>NC_138548.1:338440178-338820199 GCF_964273705.1 Natrix helvetica
GGTGGCAATTCTGTGTTTCCCCCCACCCCCCAAAAAATTGAGACCTAAAATACACATAGTCCTCAACCTACAATCACAATTGGGACCCGAAATTCTGTTGTTAAACAAAGAGGTGATTAATTGAGTCGTGCCCAATTTTACAATCTTTTTGCAATGGTTGTTAAGGGAATAATTGCAAATGTAAAGGGACTCTGGTAGTTGTTAAGCAAATGCAGCTTCCCCCATTGCTTTTGCTTGCCATAAGATGGCTGGGATCACATGACCATGGGGATGCTGTTGATCATGTGATCATGGGGACACTGTTGTGGTTGGATGTGCGAGCACTAGTTGTAAGTCTTTTTTTTCCATTCCACTGTAACTTCATATGGTCACTAAGTGAATCGTTGTTAAGTCAAGAACCACCTGTATGGACAGAAAGCTTATAAAAAACCCTTCCCATTCCCACCCTCAATTGCTTTCCTAAACCAGAAAAAAAGTTCAGAATATATAAGGGATTAATGAGGGGAATGGGAGCAGTTTCCTTCCTATAGACTCCCATTCTTACCCAGAAAACAAAATTAAAATAGAAAAAACAAACAAAATTGATGCCACTCTTCTATCTCTCGAAAAAAGTGGCAGGCTGCTTTGTGATGCCTAATCTCTGCAAGGTACCCATCTTTAGTCTGTGATTTGGCCATCTATCATAATTGGTAGTGTAATAAAGTTTGGGGTCCTCAGTACCACATCCAAAGATGCTAGTGTGTCCCCAGATGTTGCTTTCTGCATGTACTGGGCTCCATACATCTTAAAACATCTGATCAAGAACAATAGAGGCTCGCATATTGCAAAACAAAACACCAGCGTTTCTTTTTTTTTTTTTTAATGCCTCTGGTCCCAAATGAGTCCCATCAGTGTTTTTAGAAAATGAAAATCCTGGGCAGCTGTAATTTAATGCTCTTTGTCATTGGAGCCCCAGAAAAGAGTATAGGAATGGCCCAGGTAAATGAGGCTGAAGCCTATCTTACTTCTTCAAAATGTTGTTATCTTTGTGAATCAGATGCCTCTGGGTGCTTGAAAGCAGGAGTTAAAGATATACCTGTCATTTCTGCTAGGTAGCCCAAGAAATCAACTCCACAGGAAGCGTAAACTACTTTTATTACTATTGACTGTCCTTACAAAATCTTGCCAGTCTGATTGTGTTATAATCTCATCCTCCTTATACTTCACTGAATTAGGGAGCTGGCTATTACTTTCTCTCTGTTATGGGCTTTACGCATGCTTTGCCTTGATAACCGAACTTCCATGTTTCCTTCAAGATCTTCCTCCTTACTCACTGCACCTGTCCTGTGATAGTATCCCTGCAACTGGTATTTGGAGGCATTGGCCCGAATCCTGAGGTAGCATTGAGTGTCCAGATTAATAGCTTTCAGTGGTAAATGCAACAAAGGCAAAAGAAAACAGCTGGTTGATTGGCAGCAGCTGATAGGAGAAGCATGGCAGAGTTGTATAGAAAGGATCAGCTGAGGCCTGTATTTCCTCTTAGACCCAGAGAATTCTGGGAGTTGAAGTACACAAATCTAAAAGTTACCAAGTTTGGAGACCCCTGTCTTAGACCATGCTTGGACTAGTGCAGGGCTGTCAAACTCCTGGCCCATAGGCCAGATGCATTACGTGCTGGCCACACCCAGTTTAGCGAAGCGGAAAAGGTCCCGATACAGGACTCAACTACTTTTGCCTTCTATTGTCTTTATAACATTCTGTTACCTTGTCAAATTTTCACAGTGAGAATTCATTATGTAAGAAATATTTGGCTCACTGTAGATGTTAACCTTACCAGATAGGCCAGATAAAACACAACCAGATAAATTAAATCTACTTATTGTAAAGATACATTAACAGAATCTTGCAGGTGTACAAGTGTAATTCTCACTCCATCATCTTTACATCCGAGAAATTAGGGACAGACCTTTTGAAGCCTTTTGCCCTGCCCACTAAGCTGTGGGATATGCTGTTACTTATCTGACCATACCCAAGGCAGTATCTCTTCGCCCTGTCTCCCAAGGTGTTTCCCACATACTACTGCATAAACATTTCATGAATATTCTTATTTCTGTGTTTACCTTCCAGCCTCCCAAGCATATCAGTTGGCAATTTTGACAGCAGTGAAATGAAAAAAGGAATTCAAACCTTCAATGTTTTTTTCTGATCAAATTTAAAATGCACAGTTCCAATTTCCCATTACATAACCCATGTAAAAGTGCAACAGGGATTGCAACATGTGCTTGTAATGTAATGCTTTCTATTAAGATCCATCAACCTTTGGAAAAAAATGAAGTTATTGCTGGGTGTTGATAGTGCTAAGCACTAAGCAAAAATGTGTTTGCATATGTGTAGACACAGACACACACTTTATATTTTTTACTGAAAACAATTGTATTTAAAGTACAAAGTACTATGGTTTTTAATACTAATAAAAGCAACATTCATTCCGATTTCACATTTTTTAGTGTTTGTCCTATGTCTTCTAATCTAACACTACATCTTTGAGTTGTTCTATGCTCTGGCTGATGTCAGCATTGATGTTGTTGTGGGCGGAAGCTTTATATTTCCCATTCCCCCACCTCTTCTCAGTGGTACTATTTCATAGGGGATTGAGATTGTTATTTCCCCTTTGCAAAATATCACTAGTTGGGGAGAAGCTTTAGTTCTCCTATCACATCATCCAATTCACCATGTTCTTCCCTAACCTACCAAACAATTGGTAGAGCAGAAGCGTAAGTTCTTGCTCTGACAAGTACCTAAAACGTAACATTTTAAATCTTATTGCAGAAAACATCCTATAGATAGTCTTCGAGTTATGACCACAATTGAGCCCAACATTTCTGTTGCTAAGTGAAACATTGGTTAAGTAGGTTTTGCCGCTATTTTACAATTTTTCTTGCCACCGTTGTTAAAGAGAATCACTCCAGTTGTTAAGTTAGTAACATGGGTGTTAAATGCATCTGGCTTCCCCATTGACTTTGCTTGTCAGAACGTTGCAACCATCAGAAATGTGAGCCAGTTGCTAAGCATCTGAATTTTGGTCATGTGACCATTGGGATGCTGCAACGGTCGTAAGCGTGAAATTGGTCATTAGTCACTTTTTTCAGTGCCATTGCAACTTTGAAAGGTCACTGAATAAACTGTTATAAGTCAAGGACTGCCTGTATTAAGTTGTGCAAGTTCTCCAAAGCACTTGAGCGTAGGAGAGGAAGCAATGGGTGGAAACTAATCAAGGAGAGAAGCAACTTAGAACTAAGGAGAAATTTCCTGACAGTTAGAGCAATTAATCAGTGGAACAGCTTGCCTCCAGAAGTTGTGAATGCCCCAACACTGGAAGTCTTTAAGAAGATGTTGGATAGCCATTTGTCTGAAACGGTATAGGGTTTCCTGCCTAGGCAGGGGGTTGGACTAGAAGACCTCCAAGGTCCCTTCCAACTCTCTTTATTCTATTCTATTCTATTCTATAAGTGCTCATGGGACTAGAACTATAGTTTGTATAGTAAGACAACACAGTCCTGCCTTGTCCTGCTGAGCCTCACATTTTCTTCTTTTTGCTATACATGATAATGAAATATAATATTTGTAATATAAATTTAAATTTCCTAATTTATTATTTATCTAGCTGTTATTTTTAAAAAAATTATAGAAGTATAGTTTATTTTGAAAAAATACTTACTGGGACTCAATAGCATAAGCTTATATCTAGATAAAATGTCACTTGGATACCACTGTCCAAATTTAATTAAACTTCCAATTCAGTTTTTTCTGTCTCTTTTTCTTAATGTACTTTATACCGAATTGATATAACATTAGAAAATGTCTTTTTTTTAAGATCACAAAATCAGGCATTAGGACAAAAAGGTCATGCCAAATGCCAATTTTGGAGAACAGAACAGAACCAGCACACGATACAATAATGACTGAACAGTCTCCATCATCTCTCGATACGGCTTTAGATGCAAAAAATATACAAAACATCTGTAACACAAATCAAGTTTCCCTGGACAAGGGTAAGATGCTGGTGCAATAGTTATAAAACTGACAGTGTTAACATTTTTAAATTGTTCTTTATTAATTGTTTCAAGAAACTATATAGTAAATTTAATAACACTTTTCTCTGCTTTACTGCTTGAACAACTGAGTTTTCAACAGGTGAGTGACCTGATTTTAAAATTAGGAAGGCTGTCAAGTGGTATATTGGAGATGGCAATAAGACATTGCAGTGGAAACAGATACTTGTGGAGAGGATATTTTCTTTTATTACTAAATTGTTTTCCAATATTCTTGTGAGTCAGGCTGAGTTGACAGAAGCCATATCATGTCAGCCAGTGAGCTTCATGATTTGATTTCAGAATATTTCCAGAGCTAAGAACCGTTAAAAAACTATATTATATTTAGGAATTATTGCAAAAGTCTTCATCATGTATGTATCCATATCACTTTGTAATTGATCCTAGGTTTACATATACAGGCATATCACTTGATTTATTTAAATTCATTGTTGTGTGTTTGGTAACTACCATGTTTCCCCGAAAATACGACCTGTCCTGAAACTAAGGCCTTGCCACATTTTTGGAAGACTTTGTCCGGCAGCCTGCCCATAACCATAGAAAACACTCCTAGAGCGGCCGCTGCAGGAATAATCTGAAGCCAAGTTCCAGAGTTTGGAGAAGAAGTTTTGCTTGAAGCTTGGCGGTAGCTGCAAGGACAGCTGGCCCAGGGAATGGTGAGCCTGGGAGGTATGCGAGCTGGGGGTGGAGCAGGCACTCGCGCAACCCCCTCTCCAGCTGGGCAGAACTCCATGCACTGACCTAGGGGGTATCCAGAACGTGCCAAGCTGCGGGAGCTGGGGGGCGGGCAGAGCGCCACATGGCTTGGCGTCTTTGGGATACTCCCTAGGTCAGTGAATGATGCTCTGCCCAGCTGGAAGGGGGGTTTGCCGAGTGGCTGCTCGTGAGCATGGTCACCTCATGGCTGCTTCGCCCCTGAGGCTGTGCCCGGCTCTTTGGGAGCCCACTCGCAAGGGAGCAGCCGCCCAGCAACTCCCCCCTCCAGCCAGGCAGAACGCCACTCCCCAACCTAACGGTATCCCGAAGGTGCCAAGCAACGTGAGTGCCTTTCTTCTGCTACCCCCCCCCCCCGGCTCCTGCGACTTGGTGCCTTCGGGATACCGCTAGGTCGGTAAGCGGTGCTCTGCCTGGCTAGAGGGGGGTTTGTCCAGGGGGGTTATTTTTTGGGGGGGTTATATTCCCCCCCCCAAAAAAATGTGACAAGGCTTTAGTTTCAGGACATGTTGTATTTTTGGGGAAACACGGTATTTTTCTAACTTTTTTCTTCTAGGCACTTTCCTATCTGTTCCATTGAGAAAATTTGCAACAATGGCCCAACAAAGAGTCAGCAGTGCAGTGTAAATTCTATGTTCTTTAATATCACAGCTCTTTCAGTGTAAGATCTTTTATGTTTCAGGGAATATTACAGGGATTATGAAAATCAAAACTTTCAGAATGGAATTTTCTTCTGAGCATTAATCAGGATTTGCAGAATTACACAAAGTGCATATAGATAAAGAATTTATTATGCTTTTAGAACAAAGAAGAAAAAAACTAAGAAGAAATTGGTCTTGTAAGCCTTTATATATACAAAAAAAAACTAGTGAACAGAAGAGTGACACTTTCAACAAATCTAATTGCCAATTCCAGTTTTTAAATATTACTGTATTCAGTATTTCTGTGGAGCAAATTATATTTTTAAAAAAATTAAAAGCCCAAGTTTGCTCTGCAGTTTATATTCTGGATATTGAAACAGTTGCTTAATGAACAGTTGTTCTCCTGGACTTCGGTTAAATTTGATACTGGCTAACTAATAGTCATTCTGACCACTCTTGGAATAATCTAACTCAATCAAAGGAATAAAAAATATACTAGAAAAAACTGTCAGTTATTCATAACTGACGGGTTTTTTATTTATTGGGGTTTTTAAATATTGTGACTTTTTAACTGTTTTAATTGTTAATTGTTTAATTGTTTTTTAGCTATCAGCCTACCTCCTCCTTGTATACGTCTTATATACGTCCTTGTTATATGTATGTCCTGTCCAGATTTGTATTGTATTGTATTGTACTTTGTATTTTATTTGTTTTATTGTACGCCGCCCCGAGTCCTTCGGGAGAGGGTGCGGCTTAGAAATAAATATTCTATTCTATTCTATTCTATAACAAGGTGAGCAAGAAAGTGAAAAGTGGAAATAATAAGTAGGACCATTGTAGCATATATGTCTCTATATCTTGTATGCCAGGGGTGTCCAAACTTGGGAACTTTAAGATTTGTGGACTTCAACTCCCAGAATTCCCCAGCCAGCCAGTTGAAGTCCACAAGTCTTAAAGTTCCCAAGTTTGGACACCCCTGTTGTATGCCATCAACAATTTTTATAATCTTCTCTTATATTATACTTACATCCCTTATTTTATTCAGAAGCTCCAGGCTCCATCCATAGCCTTCCCACTCACTTTTATTTTTCCTTTGCAACAACCCCATGAAGTAGGTTGAGCTTACAGAAAGGGTTTAGGTAGGGGTGGGATTCCGCCAGTTTGGACCAGTTCAGGTGAACCAGTAGCTCCGACAATCAGCTGAGAACGAACCGGCTCACTCCGACGATCAGGTGGAACCACCCGCGCGCCCTTGCACTTTACTTACCTATATCCTCCCAGCTGATTAGTGCAGCAGAGCGGATTGCCGTGCCTCAGCTGTGTTAATCTCCAAGAAGTAACGTGGAAGGTAAGTTTTGGTAAAACTGCGCACGCGCGCAAAACACACAATTACTGAACCGGTTGTTAAACTGGCCGGATCCCACCACTGGGTTTAGGCCAGCAAGCATTCATGGCCAAAAGTGGACCTGGATCTCCCTGTTGCCATATAAAGCCCTTAACCATTACACCATATGGAGTTTCATTTACTGTTTATTTTACAATATACAGTATAATGATAATCTATTGCCCTCAAACATACTTATTTCATTGGGTGACGAGTATAATCCAAAGTTGAGAGTTCATAGTAGTTCAGCTTCAAGGTTATAAAAGATTCAGTAGTAGTGATTAAACACAAACTTTTAAAAGATATTTTCAACTCTTTGGGTGAATAAAACAGAGGAAAGGGATTTCTGTTTTTCAGTTTTTGTAAATAAGTTCCTCTTGGGGTTCCCTGAGGTGAAATCATTACCTCAACACCACCCCATCCAAAGTCAAGACTCAAGAAAACTACCAATTATGCTGCTCCCTCAACAGAGGTTGAATGTAATCATTGCTCATTTGTCACTCCAATTAATATGTTGAGCTTATTAACTAAGAATTACACTATCCCATCACAGAAATCAGGCAAACCAGATGGAAAAATAGTGAGGTGAATCAAAATTTGATCGTACAACCCAATGCTGAGATAAGTAATAACTTATAGTCGAAGTTGACTATAACAAATATTGAGTCAAATATACAAAAAGGGTAGGAGGAAGTGGGGAAAAGATCAAACCGTTTAGTTCCTTTTTAACTAGCTTTTGACTCCTTCCTAGAGAATATATGGTATTCTAAAGATTCTAGCCCCAGATAAACGCAGTTGAAATAAATGCTGAAATATTGCAAAAAGAAAACAAATATCCTTGTGTCTATTAACATAAAAGATGTGGAGGGAATTGTGGAGATACAGAGTAATGCAAGGGAAGTGCAGAATATGTATTTGTCTCCGTCGTGAATTGATCTATAATCCTAAAATAATATGCGCTGCTTTATGTTAGATTTGTTCCAGTTACGAACAGAAATTCTTTAATCTGGCAGCATAGAAAATGTATAAACATATCTTCTCTAGCAGGTGCGCAATGTCATTACAAAAGGGAAATTGGTGGCGAAGAAATAAATAAAACAAATGAATATTGTATATCATTTGTCAGCTTTTTTATGTCATGTTAAAACCTTCATTAAATTGTGAGGCTGCAATTAGCGGCTCCAGCATAAATCTGACTCTGCAGTGGAAGTAATTAGACATTTAGGTGATCATTCTTGTATTTATCATGTTTGCTGCACTACCATGATTACACAGTAATTTACATATTTTCCTAAGAAGTTACACAAAATTATTCATTACAATTGATATGGAAACATTTGATATCCTCCCCTGACTCCCCATAGAAGAATTTCAGCATTTCTTGTTACTCAGAGCTAATAAGATTTTGTTTGCTCTAGAACGCACGTCTCTTTCATTTGTAAGCAAGTATCAATGCTACAATGGCCACAATTTACATGAATTCTGAACTGTGCAATAATTGGTGTGAAATACAATTCCGCAATAATATTCGCTAGATTCTTTTTCCACTTGTTTGTATTTCAGTCAAATTCAAATGTTTATCTGGTTCTCCAAAAGTATCTAGCTCCCCAGGCAAACACAGAGCCAATCACAAGTTCAATTTAGGAAGGGGTTTCTTCACTTTCTATTGGATGGGCAACATCATAAATTGCCAAAAGTGTTGTTATCACCCTTCCTAAATTGCCCTTGTGTTTGGCTCAGTGTTTGCCTAGTTCCAATACTCTGATCAATGTCATGAGGCCAAAAAAGCATCTTGTTTGCATAGTGAAAATTAGCTCTCTGTAAATTAGAACAAACCTAGAAAGCATATTAAAAAGGGAACCCCGTTCCACAATCCCCTTTTCTCTGCACAAAGGAATAGACATGATCCTACTCGAGAGACAGACTTTGGCAAATCTAAATAAAATATTAAAGAGCAGAAATATCACAATGACAAAGGTACCTATTGTCTCGGCCAAAATTTTCAAAGATGTAGTATATTAACATGAAAGCAGAACCATCCATCTAAATGTGGAAAATTTGTGTGGCTAAATGCTGTTCCTAGAGAAGACTGTTGAGAATACTTTGGATGGCAAAAGGAACAAATTTTCAATGTTGGACAAAGAGAAATCTTAATGCTCACTGGAAGCTCTAATACTGAAGCTCTAGCTTATATATTATGGGCACCCAGGATGAAGCAAGAATCTTGGGAAAAGACTTTGATGCATGGAAAAACAAATGACAATAAAAAAGTGTGGCTGGATCACTGATGAAGAAAACATAAAAGGAATTTATAAAAATAGTTACTGGAAATCCTACCAAGATAACGGCAATCAGGTCATGAAGAGTCAGAAGCAAGAGAACAACAAAATTTCAACCAGAAATTGAAAATAGTTATATTACATATATATGTGTACATTGGTGGCGATGGCTCAGCGGTTAAGATGCTGGGCTTATAAGCTGGAAAACTGTTAGTGCAGGTTCTAGACCTGAGTACCATGTGATAGGGTGAGCTCCCGTCCTCACCCCAGCTCCTGCCAACCTAGCCGTTCAAAAGCGTGCAAATGCGAGTAGATAAACAGGTACTGTTTGGTGGGAGGGTAACAGCACTCCATGATGTCATGCTGGCCACATGATCGCAGAAACATCTTTGGACAACGCTGAAAAAATGGCCTTGAAATGGAATTGAATACTGCCCCCTATAGCTGGCAACGATTAGCAGAATAAAATTTACAGGGACTCTTATCTTTTTTGTTTAGATAGATAGATAGATGATGATGATAGATAGATAGATAGATAGATAGATAGATAGATAGATAGATAGATAGATGATAGATAGATAGATGATAGATAGATAGATAGATAGAGATGATAGATAGATAGATAGATAGATAGATAGATAGATAGATAGATAGATAGATGATAGATAGATAACAATTCTATACTTTTCATATTTGTCTGATGTTAATAATGAAATAGACTAAACTTGAGACTTATAAAAAAATCAAGTTGGTGATATTATTGGTTTCTGAAGGTGTTCCAGGTTCTAGCAACCAAGGCATATTGGTGTTACCTTCAATGAAAATAATTGAATGATGTACATTTGAGCAGATTTTGATGTTGTTTCACATTTCCCTTAATCATGTTATCATTTTCCCTAGCATCATTTCAAACAACAAAACATAATTTAGTAATGAAAGGGTTAAAAAAAATTGCTGCTGGCTGATCTGGCAGCCATTATTTAAATCCATATCAGTGGCTTTTTGTTTGTTCTAAAATAAAAAGATTAGTGTTGCCTGATCACAGGGAAAACTGGTAAAATGGATATATTCATGTTCCCCCAGCCCAGAGCTATAGAGTTGAGATTCAAGTATAAATTAAACATGAGCTGAAAATAAAAGACGGAATATTTAGGTAATCCTCTTTGGAGAAGAAGGGTAACATTCACTTTTTAAGAAATGTGATGATAATTATTTCAGTCACATTCCAGCATAACTAAGAAACAGAATACAGTGGGGATGTGTAGATGAAGGGATATGATTAAACAGATAGGAACAAGCTTGAATCATTTCTAAGAATTTTTTTTTCTTATTATTGTAACAATGAAACCCCTAACATGGATTTAGGGAAGCCTTCACAAGATACACATTGTAGGAACTATTTTGCTGCTTGTTGTTTACATGACACTGTATTGATACACACTGTAGTATAACCAGGTACATCTTTGTACTTTATCCAGAATAAAATGGAGAACAATATTGCTCATTAGGGATGTTTTTTCTAGCACTCCTACATCGATTAGTGTTTTAGGATGCAAAGTAGTTATGTGACTACATCTTTAAAAGATTTATAACATAAAGAGCCTAGGCTCTTGCAATAAACTGGAAGACACACTGCCTGTAGAAAGTGGAGGAACAAAAGTGAAGGAACGTCAGCAGTAGATAATTAATTACAATAATTAATTATCTGAAAACACCTGAAACATTGGGATCAGCAATCTTGCCGTGATCTATCAAAATAAACACCAAAATGCTGCATTAAGAGAGGATGTCATGCCTAATATTTCTCCAAAATCATTTGTATATTGAAATTAAAATATGTGTGTCTAGCTATAAATAATTTATCCGGAAATCTTTTCAGAAAAGAGGTTAAAAATTATAACACTGAAGATAGGATCAGTAAAGTGGAGAATGCAATGGTACCACTGTGACTGGTACCACTGTGAAGAAGGATTCCTTATTGATAGGCCCTATGATTTCTCACCATCCTATGTACTGAAGTCCCCAATATGTCCATGGAACCAGAACCTTGTTCAGCAGAACTGTTCCAAATAGTTCAAGACAGATGAATTAAAGGTCTGTGTAAGACTTCATTTTGATCTATTCTGAGAAGTTACAATTATTACTTACTTTCTTAGTAGATTTATTTCTCTGGCTTTTTTCACCCAGGAATCTAAGGCTGCTCATATGGCAATTTCTATTCCCCACCAAAACAACCCTTTTTATATTGCGCTTTTTTATGTCTATATATTGTAGATGTTTAATGTTAAATGGTGGGAGTGTGCTTGATTTATTGTTTGATTTTATGCTATACTTCAGCCAAAGTCATATTGTTTGAGTTGAGCGGTCTTACATGTCTTGTGGGTGTCTGTGTGGGTGAGTGAATGAATGAGTGAGTGAATGAATGAATGAATGAATGAATGAATGAATGAATGAAGAATAAATGAATAAGAAAACTGTAACATACATTCAACTTACTGATTGCTCCAAGGCCTCCTAGTGAATGCCATAGTTAATAGTGGATTTGAACCTGGAGGTCCCCACTCCTTGTCCAACACATTAATTACTATATTTTTTTAAAAAAAAAAATTGTTCTTTTTACTGTTTTTACCTGCAGTATGAATTGTTGCTTTTTCCTGAAGAGACATACAGACATCATTATACGCATTGTTCAACTTTTTGTGTCTGCAGATGAATGGATATTTCCTGAGAAAGAAAACTCTCAATTGGAATCCAGCAGTCCTCTGCCGATAGCCTATGAAACATCCCATGATGTTTCAGGCTCTGCCCCAAGTGACGACCAGACATATGAAAGCAAAGAAGCAACTGAAATCCCTGAGGATATTTTCACCTACTCCTCAAAACCTAGATCAGCGCCACATGGAAAGCCCTTGAGTCTTTCTTCAGAAGATTGCACTTTTTCTTTGGATTTGAAGGAAGAAATTAGCAAGGAGTGGCGAGGAGCTCAAATGGAAGATGACTTCTATGGAAATGAGAGCAATGGAGAGGTAATGTGATGGGTTTAAAGGCTTGCTGTATTTTGCTGTATTCCCACAGGCAATACCCCTGGGATTCCTCCTCATGTATGGATATGTGTTAAAAAGTGATATGTGTGTGTGTGTGTGATAGAGCTAGAAAAAAAAGTCTT
This sequence comes from Natrix helvetica, assembly GCF_964273705.1. Lineage (NCBI taxonomy): Eukaryota > Metazoa > Chordata > Lepidosauria > Squamata > Natricidae > Natrix > Natrix helvetica. The sequence goes on from NC_138548.1 coordinate 338,452,454, forward strand.
CAGAAGAAAGTTGAATTGTCAATTAGAAAAGTTATTATTTTGTAGTGGTTAGGCCAGGGGGTTGGGTTCAGGGCAACCAAGACCCTAATCCACAATTAGATTTGGAAGGTAAATTGGAAAGCTTTGGCCCAGTCACAGTCTCTTAGTCCATCTTAATTCAAAGGGCTGTTTTGTGGAACAAAACCTGAAGAAAAGAGTATCATATTGGAATTTGAACTTTTGGAAAGAGAAAGCAATCTAGAAAATAAACTTAGTTACATATGAGCAATGTATATTAGAGGAAGTTGTGTAGGAAGAAGATGAACATGATTTTAAAATTGAAGGAAGAAACTTCAACAACCCACTATGCAGATGATGCTACCCTGATACCAAAAATGCAAAGAATCTGCAAGTTCTAATATTAAATGTTGAGGGGGGAAAACAGAGATAAAAAGGGAACTAAAATTAAATGTAAAGGTGACCAAACTATCAATAGCAGATAGAACAACCAGCCTAAGAATTAACAATGAAGGTATTGAAACAGTAGATAGTTTCTTCCTTTTAGAATTAACCATCCACTGAAAAGGAACATAGTCAAGAAATATGCCACAGACTAGAACTGGGTAGAGGAATTTGTGAACATCTTGGAAATATATTCAAATCCATGCTGTGTCTCCACCTACAAAGAGGTTTTGCAAGCCATGATACTCTATGGAAGTGGATGGTGGACTTTAAAGAAACAGGACAGGAAGAATATTGATGTGTTTGAACTCTGACATTGGTGAAGACTTCTAAGTGTACCATGGACAGCCATGAAAACAAACTGATGAATCATTGAACAAATCAACCTACAGTTCTCATTCAAAACACAGATGAGCAGGCTTAAATTATTTTACTTTGGACACATTATATGAGGATTCAACTTGCTGGCAAAGAAAAGGAAAGGTGGATAGAAAAAGAAGAAGAGGATGGCCACTAGCAAGGTAGATGAATATACTGTTGGAAGAAAGAATTAGTGAAACAATATCATGAAGAAAATCTGTCTACTTACTAGGAGTTTATAAAATAGCTTGACAGCACATAATCATAATAATTATTTTTATGAGCTTTATGGGGTTGCTGACTTCATTTTCCAGCAGGACTTGGCACCTGCCCACACTGCCAAAAGCACCAAAACCTGGTTCAATGACCGTGGGATTACTGTGCTTGATTGGCCAGCAAACTTGCCTGACCTGAACCCCATAGAGAATCCTGGTCTTCCATAATACCTCAGCAGTGCCACAGGCTGATAGCTTCCATGCCACAACGCACTGAGGCAGTAATTGCTGCAAAAGGGGCCCAAACCAAGTACTGAGTACATATGCATGCTTATACTTTTCAGAGGTCCGATATTGTTCTATGTACAATCCTTGTTTTATTGATTGCATGTAATATTCTATTTTTCTGAGATTGTGGATTTGGGGTTTTCATGAGCTGTACACCATAATCATCACAATTATGACAAATCACGGCTTGAACTATCTTGCTTTGCATGTAATGAGTCTATCTCATATATATTAGTTTCACCTTTTAAGTTGCATTACTGAAATAAATGAACTTTTGCACGATATTCTAATTTTTCGAGTTCCACCTGTAAATGAAGTATTTTGTCAATCCTAAATCTCTTCAGAGTTTGGCAAATAAAGTAGGAAATTTTTGTTTATTTATTAAATGTATTTGCTGTCCGTCTTGTTTAGAAGCAACACTGGGCAGCTATGAAATTCAATTTAATGAAAAAATACTTTCCTTTTTTCTCTGAATTATTCCAAATTTGGAAAAGGCATTCTGTCAATTATGGTTGTCTAGGTTAGAGGAAAAGAATAATTGGTTGAATTCAATACCACATTAAAGAATGCTGGCTTTAACCATGTTGTGTTGACCAAAACTAATGGCCCGCTTCACATATAATACCCTGTTTCCACCAAAATAAGACCTCCCTGGATAATAAACCCAATCACGCTTTTGAGTGCATGCACTAAAATAAGCCCTCCCCCGAAAATAAGCCCTCCCGTAAAATATTGCAACACAGCAGCAGCCACGAGGTGCCCACGCTTGCCGCCCCCTGCACCTCAAAAATAATAAGACCTCCCCAAAAATATGGCCAAGTGCTTATTTTGGGGATCAAAAGAAAATAAGACCCTGTCTTATTTTCGGGGAAACATGGTAATAAAACATGGTTTACGAATGAGAAGGATTGGATTATTCACTGAGGTGCAAAAAAGTAAAGTAGACGACATTATACATAGTTTACTAAAAGCTTCCTAGTTTGGTTTTCACCTTCTAAGAAGAAGCTTCCAGCACAATCAAAGGATTTGTTATATCAGAGTTTATTAAACTGAGATGATAATCTAAATAATTGGAAATAGAAAAGATTTCTTCGAAGACTTTTCCTATTCTGAAAATTTTGCTTTTTTAATATCCTTTAGTTAACTAGAAATACTTTTCTTCATTATTCAGAATGTTTCAGTCACAGAGCAGTTTTTGTTTTAGCATAACAGCAGTTTTTATTTTGAGATTTGAATTTTCCAATCAACAAATAAATAGTGGAATAATTCCTGCAATAGAAATAAGGCTGAAATAAGATAGAAACAGACCTTCAGATAATTGTTTTCAGGCTAGATGTTCATAATAAAAATATTAGTTGTGCTTGCTTTATTTTTCATAAATATCCTTTTTTTTTTCTTCCAGACAATATCAGTGTAAAAGTTACCTCTTAGCCAAGAGAAGAAGGGATATGGTTTTTTCTAATATTCTGGGGAAGATGGAAAACGTATGACAATGAGCAGTGTTTAACATAATTCATCTTGCCTTGTTTCCCTATTCTAGGATGATAGTTACATGGACCTCGTGCAAGAGACTCAGAATCTTCCAAATAACTATATCACATCAGGATTACCTCAGCCAGCAATATCCAAGGAGATTCTTCCCAAAATGGCAACCAAGAGTCCTGAAAGCAGGACATACAACTTCTGTATAAAAAAGACTGAAGAAGAAATATCACCCCAGTATACTGAAGATGCTGTTGTGATAATGGAAAAAGCAAATAACATTCAAAGAAGCTTGTTGCCCACTTCTTGTTTATCCCCGATCAGAAACCTGTCTGAACCCTGCAAGGAAATATCTAGGGTCTCAAAATGTTTCTCCAACAGTGCGTTAAGAAGTTCCATAAGTAGAAAATCCCTAAAAGAAATCCAGCAGGAGGACTCAAATCCAATAGTCCAAATTCCTGTAAGTATTTTTATAAATCTTGTTGGAATAAAAAGGATATTTAAGCTTTTGCATCTTTGCATCTGTTAATAACATTAGCATTTTAGAAAGTGTTACCATGGGATGAAGCAAAGATCAATCATATGGAAGAGGAGGAAAGCTGCCAGATTGATCCATGATACAAAGTTTAATTAATTATATGGTTTTTTTTTTAAAAAAAAGACAAGATACATTCATGGCAAAATAGGACTACTAATTAGGATCAAGAATAGTTAACAATGTAAGTACATAGTCTCCCGGGCACACTAAATCTGGCTGGAGGATAAATGTAAGTAAGTAGACCATGGATAGAAAATATGTTTTTAATAGCAAAGAGAGGCAAATATCAAAACTTTTTTTAATGAAAATCAAACTTAAAACTTACTTATCTGCCATGGTTTGTCTGTCTGTATGCCAGGATTTGTCAGAGGCTGACAAAGTTTTGTTTGGGATAATGAAACATTTTCTGCAAAAACAACTCATTTCCAATCTGTTCAATTGTAATTTGGCATTTCTTAAATTAATGAGTGAAAGAAGAGGGTAGAAAAATTAATGAATTCTTATTAATCAGTTTTAAATAATCTACTGAAAGTTTCTAGCAACTGGAGGAAAAGAAATTTCTTGGAGCAATTGCAGACACTGAAGAATTTTGTTCCATTTTTATGATAAAAGATGTTTCCACACTTGTATCCTGCTTATAGATTCCCTCTGGCTATTAGGTTAATATAATATAAACGTTGGGAAAGACTGCACTTTAGTGTGATGTAGGACATTTCTCCTCATACACTCGATCTATTTCATTTATTTTTTCTTTTTAATTGAAATGCTTAGAGATCAACATTTACTTCTAGCCCCAATCTAAAATCCTGTGGAGCTAGGATATCAGGTCAATAATTCCATGCCATAGTAATGTTCCCTTGGAAGAGATTTTGCAAAGCTATTTGCTCTCTGACTGAATTCCACATAAGAAGAATTTTTTCCCAATTGTTAGAATAGTAGTAGGCATGGAATTTGACAGGTTGATTGCCTCTCTGAAAAAGCAAATTTGGTTTTTGTGTTTGTAGCACTTGGGACTGTCTGCCCTGCAAGCATATTGCGTGTTTTTCACCTCAGCCAGTAGAGACTGGAAATAAGTGACTGTCCGCTACAATGCAAATCTAGCAATCACACGCATTAAAAAAATAGGCAAGTTAATTCAACCGTTGGCTCATACCGTTTTTTTTTTTTCTTATGAGGCTTTCAGGGCTGAATAGCATTTTCCAAGCAAATTCTGCTCGTTAATAATCTATACAAATATGTGAGCAAAATACCAGCCCTATAGATGGTTGTCTTTTACGTGAAATGTTTAAACCTTTGTTTGAATGTTTTCTCTTTTGAGCAAAAGAAAGAGGAAAGACCAGAAGAAGTGTGCCAAGCACGCCCTTTTCGCAGCAGCTTTCACAAGCCTTTCTATCGTATGTTATGATGGACAGCTGCTTAGACTTCTCAAGTAGGGAAAGCACTTAACTGGCATGGATAATCCCCAAGGTCTGGTTGAGCTTCAGCTTTTTTGTCCTGATTTTTTTAAGTCCGTATTTAATTTCTTTTCCAATCACTATCAAACTGGATTTCTTTGGGGGGTGGGAAGGAAAGAGAGAGAATTAAGTTTCATTATCAAGCAACGGTTCAAACGTCTACACAGGGTAAAAGGCAAGATTATTGTAATTTTAAGAACAAACTGCTGAAGTCAGTACATTACCAAGTCAGTATAAAGGAAAGGAAAATTGACAGACTTCAATAGTAATCTGTGGATGAAGATCATTCCTCTCTGCACCAGAACATTGTTGCAGCCATCCCCATCCCCCCCCCAAAAAAATAGAAAACAAAGTGATTGAAGGATAACTGAAAATGTCATAGTCCAAATCCCCAAGCTGTTTGGGTGGGGGATTGTATCAGAGATGGGATTCACTTACCTTCCCTACTGGTTTGCAAATGTGAGCGTGCGCACGCACCTTGTCTGCACATGCGCACACCTTCTGCACATGCGCAGTGCTCGCGCATTATGTCAGGGTGGGTGGGCGGAGCCTCCTGCAGCCGCCGCTACCAGTTCGCCTGAACCAGAGAGAACTGTCTGAATACCACCTCTGGATTGTATTCATGTCCATCAATTTAATTCTTATTCTCCTGGTTTTATTACCGACCATATAGCAGCCAAAACAGCTGATACAATCCTTGTTTGTATAAACAGAGACACAGAATCAAAATCAGGTGAAGTATTAGTACCACTTTATATAAATCCTTAGAAAGGCCACACCTGGAATACTGCTTCTGGTTTTGGTCACCGCATTACAAGAAATAGGTTGAGACTTTGGAAAGCATGCACTTTGGAAAGCACAACTAAGCTGATTAAGCACTTGGAAACAAAAGCATATGAAGAACGGTTGCAGGAATTGTGTTTGGCCAATCTAGAGAAAAGAAGGACTAGGGGTGACATGATAGCAGTCATGAATACTGCCACAAAGAAGAGGGGGTCAACTTATTTTCCAAAGCACCAGAAGGCAAGAAAAGAAACAATGGATGGAAACTAATCAAGGAGAGAAGCAAACTGAAATTAAGGAGAAATTTCCTAACAGTGAGGACAATTGATCAGTGGAACAGCTTGCCTCCAGAAGTTATAGGTGCTTCATCACTGGAAGTTTTTAAGAAGAGAATGGACAGTCACTTGTTTGAAATGGTATAAGGTCTCCTGTTTCAGGAGGGAGGTTGGACTAGAAAACCTCCAAGATCCCTTCCAGCTCTATTCTGATTCATTGATATATGTCTTATAGCTGCCATGAACAACTTACAGTAATTCAATATTTTACATTTTTTCTTATCTGATATCTAGATTTCCCTTTCTCAAGTGATAGGTTAATGAGTCTGCAATGACCAGGAACTTCAAAACTTAGGATAATACAAAGGATCAGATTTTTATGATATTTTCCTGCCTAGAACATAGAGTATCATTACAATAGCTCCTGACTTTCCTGGTCCATTTCTATCAATCAATCAATCAAATTTTATTTGATTAGCCGCACCCTCTCCAGAAGGACTCGGGGCGGCTTACAATTAAAACACATAAAAATATACAAATATAACAATAATAATCTGGCTATATGTACATTCCATCCATATCTTTGGTGCTGAGAAATCAAGGCACTGAAGTTTTGATTCTACAAGCAACTAATTGACCAGATAAGGGCCAATTGTGGAACTAGAATGACCTCTAGTACTTTTTTTTGAAGCAATCAGTATCTAAGGAAAGCTCCAATGAAGCAGTTGACTCTTGGTTAGGAATCTCTTTTGAGAAAGATGGACTGAACCTCTCCAAATATATCTTGATCTGCTAAAGTTTCAAATGATTACAATGGATTGGATTAAAGTAGTTTGAAAGCCACATATTTTAAGCCAAAACAAATTTCTCTTTTTAACATAATTCAATAATGAACCTGTTAGTAATTATTAGTATATTAACATTCTTTTTTTAAAAAAAAGACGGGGGAAAAATAGAATTCTTTAATTCATAAACGTTCCCACTTGCTTGGAGGATTGACCAAACAGTTGCAGTTTACAAGCATTATTGTATCTCCTCTACTATTTCCCTCCTCTTTTAGTACTAGAGGAAAGTATGAACAGTATGTATGGGGAGAGAGGGAGTGGGAAAGAGAGAGAGAGATTTCCATCATTGGCTTTTGCATCAAAGCTCATATGCACGGAGACCTTCAAAAGAAAAAAACTCCTTCCTAATCCTCTCCTGCATTATGACTGGCAAAAATGCTCAAACAACTCTTACTTGCTCACTACTTAGTAAAACCTAAGGACTTGTATATTTGCAATGTTTTATTCATGTTTTAATAGAGTCCTCTATTATTAAGTTCAAATATTTTTAATTAAGAAAGAAGTGCAATCCTCTGGGTAACATTGCAACCAAGTAGATAGCTGGATAATTAAACTTTCCTGCACATGCAACTACATTTAAAGAAATCTGAATAAATTGTTTGAACATGGGAGAATGCAAATATCATTCTGTGCATCTCTAAACTGGAAAAAATATCTTTGATAACAGGTTTTCTCTATGAGTTGAATGTTTAAGAGCTTAATAAAATGTTTCTTATCATAAGAAAAGAGAGAGAGAAAATAAGCTTTTAATTGTCAGCTAAAATATTGCATTCAGAAGAATCGTGGATGCTACATGGGACTTACATTTTGCATTGAATGCCCCATTAAAAAAATTAAAATGATTTCAGTTTAACTATTTTTTTTTAATTGCCCATTTCTATTTGGCTGTCACAATCAATGCAAATATCAACCAGAAAAATAAATTTTAAAAAATGATCAGAAAATTTGTTTCTAGGTACCATTTCTAACAAATTGTCCATTTCAGAAATTGAAGACATTTCCTTAAAAATATTATTAGATTACAGTTCAAATCTTGGGTGGGGCTATTCTATTCTTCTGGAAAAGAAGTTGTTGTTTCTTCTAGCTAAGGCCTCCGCATTCCATTTCCCTGTTCACATTTTCTCTGTATACTTTCACACAACCATTAAAAATGTTAAAAGATCTGCCCAAATTCCGTCCTCCAAAAGAACAGACATCGCCTTGAGCTGGTTTAAAGTTATTTGAATCCTAGTGATGTATGGTATCTACATCACACTGCCATTTTTACTTGATATTATTTATGTTATCTCGCAACATAAAAATAAAAAAAATGGGTTTCTTAAGAGGGCTCTCAAAGCTATCATTCATGGTGTATCAAGGTAACTTTTAAGACTAAACCAAGGAGCAATCTTTATATTTCCAGTGTGGTTTTTTTTTAAAAAAATCGCATTTCAAATGGAATTTTGTGGATATAACCATATAATTTTCTTAGCAACAATAAAAATGTTTTTATAGTTTCCCAAGTAGCCAACAGCCCCAAAAATACCTAATTATCACCCATCCTAGTAGTAACCAAGTCTTAAAGAATAGAATAACAGAAAACAGAGTTGGAAAGGACCTTGGAAGCTTTCAAATCCAACCCCATGCTCAGGCAGGAAACCCTATACCATTTGAGACAAATGATTGTCCAGTTGCTTCTTTAAAATTTCCAATGTTGCAGCATCCACAACATCTGGAGACAAGATATCCCACTGATTAATTATTCCAACTGTCAGGAAATTTCTCCTTAGTTTTAGGTTGCTTCTCTCCTTGATTAGTTTCCATCCATCATTTCCTGTCCTGCCCTCACGTCATTTGGAGAATTGTTTGACTCCCTCTTCTTTGTGGCAACTCCTTAGATATTGGAACACTGCTATCATGTCACTCTTAGTCCTTCTTTTCATTAAACTGCACAATTCCAGCAACCGTTCTTTGTATGTTTTAGCCACCAGCCCCCTAATCATCTTTGGTTTCTCTGCCAGTTGTGTCCAATTCTAGGGTGCGGTGCTCATCTCCTTTTCCTAATCAAGGGAGCCATTGTTGTACGGAGACACTTCCGTTGTCATGTGGCCAACATGATTACATGCTGAAGTGCACAGAACGCTGTTACCTTCCCGCTGAAATGGTACCTATTATCTACTCGCATTTGTATGTTTTCAAACACCTAAGTGGGTAGGAGCTGGCACAGGTAATGGGAGCTCACCAGATCTCAAACCCAGTCTGTCAGGTTTCCAGCTGAAATGTCAATGTCTTTAACCACTGAACCATCATGCCCCCCTCCCATAATTAAGTCTTAACCCTACCTAATTACCTTCATAGTCCTAATGCATATGAGATCAGCTAGATGCTGCCATTAAAATAAGAAAAATGTTCAAAAAAAGGGTTTAGATCTGGGAACTTTAAAAAAATCTTTTACAGGTGTATTATTTTTAAAAAAGGAACAAATACTCATTCAGAAATAGGATTTAGCCATAACTACAATGGAACTAAGTAATATAAGGCTAATGGATAATACCACAATTGCTGGAATAATACTTTTTGTATTTTTGACTTCCTTCCTTCCTATTTTCTTCCATATATTCATTATTGATTTTCATATCAAGCCTATGCATTAGCTGAATATCAATTCTCCATCCTTGGGCTTAAAAGTGAATTGTTTCCTGTGAAAAGATGAGGTGAAACAGCAAACCACACACTATTTATGTTTGGTCTCTGCTTGTAATGTTCTTAGATCTGAATTGCTGTACATATTTGGTAGCAGAAAAGGGGTGTAGGTTGTTTTCTTCTGTGACATGGGATTAGATTACTTTGGGCATCTTTGAGAGTTTAGGAAACAATGATAGATCTCTGTCTATACCTATGTTTATAAAGTATGGAATGCCTGCCTTAAAAATGTTTCCAATGTCAGGAGAATGTCAACTTGGAGAGCAGACCTGCCCGTGACAAGGCAGATACCCTAGTGCTTCATTTGATTGACAGGTCTTACCTCCTCAACAATATATGAAAGGCCTTGAGGAGAAGGAATACAGTAATATCAGAACTGATAGACCATTACAGATTTAACTAGTCAAAGGATGAGTCCATGTTTTATAGAAACTGACGATCAGAAGTTCAGATTTTGTAAAGGTGAGCCCTTTTCCAGGACACTCAATTTCTGAAGATTTGGGGGGGAGAGAATTCATGCAAATCAAAACAGAATTACTGCATTAGAGAAATCTGCAGATCTTTGGAGTCAAATCCATTTGCTTGGCTTTACAAATCCATGACACAATGACTTTTTAGGCACTAATTTCATTAGAGGAAATATCAGCCAACCTATAATGGGCACATTTCTCTATTCGTTCCAATGTGCTGTTTTCATTGTATTATTTTCAGTTTCAATATTGTGGTTAAACATGTGGAGTGCACGTTGTTATTTTTGAACAAAAGGGCTCGCCATATGAGCTCTCATTTGGTTTCCTAAAGAACAGAGCACACTTGGGGAATTTCTTAAATTATTTGCCATTGTCCCCCGCGCCCTCTCCTTCATTCAGCCTATTCCTTTTTAAAGGTATAAAGCAACCCCATTATTGACTCTAAATCTATACAGATCAAACAGTGTTGCTATTCATGTGCAGAATGGCCTGCTTTGTGGTGCAGGAGGGGAAACAAAGAAGGCTTTTATTCAAATAGCTTCTTTAAATGATCTATTTGAAATGCCAAAAGCATGTCACTGAAAACTGAGAATGGCCTGGTACAAACCTACTTTTTTAAAAAAATGATATTTTTGAAGATAAAATAACATTTTCTTAAAAGGAAACTGCCCTTTTTTAAAAGTTCCAAAACAACAATTGCTATATTCTCATTTAAATAGCAGCGTAAACAGTACAGGACCTAAGTGCTATTAGTGCGGTACTAATAAATTTGGAAGACTGGGGTTTTTTTCTTCATTTGTACAGGTAACTCCTGGCTTTGAAGCACAGACACCCACCCGCCCCCGCTATGTCTTTCCGATAGAGTTGCAAGCTTTAAGAAAGACAGCTTTAAAATAATTGTCAGACCCTTAACAACAGTATCCAACCAAGGAAGAAACATTTATCCCAGAGTCCCTTTAACTAAGTTCAAAGATGGGAAGAAGGGGGATAGATAATATAATCTTGGTTACCCCCAGTATCCAGATGACCCACACTCTGTTCTTATCCAGAAGAGCTGTGAAGACATGGCTCATCACTCAGTCTTTGGCAAGAGAGAATGAACGTTATTTTGGGTTATTCAACATCTTTAAGGAACTGCTGGGAAGGTTCATCTATTGATTTGGGTTGAGTATAGTGATGATATTTCATTGTACATCACCAGCCCAGGTTGGACCAGTAATTCTGTGAAAGCTTTGAACCATTGTTAGCAGGGTTCCAATATTTCAGGGGCTGCCACAAAGAAGAGGGAATCAAGCTATTCTCCAAAGCACCTGAGGGCAGGACAAGAAGCAATGGGTAGAAACTAATCAGGGGCAGAAGCAACTTAGAACTAAGGGGAAAGTTCCTGACAGCTAGAACAATTAATCAGTGGAACAGCTTGCCTCCAGAAGTTGTGAATGCTCCAACAAAGTTTTTAAGAAGATGTTGGATAACCATTTGTCTGAAGTGGTTTAGGGTTTCCTGCCTAAACAGAGGTTAGACTAGAAGACCTCCAAGGACCCTTCCGACTCTGTTATTCTATTCTATTATTCTATTCTATTCTTTTATATTCATTGCCTGAGGGCTATACACAAAAGTAACAAGATGGAAATGCTGTTCATCTATTAAATTTAGGCCCGATGTCTCAAAACTGCTTTACAAAAGGCAATTGGACTTTCTTGGATTCTTTTTTCCTTGAAAATGTTTCACTTCTCATCCACGACGCTTCTTCAGTCCTGAAGCTTCTTCGAAGCGAAATATTTTCAAAGAAAAAATCCAAGAAAGTCCAATTGCCTTTTGTAAAGCATCTTTGAGGGACACAGTGGCTCAGCGGCTAAGATGCTGAGCTTGTCGATCAGAAAGGTCGGCGGTTCGAATCCCTAGTGCCGCGTAAGGGAGTGAGCTCCTGTTACTTGTCCCAGCCTCTGCCAATCGAGCAGTTCGAAAGCACATAAAAAACCACCTTTGGTGGGAAGGTAACAGCGGTCCCTGCGCCTTCAGCATTTAGTTGTGCCAGCCACATGACCACAGAGACATCTTCAGACAGCGCTGGCTTTGAAATGGAGATGAGCACCGCCCCCTAGAGTCGGGAATGACTAGCACATATGTGCGAGGGGAACCTTTACCTTTTAAAGCACCTTTGAGACAACCATGACCTGGATGATTGAGAATCTCCATAGACATTTAGGCCCATTGATTACTCCAGACAACGTGCACACCCTTGAAGGGGGTTGATTTGGGACCTCAGGATCCACCTGAAGCCACAACAACTGTTTAAACAGCAGATGGAGGCCATAGCCAGGAGGCTTTGTTCAGTATACCATGTTACAGCCCTACTGGGGTTGAGAAACCTTCACATCTTATTGGTGGATCACACCCTGCAGTTGTCCTATAGCAAAGGGGTTATCCTTGAAGCAAACTCAGAAACTGCAACTATTATCGAAGGCAGCAGTTAGACCTACCCAGGAAACCTTATTTTAAATTGTGTTATGCACATTTTGCAGTCACTGCACTAGCTTGTCTTTTAGGCTCAGCTCTGTGCTGGATATTAGCTGTAAAGTCCCTATATCATAGAATTAGATCAGAGACTGCCTAGCTAATGTCCCAACCCATCCCATCCCATTCAATCAACAATGGAAGGCTTGCAGAAAGTGGCACCTGCAAATGAACTAAAAGTGTCCAACAGACTTTTCTCATAGCCGCCTTTGAACTGTGGAACATTTTATCTCAGGAGAATGCATAGCCCATATGCTTTAAAATGTTTAAAAGCATTTTAAAATCATCCTCTTCCAGCGGGATTTTGATCAAAGATTAAGATTTCAACCAGCAATCTAGTTTTCCATATGCTTATCAAGGTGGTATTTTTTTGTTTTGTTTTTAAGGGCTTCTTAATGCTTTGTGCATTACCCAGAGCCTATAGCCTCTGCAGTGAAGCAGATTAGAATGCTTAATAAATAAATAAATTAGCACCAGTTTATGAATATTAATAATTTTTGAGTTAAACCATTGGGTCTGGCATATATAAACCAATAATGTCTGCTGTTAGTGGGGGGAGGAGGTTTCTTTTATGATCTCAGATGGAAGCCTTTTCCAGCCATATCCCAGGCATTATGCATTATGCATAAAATACATCTTTATCTAAGCTGTGGGACCTCTCTTCGCTATCCCATAGAAATAATAACCAAGTACTGAAATTAGTATGAAAATTATGTAGATCCACCTTGTAACAGATGCTCTAGTTCAGTGGAATTCATTGGATTATAATTACTGATTCTTTCCGTGTTCATAGGATAGCTTACTTAAATTAGCTTTAATTTTCCTCTCCTTTTATATAGTACTAATCACAGTTTTTAATGCTTTTTTCACTTCCACAAAACCATAGAAGAGAGAGCTACGCCTTTGAAACGCAGAGTGTTGCACATAACTATACTTTTTTTCCCCCAGTTTCCTTTCTGTTAAGACAAATAAAATTACTGTCCACAGTTTGGATCAAATGTATCCTTTAATATCTTGTCTTTCAAATTATACATGCTCACCTATTACAGGTAATCCTTGACTTGCAACCACCCAACATTTCTGTTCCTAAGCAAGACGGTTATTAAGTGAGTTTTGCCCCATTTTACGACCTTTCATGCCACAGTGGTTAAGGGAATCATTACAACTGTTATAATTAGTACATGGTGGTTACGTGAATCTGGCTTCCCGGTTGACTTTGCTTGTCAGAAGGTGGCAAAAGACGATTATATGATCCTGGGACACTGCAACCGGTCATAAATATATGCCATTTGCCAAGGATATGAATTATGAACTCATGACCATGGAGAGACTGCAAGAGTCATATGTGTGAAAAACAGTCGTAAGTGTCAGTGCTGTGATCAGTGATCAAATGGTTGTAGGTCAAGGACTATCTCTATAGAAAATATATTTTATGTCTACGTGTGCTCTTTATTTTTATTTATTTATTAAAACTCGTATGCTGCCCCCCCCTCTCGCCAGAAGCAAATCTTCAGACACATCTGTACAATTCCCATGTTTAATTTCATGTAATCCATAGGAATACAATTGGAAAGACTACCAGCCAAGCAACATGACCATGTCTGAAATGCAGATGTTGGCCAGCATGAAAAGGCAGCAGAATGAAGAATTGGAACCTAATGAACCGTCACACGGGTTGAGCGCCTCTCAGATCAACAATTGTAATATTAGCATCAGCACGAGCAGTGACGACACGAACACCTGGAATTCATGTCTCCCAGCAGTAAGTTTGAATTGTACCTTTCTTTTTGTGCCCTAGCTACCGTGTTTCTCGGACTGTATTTTTTGCACCAGAGTATAAGATGCACCAAGATTTCAGAGAAAAATAAGGGGAAAAAAAGTTTTTGGCCTCCACACGTCCGGTATTTCCTCTCCAGCTCCCAAGACCTCTCTGCAAGCCTCCCAAACCGGCTGCACACCCCATTTTGGGAGGAAACAGGCCTGTTTTGGCCTCCCAAACTCCCCAGGCATGCCATTTTTGTTGTCCCCAGCCCCTAGGAGCATTCTTCAGGCATCCTAAACCAGGCATGAAATCCTGTTATTTTTGCTACTGGTTCGGAACCGGGGGCGCTCATGTGCAGCGCTTCTGCGCATGTACAGAACTTTCTACGCATGTGCAGAGCACCCGTGATGATGTCTGGGCGGGTGGACAGAGCTCTCTGCCACTGCCACTACCGGTTCACCCGAACCGGGGTGAACCAGCATAATACCACCTCTGTCCCAAACCTTCCGTGTGTCCCATTTTTGTGAAAAACGGGGTCTGTTTTTGGCAAAAACGGATACGCAGGGCGGGGTTTCGGGAGGCCAAAAATAGCGGTATTCAGTGTATAAGATGCACCAACATTTCAACCCTCTTTTAGGGGGGGGGGGCGAGTGTGTCTTATACTCCGAAAAGTACGGTAAGTCTCCAATTATACTGGACTCATTTAAAGGATTGTCATTGTTTGGCATACTTTTTAAAAAAGCATTACAAGGATTGAAAAGATATAAATACCATAATTGCTAAGCGATGCACACTTGCAGTAGGTTTATAGGTGAAACACAGAAAAATTAGAATATCGTGCAAAAGTTCATTTATTTCAGTAATGCAACTTAAAAGGTGAAACTAATATATGAGATAGACTCATTACATACAAAGCAAGATAGTTCAAGCCGTGATTTATTTATTTTATTTATTTCTTAGATTTTTAGACCGCCCCTCTCCCAGAAAGGGATTTGTCATAATTGTGATGATTATGGCGTACAGCTCATGAAAAACCCCAATCCACCATCTCAGAAAATTAGAATGTTACATGCAATCAATAAAACAAGGATTGTACATAGAACAATATCGGACCTCTGAAAAATATGCACTCAGTACTCGGTTTGGGCCCCTTTTGCAGCAATTACTGCCTCAATGCGGCGTGGCACAGAAGCTATCAGCCTGTGGCACTGCTGAGGTGTTATGGAAGACCAGGATGCTTCAATAGCAGCCTTCAGCTCTTCTGTATTATTCAGTCTCATGTCTCTCATCTCTCTCTTGGCAATGCCCCATAGATTCTCTATGGGGTTCAGGTCACGCGAGTTTGCTGGCCAATCAAGCACAGTAATCCCACGGTCATTGAACCAGGTTTTGGTGCTTTTGGCAATGTGGGCAGGTGCCAAGTCCTGCCGGAAAATGAAGTCAGCATCCCCATAAAGTTCGTCTGCGGAAGGAAGCATGAAGTGCTCCAAAATCTCCTGGTAGATGGCTGCGTTGACCTGGACTTAATGAATCACAGTGGACCAACACCAGCAGATGACATGGCTCCCCAAATCAACACAAACTGTGGAAACTTCACACTGGACTTCAAGCATCTTGCAGTGTGTGCCTCTCCATTCTTCCTCCATACTCTGGGTCCTTGGTTTCCAAATGAGATGCAAAAGTTGCTCTCATCAGAAAAGAGGACTTTGGACCACTGAGCAACAGACCAGGTCTGTTTTTCTTTAGCCCAGGTAAGACGCTTCTGACATTGTTTGTTGTTCAGGAGCAGCTTGACAAGAGGAATACGACATTTGAAGCCCATGTCCAGGATCCGTCTGTGTGTGGTGGCTCTTGATGCACTGACTCCAGCCTCAGTCCACTCCTTGTGAAAGTCCCCAACACTTTTGAATGGCCTTTTCCTGACAATCTTCTCCAGGCTGCGGTCATCCCTGCTGCTTGTGCACCTTTTTCTTCCACACTTTTCCCTTCCACATAACTTTCTATTAATGTGCTTTGATGCAGCACTTTGGGAAAATCCAACTTCTTTTGCAATTACCTTTTGAGGCTTTCCCTCCTTATGGAGGGTGTCAATGATGGTTTTCTGCACAACTGTCAGGTCAGCAGTCTTTCCCATGATTGTGATTCCTACTGAACCAGACTGAGAGACAATTTAAAGGCTCAGGAACCCTTTGCAGGTGTTATGGCTTAATTAGCTGATTAGAGTGGGACACTTTTAGCCTAGAATATTGCACCTTTTCACAATATTCTAATTTCTGAGATTGTGGATTTGGGGTTTTGATGAGCTGTAAGCCATAATCATCACAATTATGACAAATCACAGCTTGAACTATCTTGCTTTGCATGTAATGAGTCTATCTCATATATTAGTTTCACCTTTTAAGTTGCATTACTAAAATAAATGAACTTTTGCATGATATTCTAATTTTCCGAGTTTCAACTGTATATTGATGAACACTCTAGCAAGTATTTGTAAGAAAGGAAAACAAAACAGTAACATCTAAGATGTTAAGCTGGTTTGAAAGTTTAATATGGTGCTATAATACAAGACAAGGTTCATTTTCTTTTCCATTCATTTCAATGCACTAGAGTTTTCAGTTTATAGATCATTTTATATTCTATGTCTTTATCTGTTCAGGTTTTTTTCTCTAGAAATCAGTCAAATTTAATAGTCGTCTGTCATTTTTCTACAGTTGCTTGTTTTAAGGCTAAACCACAGATTCCTATATAAAAATTTTCCAAAAGCCAATCTCAATATTTTGCACAGACCATGCAGGGCCTCAAATGGGAGTTCAGAGCTGAAATCATGATGTTTCCAAAGAACCACAACAAGCAATAATCTAGTAGTATAAAAAAAAAGAGAGAGAACCTTCATTTACAATATACAGTCAGCAAGTTTACAAAACCACATTGATAAAACAGTACTTCGTTCATGTTTGCATCATCATTACCTGCTATGAAATTCAATGGTGAAAAGAGTAAGGTTCTACATTTAGGCAACAAAAATGGAATGCACAGGTACAGTACCTTGCTCAGTAGTAGTAACTGTGAAAGGGATCTTGGAGTCCTAGTGGACAACCATTTAAATATGAGCCAGCAGTGTGCAGCAGCTGCCAACAAAGCCAACACAGTCCTAGGCTGCATCAACAGAGGGATAGAATCAAGATCACGTGAAGTGTTAATACCACTTTATAATACCTTGGTAAGGCCACACTTGGAATACTACATTCAGTTCTGGTCGCCACGATGTAAAAAAGATGTGGGGACTCTAGAAAGAGTGCAGAGAAGAGCAACAAAGATGATTAGGGGACTGGAGACTAAAACATATGAAGAACGGTTGCAGGAACTGGGTATGTTTAGCTTAAGAGAAAGAAGGACTAGGGGAGACATGATAGCATTGTTCCAATATCTCAGGGGTTGCCACAAAGAAGAGGGAGTCAAACTATTCTCCAAGGCACCTGAGGGTAGAACAAGAAGCAATGGATGGAAACTAATCAAGGAGAGAAGCAACTTAGAACTGAGGAGAAATTTCCTGACAGTTAGAACAATTAATCAGTGGAACAGCTTGCCTCCAGAAGTTGTGAATGCCCCAAACACTGGAAGTCTTTAAGAAGATGTTGGATAGCTATTTGTCTGAAACGGTATAGGGTTTCCTGCCTAGGCAGGGGGTTGGACTAGAAGAGTCTATTTATTGTTCAATTGTTTTAATATGACTGTACACCGCCCCGAGTCTCTTCTGAGAGAAGGGCGGTCCAGAAATTGAATAAAGTAAAGTAAAGTAAGACCTCCAAGGTCCCTTCCAACTCTACTATTGTATTGTATTATCTTATTTTCATTGTTTGTACATAGAACTACTCTACATGTAATAGAATGTTTCAGATTGGAAATTATAACTCATCCTTCTGCCTGTGTATTGGTACAGAAAGGACATAGAGATCCCTGTTCAAAGTATTGTATAATAACACACTTTATACTTTGTGTAAAATTATACTTTTATACTCATTATACTTTGTACAGAGTATTGTATTATTTTAATCTCCCAGACTCACATAGGCAAGAACACTCAGCTTACATAAATTTAGAATATCCAGTAGATCTAAAGAACTCTACCAAAAATCTACATGGCATTTATTTTAGTTCATTTGTTGTTTTCAAACTCAATAGTTGAACATCTGCCAGAACTAAGAGTAATAAACCTCTTGGGAAACCTGGTCTTAAACCAATAACTATATCTGCTTCCAAGGCTCACTTGAATGCTAGGCATCCTAATCTTCAGCCTGAATGATGTATTAGATATGTCCTTAGGGGCAGAAAGAATGGACTTCAAGAACGTGGTTTGCACTAGCTCTCCTTTGTCTAAATTCCCACATGGGCACCATATAATATTTGGAGCCAAAATTTGACATCAAAAAGCATTAAAGCTGCTGCCATGAATTCTTCTCTTTTCACTAAAATAAAAAAAAAGATAAATAAAAGAAGCTTCTAGCATCCAGTGAAGATGCTCGTGCCAACTGGGTAATATACTCATCATGTGTTTTTCAAATCTTCATGGAATAAAACACCGCAGTAAGATATTTAAAAAGATGGACCTACTCTATTCTAGCTACCTTGCTCTATCCTACCCTACCCTACTCTACTCTACTCTACTCTACTTACTTTTGGGGGGGGGGGGATTTGTAACCAGCTAGTTCTTCTTAAAGTGCAGAATTATAGGTCTTATTGTTCTTCTGAGCACAGTGAGCATATATGAGATGATGTCTGGTTGCATCATCTCTGAGCAAAAATAGCAGAATATTACATCTTACAATTTGGGGAGCATGAAAATCTTGTTTAGCTTTTTTTTTTTAATATGGAGTTAATGTAAAATTTAAACAATGTAGGGTCAAAATACATCCTTGCCTCACTTCTCTCCATATATTTACCATTTCTCAGAGCAACAGTTCTGGATTGCATTTGACCTTAAAGAGGCATGGAAGTACAGCTTCTGAATTCGGAAAAGAAGGCTCCTATAACGGATGTCATTTTTTTTTTTTAGCTTTTTCCACAATATCATTGTGAACATAAAGTAAATGTTAAATCAAAGAAAGCCTTTGGCAGACTTCACCTCATGATTCTGGTTGTTCATTAAGTGGTACAAGAATATCACTGGACACTGAGGCCTCTTTAAATCTCACTTGTTTGTCTCCTGTTACACCTTTAAGCTCTAGCTAGTCTTGGAGCCTTCAATTTAAGTGTTTAGCACATCGTTTGCTTATTATACTCCAAAGGCTGGTAGGTCTATAATTAGTCAGATCTCTCTTATTATCCCCAATCCTTGACAATATGTCCTATTGGATTGATGAAGGTGAACAAAGATGTATCCATCAAGCTAAGGTCATTTTAATTATTTCAGCTAGGACAAAAATCACTACACAGTGACTTCAAAAGGAGAAAGTGGGGAGCATCTTTGTTCAGTTTTATGTTGGAATCTACACATAAATCTCTGAAATGCTGTTCCCATACCTGCATAAAAAGGTGATTGTCTGGATTAATTGGGGTTCTACCAAGACCATTGGGGAAGAATTCCTTTCCTTGGGTGGCTGAAAAAACAATGGTCAAGTTTCCCTATGGCCGGGTTGGCGAACCTATGGCACGCATGGCACATGGAGCCATTTGTCAGGGCACACAAGGCATTGCCCTGTCAGCTGGCCAGCATGCATGCATGCGCTGCCCAGCTCAGGTCAGCCTTTTTTAAAGCCATTTTTTGCCTGGGGAGGCTCCAGAGGCTTTATAGGAGCCTGGGGAGGGCGAAAAGAGCCTCCCCCACCCCGCGGAGGCCCTCCGGAGACTTCAGGAACTTCCCTGAAGCCTCCGGAGTGCAGAAAACTGGCCCTATGGGCAAACCGGAAGTTCGGGAACGAACTTCCGGTTTGCTCATAGGGTCAGTTTAAGCCCTCCAGAGGCTTCAGGGACCTTCAGGTGGACTAAAAATGACCCTACGAGCAAACTGGAAGTCAGGGAAGGGAAGGCTTCAGGGACCTTCAGGAGGCGTCATTTTTTGCCCTCCGGAGGCTTCAGGGAAGCCTCCTGAAGCTCCCTGAAGCCTCTGGATGGCCTCCGGGTGGGGGGGCGGGGGAGGCTGTTTTCTCCCTCCCCATGCTCCTATAAAGCCTCTGGAGCCTGGGGAGGGAGAAAAAAGCATGCAAAAAATGGGGGGGAGCATCTCTCATGCGCGCATGTGCACTGGGGGGGTTTGTGCATTGCATTATGGGTGTGGCATGCCTGAGCATGACCCCTCTGCGCTCCCCCCCTCCCTTATGGCACGCGAGCCAAAAAAGGTTTGCCATCGCTACCCTATGAGGTTTATTCTTCTCCTCCAGGACAGACTTTTATTGGTTTTTTTTTTCTAAAATTCAATTTCTTGGTGTAGAGCCGGAGATACTCAAACCATTCCTGGTGTTTCCTAAACATTTCTTCTTTGATGTGGCTTTATTTATTTGCTAATAAATAAATTATATCACTCTATATACACCTCATTGGATCCTTCTCCTGGTAATTATGAGCACATTCCTGAAATGGGTAAAGATTCAGACGCTCAGAATCAACACTTCAGCACTCTCTTCATTCCTTCATATCAGGGCAGAATTACAGAACAACAGAGTTGGAAGAGGTCTTAGGAATCTTCTAGTACAACCCCCTGCTCAAGTAGGAGACTATATACCATTCCAGACAAATGGCTGTCCAATCTCTTCTTAAAAACCTCTAAGTGATGGAGCACCCCACCACTTCTGAAGGCAAGCTGTTCCACTGATTAATTGTTCTCACTGACAAAACATTTCTCCTTAATTCTAGGTTAGACCTCCCTTTGATAAGCTTCCATCCTTTGCTTCTTGTCTTGCCCTCAGGTGCTTTGGAGAATACGTTGACTCTCTTTTCTCTCTGATATCCCTCGAATATTGCAATAATGCTATTGTGAATATTGGAAGGGCATACATTTTGTCCATTCTGCATCATTGATTGGGGAGGAAGAATATTCTCAGAACTAAAGGGAAGTATTCGCTTTCTAATGAAGATTCCAGATCTTGAAATCATCAAAGTAACCTGATTATAGAACATGAACCAAGAATCTGATAAATATCAGAAAGTACTGTGTGACTTGCTTTCATCTTCTCTCTTGTGGGTGAATTTGAAAGTAGGCATCCATAGAATTCCTACTTAGTTGCTCTGTGAATGCAGAGTTGGGGAACAGGAGATTATTTATTTATTTTTATTAAATTTATATGCTGTCCATCTCACTGTTGATATTCTGAATGAATGGGATTTAGGAGAAAAATTAGTAAAACAGGTAATATGAATGGATGAGTGGAAACTGTACAAGGAAGTATAGAGAATTTGAAGACTTGAATCAGTGGCAATAACGATTGTTTGCTTGGAGAAAAATCTGTTGTTTTTCCCCAAAATATATTGTTTAAGCATGTCTATTGAAAGGTATATATGGCAAAGGGATTAATATCAGTCTAAAAGCTTGATTGATTTCATTGCTTATGGTGAAAGATTTAGAGAATTGATGAAAAATATAAGGATATTCTGATACTGTCCAGAGGGGTTGTTGGCAAAAAAAAATCTGTGCAAAAGTAAAGTGAGGAAAATTGAGAGGGATGGTAGAATAATTGCAGGAAGAGAAAGTACGAGTCATGTATGAAAAAAAAATATTAAAAGATATATTAATCCTGCAGCAAAATGAATATCAACTAGATGTGATGTATAGAAGGTGCCCAGAAAAGAGTAAAATAATTGTGACACAGAGTGCCATAGGGACTGTGTGCAAGTGTGCTAATCAGAAGAATGAAAAGGATGTATGGTTGGTTAAAAGAAATGGAGGGGGGGGAATACAAATAAGAGATTTATTACAAAAAATGAAGACGGGAGAAAGAACAGATTATTGTAACAATATTCTTCTTCTTCTTTTCTTTAATTATTTCCTATCCAATTCTCGGTCACTGTGTGGAAAAATTCCTGCAGTATTCTTGGCAAGGTTTTTCAGAAGGGGTTTGCCATTGTCTCCTTCCAGGAGATGAGAAAAAGAGATTGGCCCAAGGTCACCCATCTGGCTTCATGCCTAAGGCAGAGCTAGAACTCATAGTCTCCTGGTTTCTAGCATGATGCCTTAACCCCTACACCAAACAGCCTATCAGCTTTTTCAATCATACCATTTTTATATTTGCTATAGTAATTGCAGCCTAACTAACATATCTCTTTTGTTTATTTATTCTGAAATACAGTGAGCTGGTCATTAAAAAGCATTATCAAAAGTAGCTAGGCAACAATATTTTCTAGTTGCTTCTCTTGTTTGAAAATCTGAACCAGTGAAGAAATCTGCATTAGAGTCCCCATCCCCGGGTTATAGTTTGAAACCAATATTCAAAAATAAATGTTTTCAGACAATGAATTATTTCTGTTGAGGTAATCACTCAGTAGATTTTGGCTCTAGCTATTCTGATGCTCGTAGTATATACTTTTGAGGCATTTTCCTGTAGTTTTTTTTTGGGGGGGGGGATTATAAGCCCCATGCAATGTCGTTGATATTCTTGACAACTGAAGTTCTTGATTTGTTTTCAAGGCTATTGGAAAAAGCCCAACTGAAAGTCAGGCTCCCTTAAGCTGCCCTGTCCAGCTTGTGTCAGCTGTTTGTCTAGTGAAAAAGTCATCTGCTGTCTAATGAAAGTCATCTGCCACGACTAACGACTTGCTTGTCTCCCTTTATTCTCCTTCAGAGTAGCTAGGCTAAAATGGTTGTTGTTGTCAATTTATACAATAGGGCTGCTTTCAGAGAATGGCGCTGCTGACTCAGAATCCCTTCAGTTATGAACACAGAGGCAGGAGGAAGGCTTTTATTGCAGCACTGATCATATTCACATTTCTAATGGATTTTACATGGAGTTTTTGGTTATTTCTGTGATTGTTGGATTCTCCTGATTATTTTTAAAAAGCCAATTATGAAAGCACAATAGATGGTTCCTCTGGGAGTGTGCATATTATAAATGCCCCAAATACATGATTGTTCAAACCATTGATCCATTTAAAAAATATGTGAGGTTCCCATGAAACTTTGAACAACATATTTAAACTGAATGTCATAAGTCCTTCAGTGTGTGATACCTGTTATAAATTCAGAAGTCGTTTATGTGCCCGAAGGTCTCTTAAACTACGTTAACTAAGGTCTCTTAAACTCCTATAGGAATATATATGTCAAGTTCTTCCACTCTGTCATTAGAACTTGGATTTGACATTAAACAAGGCATGTATTCACTTGGTCTGCTTTCGATTTCCAGAAGTATGCTACCATCTACAGCTCCAGGGCTGATAAAAAATTAGGCCCTGCATAAGAACATTCCTATAGTGAGTGAAACCAAACTGCTGTGACCAACTTCATTTCTTCTTTCAATATTCTGCGATGTTTATATTCCAAAACTTGTATTTTTAAAAAACTGATTTTTTAATTTTAATTCCCCTCGCTTTCAGGGAGAAAGGTGTATATTATGCATAACTTTTCTTGTGAGAAATGATACAATCTAGACTTGTCCTAATTAATCCAACTTTCTTCCAATCTTACTTACTCATCAGAGCTTTGCTAATTTTTGCTTTGTAGATTACAGACAACTTCTCACAAGAAAGCAATGCTTTTGTTCTAGATGTTGGCTGAATTTGAGATAACCTCTTTATCCCTAGATCTAATCTATGGCAACAGCACCACCAGAAGGCTGTTCTTTGTCTATCATTTATCTTTCTTGTTTAGAATGTACACTTTGTATATTTTTGATATGAATATTCACATTTTAATATAAATATTCATATTTATGTACAGAGTTACTTTGACCTTCCTCCTGTACTAGCCTGGCTTCGACCATATGCTACTGTGGCATGATTATCTGATGTCCTTCTAGTTTTGTTGTAGCTTTAATAAAATTGGATGGAAGAGAGGGATTTTCTCTCAAGCTACAAAGGTTCAGAATTCCTATAGGCAAGCAGGCAGGAGCAGATGCTTACATACATTAATAACAACAATGCACTAAAGCTGTACTCTGCAGTCAAAGATAGTTTACCAAAAAATGAAATGTAGTAACTAGGTGTGTCAGGAAATATTACTGAAATATAAATTGTTTAGCAGATGCTCCAAAAGATATAACAGCTTTGAGAATTTCATATTAGTCTGCTTAGCTGTCAAGTATAATATACTTTTTTAAAGTGACTCTTTTGCATCAAATCCAACTCTGGAATTTGCAAAGAAGGAAGGGAATTGAGGAAAGAAGAGAATGAAGTAATCTCCTTACACTTTCAGGAGCTAATCAATTTATTTCCAGCTGTGATGCATCTAGAAGCATTTCAAGTCTGATTTTCCACATACAAAACAGTGATGTTTCAAACACATTGGAGATAAGCCATTTTCTTCAGAGTAGGATTTGTTTTAAAATACTTAAATCTTGGTCAAAGACCAGTATAGAATGAAACAAATAGCAAACTGTTTAAAAGTAAAAGAGGAGGACCAAACATAAAACACAAACTAAAAGAATAATACAAAATGTTACTGTCACTATTTTACCATTGGAAACTATGTTTCTAAGACCTCCTCCCTCCCCCTCCCCCCCAAAAAAACCCTGAATATTATTTGTCTGAAATTAAGGCAAAAGGCTAAAAATCTAAGACAGGAGTGGATTAAAGTAAAACAGAATGATGTAACAGGTATCTTGTATATGTATTTAATAGTGTTCAAAATTTAGGCCAGTTATAGTAAGGCAGGGGTGTCCAAACTTGGGAACTTTAAGACTTGTGGACTTCAACTCCCGGAATTCTGGGAGTTGAAGTCCACAAGTCTTAAAGTTCCCAAGTTTGGACACCCCTGTAGTAAATGATGGAGATAGGTCAGCTTTGTTTACTAGCAGCATAAGAGAATATGGCAACATCCAGGAGTTTAAAGTCCCTTCGATCAGAAAGCAGTTTTTATATATAGAAATCAGAGATCGGAGTGACAGAGAAAACAATTTTTACCAGGCATGGGGAAATAAAACAGATTCTAATATTGATATAAGATCAGCAGCACAGTAAAATGTTTGCAAAGGATTCTATGGTACCTGTAGACATAACAGACATAATCAAGCAGCAAATAAAATTGTTTTGTACCTGCCTTTCAAAAAGCCTTTTTCAGTGGATACTAAAAATGTGTTGTTGTTGTTGTTAGTTGTGAAGTTGTGTCCGACCCATTGCGACCCCATGGACAATGTTCCCCTGTCCTCTACCATCCTCTGGACTCCATTTAAGCTCATGCCAACTGCTTCAGTGACTCCATCCAGCCACCTCATTCTCTGCCGTCCCCTTCTTCTTTTGCCCCCAAATCGTTCCCAGCATTAGGATCTTCTCCAGTGAGTCCTTTCTTCTCATTAGGTGGCCAAAGTATTTGAGTTTCATCTTCAGGATCTGGCCTTCTAAAGAGCAGTCAGGGTTGATCTCTAGGACTGACCATTTTGATCTCCTTGCAGTCCAAGGGACTAGATATTTTTAAAGTATTTTGCTGGTATACACATACAGCTGGAAGCTCAGGAGTACATGTCTGGGATATGCTAGGAATTTTCTCCCTGGGGCTCTCCTCCTTTCTCACAGAGGTTCAGCCAGAGCGATGCTGAACCTCTATGGGGAAAATGCTATCTTTCACTATTCACTGTTCTGTTAAATTTGGGACATGAAGCATAATGGCATGGCATTTAAATCCTTTTAACAAGTGCACTCAGCACTATTATTTATTACAACTCACTAAACAACTAAACAAAGCATAGAAGGGGGTAAGTGCTGTTTGAGTGATATTTTTATTTTCTCCTGTTGATCAGCTAAATTGCACTAACTGACACATGGAGAATCTCCATATTTCTGAATCAGCTGTATGAAGGACAATTGAGCATTGAACTGATTTGAAGTATTTCTGAGGTTTTGGAGAGCGAAACCTGTATGCAAGGAGATGCTTTTACCCATCACAACCTCATGTCACAGATTCATTCAATATAAAAATATATTATCTTATTGACTATGTGAATTTATATTACACAGTCCTGTGCCTTGCTATCCTAATGTCAGGGTTCCAAATAGTATCCAAAATTAAATCAGAGTCCAAGGCAAAGAATTGCTTAAAGTTCCAATTTATTAAGAGAGCCATGTTGGCACATCTGGGAAAACCCAAATCTGAAGGCTTCCCAGTTTTCCCACCCAGTTGAAAGTTCAAGATCTTGCCCCCACACCCAACAATTCCATCACATGGTCCAATCTTCCACTTCCATGCTGGCAGCTTCCACCCATCCAGTTCCAGTCAGGTGCAGAGGTGCAAAGACAAAGGATGACCTTGGCTTCCTAGAAAGAATTTTATTATGGCTGCATATCAACTAGCTCCATACAATCCCCCCTCCCATTTTCCCACAATAGAAAATACATAGTAGAATAATAGAAAGTGTGACAGGCCTGAGATCCATAGGCAAATAGGCCTGACACCTTCCATATTTCCACCAACATCTTTGGGGAATTTTTGGAACTAAGAAAGATTTTTTAAAAGCTTTTTGTAAGAATTAAATATACATAATATACTTTGTAAATAATTAGTTACAGTTCAGATTTCTGTACATTAAAAGAACAAAGGCGAAATCATTGTTTGACTCCTTATTTCTTGTATCTTTTGCAGCCTGTTAATCAAGGAAGTCACTATCAGAAAGAAATGAATCCTCTTTCTCAGTCCAACCCAAGGTAAGTTGCTGTTTACAGCCCAGGCAAAACCGATGTGTTGAGAATACGGGGAGAACCAGTCAGTGTAACTTTTCTTTTGTGTACTCTTAAATCTTACTGCCAGTTTCTCCATCTTAAAAGGAAATGTGTATTTCCAGCCTTGACCACACTTACACTCACGCGTAAGTAGAAACCTGAGGAATGGAAATGATTGCTGATATGTGGCTCAGCAGTTGAGTGTATTTGGACCAGTGCATTCATTTTTAGCAACCACAAACAACAGCAGTGTCCACAGACTGGAAACAAATAAATTGGAAAGCATTTATCATCACAAGTCCTGGAATTCAGAAGTGGCTGTCTTGAACCTAGAACAGTGCTTTACTATCTTTTTGTATTCCTATGTCTTGAAAGTAGTTTCAAGAATTCAGTAATGCTCCCCTTACAAAAGAGGCAAAAAATGAAAAAAAAACATTGTTTTTTTCCCCATCTTATCTGAACTGAAGATGATTTCTTAAGTAGAGAGATTGTTTTCATAAGAAGCACAGACTAAGGTGGAATATCTACCTCTGCGGGACACTCTCATAACTCAGACTTTCTTCTATAGGGCAAGGGCATTGTGCCCCCTTTTCTAGATTACCTAAAAGACAGATCTTCAAATAATTTCTTGACAAAATAATTCCTATGGGTATTAGAAAACTGTTTTAAAAAGCTAGCTCAAGGAAAACCTGGCTTAGGACCCAAAAGCACTTTGTACAAAGACTTTAGAATTAAGAAAATTCTTTTTCTTTGTTTATCTTTGCTGCAAGATTTTTTCCAAATTTGTATTAAATTGTTCTACGATTTTTTTAAATTTAATCTGATGTGAACTGGGGAGGATAAGCTTACAGTGCATTGATGAAGACAGCAGCACGTTCAGTGGACTTTGGTGCTGGCTGGACCTCAGTTTTTGCTATGTCATAGTATAAAGCTTATGGGCAGCTGCCTAAAACTAAAATTAGTTCTTTCCAAGCATGATTCTCATAGCATCTGTTACGATTAAGAAGATATTATTATTAAGAAGATAAGAGTGGGCTTATGAGAATTCCAGCAACTGAATTGATTTCTGTATCCCTGAGTAGATGACAGTAAATACACCTTGTTTTTTTTAAAGAGCCTTCCTTTGATTGACCCAGCTTTCCATACATAATTAAATCAAAGTTACCTTTTTGTAATAGAAATTTAGACATATTGCGTCTATTTTTCACACACTATACATTAGGCAACAAAGTCTGTGAAGTTTATAAAAGTTCTACTTTTCATTTCATTTCTTTTCATTTTATTTCCCCTTGAAAGTCCACTATCATGTCCTGTTCCATAGTACGTTTTTCTTTCCCTGAAGTCTCACAACCCTTTTTTGATCTGTCAGATTCTTAAATCTTTCTATATTTCCCTACTGCAGAATAGCTTCTAAATCTACTTATGGACATTCTTAGTCATTGGCATTGCTTCTTTTTGATGGTCTTCCTCTTACGGCTCTTGATACAAAAACCTCCTTTGTTTAAATTGATGAACTTCCTTCTTCTCTCATCACCTGAGATATGGCTACTCATTGCTCCAATCTTCTAGCTTTTTCTTCAGGCTAATGTACAAAATGCTAGCATTTTCTTTTAATTAAGCACAGTGTTAGCAACAATAGGGAAGTGATTTAATTTCTTCTAGTTTTGTTATAAGAATCCAAACATACCAGAAGCATTAGAGATCATAACTGAAAAGTTCTTTCTCTCCAGTAGTCACTTTTGCATTTTTAAGCACTAGTAGAATTATTTTATCTGTGACAGTTTCTTTCTTAAATTCTAGGAATAGCTAACTAGAAGGTATTGATGTCAAGGAAAAGGACTCTCTCTTTAACTCAACCACCAAACTCCAATAAGAAATTCTTGCTTCATCCACCCCACCATCGCCTCCCAAATTTTCCTGCAAGTTCAGAAATCTAGATGTGCAGCACTTTACTGACCTTTGGTGTTTGGAAGAATGGCAAGAAAAGGGAAGAACTTGATCTTTAGCCAAAAGTTATCTGATTCCATGCAGATGATTTGTAGAATCATAGATTTGTTGAGGGGAAGGAAAGTAGGACAAATGGCTCTCTACCCACTCTTCCCTACAAATCAATCCATTCCACCTCCAGTGGTACTAAAGAATCTGATGCATGACACACAACTTTTTTGATTCATGTCCAGTGGTCCTCTGGAAAACCACTAGACCCCTGAAAATACACACCAGTGTATTGTCTATGCAGATTCTCAGTCATGAAGGTCATGGTTGTCCCAAAGGGGCTTTTTTTCAAGAGGGAACTGGCCTTTCTGGTTTTTCTTTGAAGGCAGAAGCTGAAGAACTTCTTGGATGAGAAGCGAAACATCTTTAAAAAAAAACACCCGAAAGTCCAGTTGCCTCTTGAAAAAAAAGCACCTTTGGGACACCAGTGTATTATGCTATAGGATCATGGTGACCTAGAGGTTAAGACACTGGGCTTATTCACCAAAAAATTGGCAGTTCGAGATTCAAGTACCACATGACGGGATGGGCTCCTGTTCTTTCCCCAGTTCATGCCAATCTAGCAATTCAAAAGCATGCAAATGCAAGTAGATAAATTGCATCTACATGGAGGGAAGTAAGCAGTGGAGTACCTCAAGGCTCTGTTTTAGGCCCAAAACTCTTCAACATCTTCATCAATGATTTGGACGAGGGCATGAATGGGGAACTCATCAAATTTGCAGATGACACCAAGCTGACAGGAATAGCCAACACTCCAGAAGATAGGCTTAAGATACAGAAGGATCTTGACAAACTTGAACATTGGGCACTATCTAATAAAATGAAATTCAATGGTGAAAAAAGTTAGGTTCTACATTTAGGCAAGAAAAACAAAATGCACAGGTATAGTATAGGTGGTACCTTGCTCAATAGTAGTAACTGTGAGAAGGATCTTGGAATCCTAGTGGACAACCATTTAAATATGAGCCAGCAGTGTGCAGCAGCTGCCAAAAAAGCCAACACAGTTCTAAGCTGCATCAACAGAGGGATAGAATCAAGATCACGTGAAGTGTTAATACCACTTTATAATGCTTTGGTAAGGCCACACTTGGAATACTGCATTCAGTTTTGGTTGCCACAATGTAAAATAGATGTTGAAGCTTTAGAAAGAGTGCAGAGAAAAGGAATAAAGATGATTAGGGGACTGGAGGGTAAAACATATGAAGAACGGTTGCAGGAACTGGATATGTCTAGTTTAATAAAAAGAAGGACCAGGGGAGACATGATAGCAGTGTTCTGATATCTCAGGGGCTGCCACAAAGAAGAGGGAGACATTTCCTGACAGAACAATTAATCAGTGGAACAGCTTGCTTCCAAAAGTTGTGAATGCTCCAACACTGGAAGTTTTTAAGAAGATGTTGGATAACCATTTATCTGGTGTAGGCTTTCCTGCCTAAGCAGGGGTTTGGACTAGAAGACCTCCAAGGTCCCTTCCAACTTTGTTATTCTATTCTAAATAAGTACCACTTCAGTAGGAAGGTAACAGTGTTCCATACGCCTTTGGCATTATAGCCATGCTGGCCACATGATAATGGAAGCATCTTTGAACAACACTGATTCCTTTGCCTAGGAAACAGAGATGAGCACCGCCTCCAAGTGTCGGACATGACTGGACAGTGGATATCTACCTCTTTTTATATATGCATGTATCTGAACCATACGAGGGCAGCCTAACCACATGGGATGGTCATCTAAAGAGCCACTCTTACTCTTGTACTTCTCTGGCCTTCCAGGAAGCAGGGAAGAGAAGGAAATGAGAAGAAATTAGGTCTTTTGCCAACAAGTATCTTACTTGTTTCTCTCCAACCCCACATTGCCCTGCAAACCCTGCATGAGAAGAGAAAGTTGAGGGTGATCTTTAGCTCTCCCAATGCAAGAAAGCTGCAGTTCCTGACAGATGGGGCTGGGATGGGAGGTGTAGTAGCATCAAAGAACCCCTTGCCCTACTTCTCTTTGGCCTACCCATCTTTCCTCTATGGATCAGGTGTGTCACTCCTTCCATTCAAAGTGTTTTAAGAGATATGAGCAACTATATAGTTACCTGCTTTATTGGACAAAATACACAAGTGATCGATCCCCTCCACAATGGGTTGTACATTTTTTTGGTACAGTACTTGATCCATGAAGATTCTACCCAGACAAGCAGGGCTGCATGGCCTATTTTATCACACAGATGTGCCCACAAATGAGCCAGTGTAGATGAGGTAGCTGAGATCTGCATTTTGACAACTGTTGTAACCATTTTTCTCTCCATAGGGAGAGCAATTGTTAGTTGATTTTCCTACCAGCAGGGAGTCCATCAATCACTTTCCTTAAGCTGTCCAGCTTTATGTGTGGGTGGACAGCACAAGTTGTTAGCCTTATTACTGAAACACAATATGACTTACCAATGCAGGCAGTGCAAAGCATATCAGCACATATTTCTGCCACATCAGATGGACAGGAGGAAAGCACATTGACTCTGCTAGGGGGAAAACTCCAAAATGCATCTATTGTCACGGCAAGTGTTCCTTATTGTCCAGAAGGACGTAAAACAACCAAAAGAATCTTGTCCTTGTTTACTCAGTGTTGATCCATTTATTCTCACGCTTGCTTTGTTTTATTACAGTGTTTTCCCGAAAATAAGACAGGGTCTTATTTTCTTTTGACCCCGCAAATATGGGTTGGGCCTTATTATCGGGGGAGGGCTTATTGTTTTGGGGTTACCGGGTAGCTGCTCTCTTGCGAGCGGGCTCCCGAAGAGCCGGGTACAGCCTCAGGGGCGAACGGCTGTGTTGCGCTGTCACAGCAGCACAACGCAGCAGCCATGAGATGACCACACTCACGACCAACCGCCTGGAAACCCCCTTTCCAGCAAGGCACAGCACCATTCACTGACCTAGGGGTATCCCTAAGCCGCATGAGCGACTGTTCCCTTCCCCCCGGCTCCCGCAACTTGTCGCCTTTGGAATACCCCTAGGTCAGTGAATGGCACTCTGCACACCTGGAGAGGGTGGTTGCGCAAACAGCTTTTCCGCTCCCCACTCACGCACCTCCCAGCCTCACCATGTCCTGGCCCAGCTCTCCCTGCAGGGCCAGGGCACTGCCGCCACTGCCATCCCAGATGGCTTTTTCTGCGGCTTCCAAACCCCGGAAGTCAGCTGCCGAGTCTTCCGGCAGTGTCCACTCTGGGATTTACACTCTATGGTTCCGGCAGCCGGCCCACGACCTAGCGGTATCCTGAAGGCGCCAAGCAACGCAAGCACCTTCGCGGCCCCCCTGGACTTATTTTTGGGGGATGGCCTTATTTTCAAAACATGTCATATTTTCGGGGAAACACGGTATAAACCTTTCTTAACGCATACAGTAACCAATTTTCAACTTCATATTCCATAATTCAAGCCAATTAATTAATTGTGTGCTTTCTCTAACAATAAGCATTCTTATATTGTTGGAAAACACTCAGCCAGGCAAGGAAGAGGAAAAGCAGAAAAGCAGGGTTGGAAGGGGCCTTGAAGGTCTTCTAATTCAACTTTGGGCAGCCACAAAAGGTCCAGGACTGGCCCCCATCCCAAGCTCCAGAGAGCCTTATTAATCTGCTGCCAAGAGAAGGCAGGGGAAATTCCTGTAAAATAGGCAGAATATAGTAAATTACTTAACTTGAACTCTATATGAACCTGAATGGATCTGGTGCCTTGCACTTGACATACATCCATTTACATTCATTCTCATGGGTAACAATTTCTAACACTTTTTCATATAAGACTCTCTCAGAATTCATCCTACTTTTATTTCTTTTGTTTTTTTCCTTCCATGCCAAATGTTCCCTTTTTTCCATGCCTGTTTTCTCCTATAACCCATGGCCATTTTGCCCAAAGTCCATTATCCCAAAATCCATCCCCCAAAATTATCTCTTCCCCTATTGATAACCTGTTCTGACCCCACTCTTCCCCTGCCAACACAGACACACTCCGAGCCAAAGATACTTCACGGGGTTTATTGTACAGACAGACAGATCCTTGGCAGCAATCCAACACGACTAGACTTTCAGAAACCTCCGGCACTGAAATGCAATAGCAGCTATCCAGCCTGCCACGCTCACAAGACTGTACTTCCACAATAGTTCCTGCGTTGACTTCTGCAAAAGGGCGTGTCTACAAGCAGTCCTTTTATAGTCTGGAGAGGAGTCTAATTATCATCAGCTGAGCGCAATTACCTCTGGTAACTGTGCAATTGCTCCTGACACCGATTTGCGCACCGGTAACGAGCATTCAAGAACTCCCTGCTGATGTCTGACTCGCTGTCCCGTGACTCCTCCCCACTGCTCCAAGGCATGACATCAGGAGCACCCTCCCTTTGGCTTTCACCACTGCTCCATGCCTCAGGCGCCTCCTGGTGGCCGACCAACCTCTCTGATCCCTGCTCAGAGTCAGAACCCTGCCCAGGGTCCTCCACATCCTCCAGAGCCGACTCATACGGACCCTCGCTGTTGGAGTCTGGTGGCAGCTCCAACGGCTTCTGCTGGGCCACAACAATAACCTCTTATCACTTATATATCCTTCAGAAGCTGCTATAGACAAGGGATTGTCCCTCACTAGCAAAAAGCAATCGACCAAATATTTACTTAGTAATAACGCATTTTCTTCCATTTAATTTATAGATTCTTATTTGTTTAAAAAAATTATTAAAAATTAAAACTTATCTCAATGAAAATACAAACATCAAGATCCACACACTTTAAAGTCTTAATTTCATTCTGAGATGCACAAGCAATCTATTAAATACATCACTTCCTATTTCCTCAATGAATTTGCCAACCTGCCAAAAAGGTGCTATAAATATAAATATGTGATTGTGAGATCAACCTACATCATTATTTTTAAAAAGCCTGGTAGATGTAGTAAGGTGCAATATACAGCCTAAGAAAGATTGTCCATCTTGTTGAACTTTTAAAAATATCAACTAATTGTTGGAGAGTGGATAACATGCAAAAATTATAACAAAAAGCAAAAACAAAACAAAAGTAAAGAAGAAAACATGAACCATTTCTCTAGTCTATGATTTGGAAGTATTCTTTCACATGTAAACTTACCAAATTGCTTCCTTTAAGAAAGAAACCAAAATTTGATTGCTTAATAAATACTATACCTCCTACAAAAATAAACCTAATTCAGGAAAATCAGGTAAAATAGCATCTAGGAATTCAGTAGAATTTATATAAATTAGCAAGAGACATCGGAACATCTCAATCATTATGAAATATGCCTACTTAGGAAAAACAGCATGAGAATAGGATTTCCAACTTTGGAAGAGACAGTGGAGATTTTTAAATGATATGTAACATTAGCATTGCATTCAGAAACTACAGAATTTAATAGCAGCCACTTATTTCTAATGATATCCAAAGCAAAGTTACAAACATGGGCTGAACAGTGCCTTTCTTTAAAGAAAAAGCTTAACAAGATGTATTATAAATCAGCGGTCCCCAACCTTTTTGGCGCCAGGGATCAGTTTTGTGAAAGACAATTTTTCATGGACTGGGGGGGGGGAGGGGGGAGTGTGCAACCTGGATCCTTTGCAAGTGCAGTTTGTAGTAGGTTTCATGGTCCCATGACAATCTAATGCCTGATGAACTGAGGTGGATCTGAGGAGGTGACGCTAGCGCTGAGGAGCAGCTGCAAATACAAATGAAACTTCACTCGCTCGCTCACCTGCCACTCACCTCCAGCTGTGAAGCCCAGTTCCTAATTGACCACCTACCAGGACTGGTCCATGGCCCAGGGGTTGGGATCCCTGCTATAACTGAATTGATCAGATATACAAATAACACCTGGAAGAGTAATCAGGTGCAGTTTAAACTTGGGAAAGATGCAGTGCCCCCCTCCCCCATTTCCTTTCCTAAATCAAAGGAATGTTTTTTAGAGGAGTCAATAGAATTTAACCAATAGATGAATAATTGTCAGGGATCATATGCTTAATCATAATTAAAGCAGGCATAACTCCTTTGGCTGTTGCCTTTCTTTCTGCTTGCTCAGCCTATAAAGTCAGTATGATATTGAAGGCAAAAAAGTCATAAGAAACCTTGATTTAAATGGCCCTACCATGAAGTTAATTTGGGCCTTACCTCTAATTTTGCAGAATTTACCCCACTTCATTGCTGTGCACATAAAATGAATTAGTCCCCATAAATGTTTCCATTAATTCTAATCCTGCAATATAGAAATACATTTCCAAGTTGATGTCTTCTTCTCATCCATGGTAACTTTTCTTGATACTACATGATTATCATTGCTATCTTATTTCCTTAACTCAATTGCACAATCTGTTCCTTTTCCCCTATGAGTTATGACATCTTTTATGCTATTTCATTTAATCTCTTTTCCAAACCTGGTGCTTTCCAGGTGCAGTTCCATCATCCACAGAAAGCACTGGAAGTACTTATCTAGAGAATGCCAAGTTAAGGAAGATTCCTCTATATAAGATGTAATTGATTAATTGATTTATTTCTTAATATATTTTCTGAAGTAATAACCTGTACCCAAGGCAGCTAACAATAAGTCAGGTTTGGCAATTAAACATAAGTCTCCGGCAATTAACCCTTAGCTTGGCTCCCAGCTTGTTTTGACAGCAGATACCGGGATAAGGTTTGAAACTTTATTGCAGACAAGAATGATATCACACATACATAAGTCAATTGCCTATTGCAAAGGAAACCACATACACACATGTGCCCTCCTTCTCGTTGTCTCTCTTTCTCCCACCTTCCAAATAAGTAGATATGAAATGGATACCAAAAAGATTGGTGGATCACTTGATGCATTGATCAAACGAAATAGGTTAACATAATGGCAGTCTCTAGGAACTACATAAAAGCAACTTTGCAAGCCGTAGCTTTTATGCTGTCCCATTCTCTTTCTTAAGAAGGCTCTGTTCAGCTTGGAGTTTGTGAAGAAACTAGGAGGTTTTTGACTACGGGTTCTGTGGGCGTGGCGTGGCTTGGTGGGCGTGGCACGGCTTGGTGGGCGTGGCACGGCTTGGTGGGCATGGCAAGGGAAGGATACTGCAGAATCCCCATTCCCTCCCTACTCCTGGGGGAAGGATACTGTAAAATTTCCATTCCCTTCACACCCCATCCCAGTACACGGATACTGTAAAATCTCAATTTCCACTCCATTCCAGGGGAAGGATACTGTAAAATCCGCATTCCCTCCCACCCCACTAACCTGCTTTCCAGCTCCGTTCTCCTGTGCAGGGCAACAGAAGAAGACCCAGCCAATTAGCTGGGACTCAGGAGGCAGTGACTATATGGGGACAGAGCCAGCCAGAGGTGGTATTTGCCAGTACTCCGAACTACTAAAAATTTCCACTACTGGTTCAGCAGAACCAGTCAGAACTGGCTGAATACCACCTCTGGGTGAGCTCTAGTAATGTCTTAGTGGAAGTAGGAAATGAGTCATTATAAGTGAGCTTGGGCACAGGTAAAAGTCAGACCAATTGCATTGCTTTTAGTTTGCAAAGCAGCAAGGCTCTTCCTTTAACACGAGATCTATCCTCTCCATTTTGCAATCCAGCAGAGGACATGTTGAACATTATACGCAGTAGGTAAAACATAGGGCTTTTTAAAAAATCTATCATAGATAGGCCTTGTCAGATTATTGAGTAAATTGTGGCTGTGGATTATGTATTGAATGGAAAGACAAGACATCTCAGGATGCACGGGAAGCCATGGCAGCAAATGAAATGGGTATTTATTTATTTACTTAACAAAACAAAATGGGAAAATAAATAATAGCTGGGAGGAAAGGAAGAATGAATAAACAAAACAAGAGGGAGAGAGAGAGATTCTCATCCATGAAATAGGATATCTGAAAAAATAAATCAATTGCTACTAAAATGGCCTCTAGGCTCTTGACATGTACTAAGTCATTGAAAAAAAAATTCAAGGAAACTGCTTTACAAGGCTCCTGTTGGGAAGAGAGGAGATGCAACAATTCAGACAGTTTGCTGGTCGGAGGACTAGAATCACAACAAGGTGGGCTGTGAAGAAACATAGGTCCTGAAATCTGTTTAAATCACATAGAAGAGGATGCTTCATTTTAAACACATAGTGAAATGCCCAGCTAGCTGGCTACATCGCAGGCTGCAACTTATATTTCCTCAAGGAAGGGGACAGCATACAACTGGATAATGTGATGCGTTTCTCCTTCTTCTACAAAGAGAAGGGAGAGAGAAAACAAAGACTCTCCCTCTAGATCATATGTCTGAGCACAAGTTATTATTCTAAGATACATTGGATTCTACTAGGCTACAGCAGTAAATTGTAGGTCTCCAGACACTTCACCTTAAATTCAGCTCTTAGCTGATCCCTAGACATTGCTTGGCAAGATTAGAAGTGTAGTTTAGAATGAGTGCAAAACACAGTGGACATTTGTCCATTGTAGAACAAAGGAGTCACAGACATATGGGTCCAGTTTACAGAATTTAAACTCCAGACTTCTTTTCCTTTATCCTTCCAAATTAACAGATACCTGGCGGGTTTGATGGTCTTGGAGGAGAGCTAAGCTAAGGTTTGCATAACATCTCTCTCTCTCAAGCTAAAGTAATCATTCCCACCTCACCAGCCTCAACACTTGCCATAAAAATGAAATAGTAAACATATTAATAAAAATCTGAATTAAAAGCTTAATTAAAATGCCATTAAAAGCAAATTGATAAAACAGATAGCACCCAATTGTATTCCAAAGCAGCAGCTAAAAATCTTGACATTCTAAAAACCCTGTCAGAATAATAAAGTATGCTTGCTTCCAGAAGGATAATAATATGAACGTACCAATTTGTAATACTGAAAAAGGCAATATTTAGTGGAAGCCGTATGGACAATAAAATGAGCCAGAGGTGCTCCAGATTATAAACTACACAATACACTCTGTCTCTTCATGGTGTCAGAAAGACAAGTGGAATGAAGTAGAGACAGTTACTATGGAAGTTCTCTGTCCAACTAAATTTAAGCAAGATGGATACATGCTAGATTTCTAATCTTGTAGAAGAGTTACTCAGTATGGTTACTGATGTTACTGAGTTACTCTTTTGGTCTTCTGGATTTCTCTTCCAGGAGGAATGTGAATGTGATCCTGCCTCAACCTATTTCCTTTTCTCTGATCCTTCTGTTTCTCAACTTTGCCCATTTTGGAGAGTTTCAAACAGGAGATTTAAGTCAGGAGCAAAAAGTTAAAACTTTCTGGAATAGCAGTACATTACTTCTTATGACCAAAAGCCAGCGGTTTTTTATTTCGGTGTCTTTAAGGCTGACAATGTCCAACACGGGTTAGTTTCAGAGAAATAATTCTGACCACCAATGTAGCTTGCTAAAAGAAGCCATGTTAATGTCACATATCATTATATAAAAGAGTCTACGGGGGTGGGATGGAGGGATTAAAAAGTCAAATTATTTTCATTCTTCTTCCATGCTCTAATTCAATGTTTCTCAACCTCGGCAACTTTTAAGATGCATGGATTTCAACCTCCAGAATTCTCCAGAAGCATGCTGGTTGGGAATTCTGGGAGTTGAAGTCCACGCACCTCAAAGTTGCTAAGGTTGAGAGACGCTGCTCTAATTGTCCTCAGGGTTCTCAGAGAAATTGTAACCTTGCCTAATCAGAATCACTGTGGCATTAGGCCTTTGTACTTGCCGCTCTCCTTGCTATCTTGTTAACTGTAAAAAAAAAAAAAATTTCCAAAGTTAAGCATGCTTGCCCTTAAAATAAATTTACCCCTTATCCTTGCAACATGGCCTGCCCAGCATGTCTGGGCTTCCATCAGCAGGGTGTGAACCAGTGGTGGGTTGCAGGCAGTACATCCCGGTACGGCCATACCGGTGCCTGCCGGGAACACCGGATACCGTTGTGGTATGATGCTCCGGAGGGCCAACCCGCCCGCTCAAGCTCCTTACCTGTATCTGAGATCTTTGGCGCTTCCATACACATGCATGGAGCGTACGGTGCCTACGCAATGCTCCGCCAAGCAGCGTCAGCATCGCAGAGGTAAGGACGCATGCGTGCATCTGCGCGTGTGCTTACTTGTGTGCATGTGGGGGACGGCAAGCCCCATTGCACCATACCTGTTGCAACGGGATCCGGAACCCACCACTGGTGTGAACTGATGACAGGCCTGTACTGGAGAGGACTTCTGTGTCTAGCACCTTGTCGTGCCACCGGATCCTCAGAATTCTACGGAGGCAGCTCATGTGGAAATGGTTCAATTGCCTAATGTGCCTCCGGTATACAGTCCAAGCCTGTATGTATGTACAGTATGTATGTATGTATGTATGTATGTATGTATGTATGTATGTACGTACGTACGTATGTATGCAATGAATTCATCAAATTTATAATTTATGATTTTGATGATTGGATTATAGAATAAGATGTGTTGTAACCATAGAGTAAGAGGTAAACTTAAAATTGTACTTTTTGTTTACTTGGAATTGTTTTTCTTTTACTTTTTTCTTTCTTGCCCTATTAAGACTTAAAAAAATCTTTTTCTTTCCTTTTTTCCTACATTAATTTGTGTTAGCTTCTTAAATTTTCTTTTTAAAAATATTTTACACAGACACAAACACACATTTTATTTTTAAAAACAAAATTATGTGCGTGTATGTGTGTATAATTCTATAAGTCCAGTTAAACATCACAAGAGGGAAGGCAAACAGAGGATGTTCTTATTAGGAGGATCCCCAGGTAACCAAGTTTGAAGAGCTCTCTTGAAAGTCACAAGGGCTGGAGCTAACCTTCTTTCGGATAGGCTGGTGTTCCAGAGGGCAGATGTCCCAGCCAAAAAGACTCCTCTCCAAGGTCCCATCAAATGGAACTGCCTTTCAAACCACACCTGTTGTATGTCCCTTTTGCCAGATCTGATGGGATTGGTAGATAAGTAGATGTAATCAGGAAGATTTTGTCACTCTGTCAAAGGAAACACTATTCTATTTTAGAAATCTCCTGTTGTGTAAATAATATTTTATTTACAGGAATAAGACAAAATAAAGTTTTATTTATTTATTCATT
The DNA here is from genome assembly GCF_964273705.1 of Natrix helvetica. NCBI lineage: Eukaryota > Metazoa > Chordata > Lepidosauria > Squamata > Natricidae > Natrix > Natrix helvetica. The sequence continues at coordinate 338,492,428 of NC_138548.1, forward strand.
CACTCATCACAATTTTACACTGTCCATCTCAGCTACGTGACTCTGGGCAGTTTACAATAAGTTTTAAAATATATTTGTTAAATGTATACCCTGCTTTTGTTCAACAGTTCAAATTGTTGCATTCTTTTGATTTAGGAAGTTAGCAAATGTTACCTAACCCAGGTATTATGGGAAAGTGCACAATCTGTTTAAATAAGACTAATACACCCTGAATTTCAGCTGGATACAAGGCAAACAAAGGCAAAAACCTGTCATTAAAATATGAAACAGGAACAAAAGCTGCCTGATATGCATTTATTAATCATTGACAAGCATCCATTTTATATTTATGACAAAAAGTCTGTGCCATTTGTGTTTCAATATGATAACCTGTTATAGTGTATAGTGTTATAGCAACACTTCCCATTATAAATACATTAATAGCCTCAAAATGAGGTCAAAATCTGTTTGCTAGAATCATTTTAATTAGGAGGGAGGGGACCGAAAAGGATTTATATATCATGCCAACTTCCATTTCTGCTAGTGTAATTCAATATTGAATTAGACTAGAAGTTTACAAGAGACCTCAACAGCAAACATTACATAACTGAACATTTTCACTGTTTTCCTTGCAGCTGAATGTATCGCCTACATAGGTGTGGGGCAAAAGCTGATGGTTAGAGGCAAGTAAACATAGCCATGAGTAGTTGACCCTATTACTGTTAATAGGGATATCCAGATGTCCCTTGGATTTGTCAGGCAAGTTGTTTGCAGTTGCTTTTTTATAGCTGCACCACATTAAAAAGCAGCACAAGAAGGCTTGCTACCGCACAGACTTCTTAAAGTCCCTTTGGGGAGAGGGGGCGGTCTATAAATCTAATAAACTTAAACTTAACTTAAACTCTTCAGATCTTTACTGCTCAGTTTACTTATGGTACTGCATTAGAACATATCCATCTCATTCCTATATTATTAAATGAACTGTTGAACATGGGCTGAGGAAAATTTATTTTTGGATCAGTTGTTTGATGGAGTCATCTCTTGACAACATCAGAAGCGAGATTAGTATTCTTGAGAATTTGAGTTCATCCTGCTTTTGCAGTTGCAAAACCCTACACGAGGAGTGTCAACTCAATTTCATTGAGGGCTGCATTAGGGTTGTGTTTGACCTCAGGAGGGGGGGGACTGATCAGGGTGGGCATGGGCAACTCAACATCACTCGTGTCGGGGGTACCTGTGGTGGCCCGAGTGCTCTGCCAGCGAAATGGGCTCCTAAGCCTCCTGCAACCCTCTGCCAGTGAAAATGGAGCTCCGTTTTCACTGGCAGAACCACTGCGGGGCAATCCTTTGCTATTTCCAGGCCGGCCCCACGGGCCAGATCTAAGTACCCTGAGGGCTCTCAGGCCTTGAGCTTGACACCACTGATCTAGAGCAACACAAAACTATTTATTCAGAGTCTTAAATGATAATAGCATTTATTTTTTTTGAAATAGGAGCCACATGTTTTAAGGCAGAAGCTATTATTATTATTCTCCATCCTCATAGTCTTCAGAACCTCTAAGACTAAAACATACTAAGGAGTCAGTCAATCAGTCCTTTATTAAAGTCAACAGCCAGTATTCCACATGCTGAGTAGATCATCAGTTTTCAAGATAGAGGAAACCATGTAGACCACTTGCAAATTATAATGGTATACAGGAATGACAGTGGAAGACAGGAGGAAGAGCCACAGATTAGTCAACTGTCATGCGTAAGGTAACAGAGGTGATTAGGGGACTGGAGGCTAAAACATAAGAAGTATGCAGGAATTGGGTATGTCTAGTCTAGTGAAAAGAAGTACTAAGGGTGACAAAAAGCAGGGTTTCAATATCTAAGGGCTGTGACAAAGAAGAGATCAACCTATTCGCCGGGCACCTAAAGGCAGGACAAGAAGTAATGGGTGGAAACTAATCAAGGAGAGAACCAACCTAGAATTTAAGAGAAATCTCCCAACAGTCAGAACAATTAATCATTGGAACAGCTTGCCTCCAGAAGTTGTGAATGCTCCAACACTGGAAGTTTTCAAGGAGAGAATGGACAACCATTTGTCTGAAATGGCATAGGATATCCCACTTGAGCAGCAGGTTAAAATAGAAGGCCTCCAATGTCCATTCCAACTCTATTATTCTGTCCTTCTCCCAGACCGTATTTGAAAAAGGAAGCATCTCAGAAAGGATCCTCCCTAATTTGCTAGAAAGTAAAATTAAACAACTAAGTTTCAAACTGTTAAGCCTTGTTGCTATAATCTTACAATAGTGTTAGTACTCATAGATTATGTTTATGCTTCTTGCCTGGACTTAAGGGCTGATAGGAATAGAACTTGAGTTTATGCTGCAAGGAAAAAACTGTTCTGCAACCTAAATAATAATATTCACTAATAGATTCTTAAATGTTCTCTGCATATTGTAAAGAGACTAGCTCCTTCTTTAGGTAATTTGGGTCCATACCATGAAGGAGTACATAAAAGTAATATCCAGCAGCAGGTTCTCCTGGGATTATGATAGCAATCAGGACTGTCAAAATTATCATTACTAATGATGTGGTCATAAAGTGTAATGTCATGAGACCACATCACTTTGCAATGGCTATCCCAATAGTCCCAGCTGTCATCATAACACCAGGACTACTCTGGTCATTAAGCAGGAAAGGGTGGGAGTCTCAGTCATGGAGACAGGCAGGTAGAGAGATCTCTTATTTCATAGCAATGATCTGTACGAGGACAAGCAGCAAGAGCAACTTGCAACTTTCCCTGCCAATTTCTTCATTGACTTGGCATAACCCAAGGACTACCTTGGGTTATGCCAAGTCAATGCCACATTTTGGAATGTGCATATACTGTATATGCAGTAGAGGTACCCCATATTTCGGAGGGTGGCTCTACATTGCAAATACATGCCATCGCGTATTGTAGAGAAGTAGACAGAGGACCTTAATGAAGGAATGCAAGACATCTCAGAAAAAGAAGGCATAAGAAAGTTTGGGCGGTATAAGAGGGTTAGGGCAGAGGAGAAATTATGGCAGACTTTCAAGGTTCTGTTCTTATAGTTTACTAGCCGATTGCCCGGGTATTCCCCCTTACCAGAGGGAACCCCCTTGTGGAGTAATGTGAAGCTGTTACCATGGCAACTCCACTGAGCTGTACAATAGAAGCCTTTTTGTGGCAGTACAGTAGAATCCATTTAAAGGCACAACAGGTTGCATTTTAACAGAACATACACCCTGAGGGGCGTTAGGGGTGCCTTAATCCACCCCACCCAAGTATTTGTCTCCAGAGAGTAAGTCCTCTGTGTACCAAGTTTGGTTGAAATTGCTCTAGGCGTTCCAGAGTTATGCTGGAACATACACACACAGAGCCATTTTTATATAGTATATAGAAGATTATAGTAGAGTTCCAGGAGAGGCTCTGTTATCTGTTCTGGACCTGGCTTGCTTCAAAGGCACATGTTCATCAACCTAAGGGTGTGAGGGAGAGAAGTTAACTCCAAAATAGCTCAAATAAATACTTTTTAAAGAAATGAATAAAGCATGTTCAAAGCATGTTCAAGAAAGGCTTATTTTAGGATTAATTAGAGGAACAAGATCACACAACTTCACTGATCATACCCAGTTGACAGCACAACGTTAAGAAGTGTAGAACTATTTTTCCAGTGCGAAACTAAGTGAGCAACATTCATGGCGGTACTTTGATTTTATCTGGATTTATTGACTACTTCACAGAATTCAGTAAATTTCCAAGGGACTTACTTCCTACTTAGTCAAAATTAGTTCTGTTACACATTATTCATTATTCATCAGCCTCGCTCTTGCATCAAAAGGAAATAAAAGGATAAAGGGGATAGTAAATGAGAATTGTCTCTAATAATTAGGAGAAGTCACTCTCTCGATAACTTTGAAGTAGAAGGTTTCTGCAATCTTAAATTATTGTAATGATTGAGAGAGCCCTCCTCCCAACTTTAGGAATTGCAGTGCTTCTAAATGTAATTAATTTAGAATAAAAATGTGGAGAAGGTGGGGTTTTTTTTTAAGGTTAGCAGAAATTTCTTTCTAGAAACTAGAAAGGAATAAACCTTCTCCTTCACTATACCATTTAGATCAGATAAGCTACTACAGATCAGAAAAAGCAGAATTTATGTATTTGTTGGTTGTGTAAAAGATTTTTATAGCCATCCATTTTATAACCAACTCCCAATTAAAAGTTAAAACAACAAAGAAAACCATATCAAATTATTAAGCTAAATACTTTAAAACATTAAAAGCAACAAAAATCTGGCACCAAGACAAACTTTTAATGTGTAGTTATCTAATTTTATCCCAGCACTTGGGGGGAAAAACTGAGTGTTCAAAGTGCCTATGGAGATTCTCAGTCATCCAGGTCAGGGGTGGGTTGTTGCCCGTTCGGTGTGCACGCAATTTTGTGTGCACATGCCTGATGCACGCTCCACACGTGTGCGCAATTCTGCCCGCACGCACTTTGTGTGTGTGTGCAGTTGACCATAAATAGGTCTGTGCATGCGCAAAATGTTAAAAAAATGGGGGAAAATTAAATTTGTGCAATTAAAATTGTTCTGCGCATGCGCAGAACTCAAAAACAAGATGGTGGCGCCTATGGCGCCCCACGGGGACCCGGCTCGAGGGCGTGGCAAGCCTCGGTCACTGCTGCTTCCAGCGACCCAGGCCACCAAACCACTACCGGTTCGATTGAACCGGTCCGAACCAATAGGAACCCACCACTGATCCAGGTCATGGTTCTGCCAAAGATGTTTTTTTCAAGAGGCAGCTGGTCATTCTTGTACTTCTTTGAAGACGTTTTGCTTATCATCCAAGCTTCTTCAGCTCTGATTGTTGCAAGAAATCAATGACCTTTTTCTTGTAACTGCTGGTGGGATCTCTCTTCAGTGTTTCATACATGGCAGTGTCCTTCAGAAGACTGTTCACCTTAGCCTTGTAGTCATCTGTGTTCAGGATGACTGTGCATCTTCCTTCATCAGCTGGCAGGATGGTGATTTTTAGGTCATTGAAGGTTTATGAAACGCCTGCTGAACTTCAGTGGGCAGAGGATTCCATAGGGCGGGGGCTGCCATTAGAGAGGCATGCTTCCTGGCTCCCGTCTGATGGCAATATTTAAGGGAAGGGAGAAGGAGTATGGCCACCTTTTCTGTCCTGATGGGATAGATACATGTCCATAGAAAAAGGCGGTCCCACAAATGACTTGACTCTGTGTCATATAGGCCTTTAAAGGTTAAAAATATCCCACAATTAAGGGTGGGATTCAGACGGTTCGGACCGGTTCAGGCAAATCGGTAGTTCTGACAATCAGCCCACCTGCCCTTGCGCTTTACTTACCTATATCCTCTCAGCTGATTAGCACGGCACAGCTGATTGCCACACCTGCCGCACCTCAGCTGTGTTACTCCCCAAGAAGTAACGTGGAAGGTAAGTTTTGGTTAAACTGGGCCCGCGCGCACAGCGAAACACGCGATCACCAAACCAGTTGTTAAACTGGCAGGATCCCACCACTGCCCACAACTGAAACATGCTGTGCGCATGAATCTGACAGCAAAAAAAAATTACAATAATTTTCTTGAAATAATACAAGTCCATCATTTCCATTGGTTTGCAGCAACATGACTCTCTGTACCTGTGAGTAAATCCCAGTAAACTCAATCATTCCCATTTATGACTAGAAAGAGACCAGAGAGAAGGTCAATCACTTCACCCTAAAGTGAACATTTGTGCAATGGAACATTTAGCTTCACTTCGTTCTTGAGTGTCTTTAACATATATGTTGACAGCCTCAGTAATTTTCTTGATTCCCCCCCCCAAGTAACATCTATATTATTAAACACTGATATTTCCATTATTTTTCACCTGTCACATCCAATCACGCATGTCCTTTGCAAGCAAGACAGTCTATCTTTGTCCATAAAGGGGGGGGGGGGAATGCAGCTGCTTGTTACTATACGTTTTGCTTATTTATTCATTTTGAGTTGCAAAATCAATATCCGTTGTATTAACCATATTGCTGGACGAAAAGTGTTACAGCATTGCACTGTATTTTGTTTTTTGTGATTCACACTCAAGATAGCCTAATACAATAGTAGGCAGCCTCTTGACACTGGTGGGCACATTCTACTGGCCTCTTTGGAATTTGGAGGGTCTGTTGTTGGTGCAATTATAAAATGGCTAAGATAAGGTTATTTGGAGAGCTTCCTATTATCCCTATCACCCAAGCTTACATTTCCTCCTCCCTTCCCCTCCCCACCTACAGTGGCGCATTTTAGCTTCTGAGTAGAATTCACGATGCTGATCATTGTCTATAAAATCCTTCATCGTTCAGGGCCTGGTTATTTATGGAACTGACTTACTCTAGTTATAGGTGCCCATCCTCGAGCTCTAGTACAGTGAACAACATCACTCACCATTTAAATTTCATCCATTGTGAAAATTACGTCAGCTTGTCAGACCTCAGAAGCTTACTTTTGGGGGGGGGGGGAGATGTCACATCTGCTCCAAAGTCTGCATATAGGAAAACCCTTAAAACATGGTTCTTTTAGCAGGACCTGGGCCAGGATAATTTGTGATCCCACACTGATACTGGGATTGTATCCCTTGATTTTTATGTTTCTTTTCCACAATATAAGTTGTGTGTGTGTGTTTGTGTTTGTGTGTGTGTGTTTTCTATTCTTTTAATACATTGTACATTGATGTAAAGTTACTTGGGTCCTTCAGGCAGCTTACCCGTTGAATAAGTAATAATAAATAAATTTCCAAACAGAGTACTGGACAGCAGTTATTCACCTAGGAGTGTAAAGTTGATGATGGAGGCAGGTGCTTTGCTTTGCAGCAGATACACGTCTCTTTCCTTGTTGCTTTTTAAATTAAAAAGAACATTTTGAACAAAAAATTAAAATCCAATGGTGCAAAAAATCTGGGATACCCCAGGGAGCTGTTTGCTGTCCTACAGGTGTGTGTTGACTCTGAATTCTCTCCTCATGATCTTATAAAAAAATAAGAACGACATGATTTCCATGTTGATATATATACAATTTAATGGAATTCAGCAACATATTCCTGTAGCCCTGTTAGAGAATTCAGATTCTCCATTTTCCCCATCTTAGCAAGGGAGATGAAAAACACAATGTTTAGTGTAAACAAGGGTTCCTCATTCCCCCAAAGGATGTTGAGCAAAAATCAGTTCTAGTGTCCCCAGAGCAAGGTCCAAGTGACTTTCCCCATTTCTTCTCTATGGATTAGACTTTCTGAATAAAAGTCTTCAAAACAGGTTTTGTACGCTACTTCCTTATCAGTTTGCTGTCAGGAGTATAAACATGATGCGGGCGAAAGAAGTATAGCTTCAAAATAAGTTTTTAAGCCAACCAATAGATATAAAAATGGCTCTGTGTGTGTGTATATATGTATGTATGTTCCAGCATAACTCTCGAACACTGCGAGCAATTTCAGCCAAACTTGGTACACAGATGACTTACTCTCTGGAAAAAGAGAGGGGATAAGACACCCCTAATACTCCGGGGGTGGTGGTGTTCTGTTAAGATACTATTGTGCCTTAAAATGGCTTCTACTGTACAACACAGTGGAGTTGCCATGGAAATGGCTTCACAGTGCTCCACAGGAGGGGCTCCCTCGGTAATTTCCAATGTTAGAAATTACATTTGGTCTGGACATTAGTGAATGTCTAATACAGGATTGGGAAAAACAAATACCCTGGCAATGCAGGGTTAACAGCTAGTTTTAAATCTAAAACTACCCCCCAATCCTTATTAACATTTCCCTGGGAAGTAGGCTCTTCAACAGTTGTGTTTCAAATAGAATTTGAAAACTTATCTGACACAACTAGAAATGGGCCATGCCTCAATCCTTCTGTGTTAGCTTTCAGTTGCAGAGTGCAGACGTTCAAAAGTCTTCGTTATAAGGCGAGCGTAACAAAAAGTACACTAGAATTTCCTGAGAGATTTCTGGGTGAAATGCAGTCAATAGTTTGTGACTCCAAAATATTTCGCAATAATTCTTTGCCAGCACCCTCCCATCCCACTGTGCTTGTAAAAGTGAGCAATACCCTTTTTTTTCTTTTTGTTGTGTTAGTATAAATCTTGATACAATACATTATTGCAGTATAGTGATAGTTATATAATATTATTAAATTAATGTTCTGTTATTTAGATACCGTACTTTGGGAGGAATGCATACAGAGAAAAAGGAGGAAAAAGTAGATATTCCATCACTACTAGTTGCAATTTAGGGTAGTATGTTATAAGCATTACGATTATTATTTTTCTCTTCAAAATTAATATATAAATAAAATTGGAAATGAGGAGGTGAAGGAAGAGCATACAGCAATACACACTTTTGAGTGGCTCTCTATAGGAAGATGATGCTTTATCTCTTATCCTTACCTGTGAAACAAAGAAGCTATCCCATCACTAATACTACAGATAGGTGCAGTTCAGCACACTTATTTGCCCATGGGTGCAATAGTGAGAACATCATCTTTTATTCCCAGAATGTCATATGCAACACTTGCTTGTCTTCCCCACAATCGCTGATTTTACTATATCATTACAATGAAGATAACATAGCACACAATTGGACAATCCACCACAACCACCACCTCAAGGCACCAGGAAAATTTTGGACTCTATTTTGGCAGCTCCTAGAGCCAATTCCAATCTCAGTTGTTTCAAACCAGCAGCATGGGTTTCCCTCATTTTGCGATCAAAAACAGCTGAAATGAGCCCTCAAAGCAGCTTCATATCATTTGAAAATCTAGAGCCAGCATGAGCGGCCATGTGGTAAGTATGGTATATTAAGACCTCAAACCAGCATCATTATACTAACATCATCAGAACATTTCCAAATTGCAAAAAAAACCCAATTTTGTGGAGGTGGAGAAAACACCCCTGTACGTTTCCATCAATACCTCACCATGAATGGTCCTTAGCCACCCAAAAAAGTACTAAGCTCAGTTCTCCACCTCTCCAAAAACTCACTCTGAAAGTAGAGTAACCATGTGAAAACATCCTAAGTTGCATTCCATCCCACTTAGATTTCTTTAACCGTAAGCGTACTGAAGATTTATCTGGGTTGTCTAATCTCCTTCCTGATCTCCCTAAATGAAATCCGAACACAGCTTCAAACTCCCTGATAGGGACGCCATAAAAGTAGAACCAGCTCCAGCAATTGAGGCCCTAAACAAATGTGAGCATGAATGCCCATAATTCTGCAAAATATAGGGCTTTTTTCATTGTATTACTGGACAGTACTTTCCACAGATCTGATTATGCCACTCTAAGATATTGTTATATTGACTCTTATCCATTGATTTAGTCTGTTTGTGTTCTTTAAAGCCCTTGTTCACTAGTCATCCATTAAGAATAAATGGATGGCAATCTGTAGCACGCAATAAGAGAAAGCTTTCAGCAGCCGTCTGCGAGAGAGAAGGCAAGCGTTATAAAATGCCAGTTATTGGGAGTCAGCTTCAGGTGTTTTATGAATTGCTGAAGCATTAAAACATAATTCCTATAATGAATGGTTTCCTTGTGCTCAGCTTTTCATGTGTGTTTTTTAAAAAAATAAGAAGAAAACAGCTAATTGACACTTGGTTAAATGCATGGGAATATGAAACTGCAGAGAAGCACATCCAAGTCCTGACAGCTCGTAACTGATAGGCTTCATTATTGCCTGTTGGACTGAGATGAAATGAGAATATGCTGGGATCTTGCCGAGTGTCTGCTTTCCCCTATGCGGGTCTCTTATTGCAATTTGTATGTAGCTAATAGGCTGATAAACACATGAATCAAAGTTAGCAAAAAGGGCAGCGCAGGGTTTTTTTGGCTGCCGCTATTGGTAATAAAACAATATCTTACTTTTCCTCCACTGACACCTTTTATATCGTCATCCAGCCAATGCCACAATGTGGTTATTGTAAAAGATGTAAGACAGTTGTAGAATTATTATTTTAAAACCTTCCAGATCTTCCGTAACAAACGTGAGAGAGACTATACGGAGACATCTGGGAGTCTGCAAGGCATCTTCGTCTTGCATAGCTAGTAGCTGTTTTGACCGAGGCTTCCCAAGAACATGAAACAAACTTCTTGTCCCGGCAAAAAACCCTTTTATTAATTTACAGTGAATTCTGCTCATTCACAACTAGCAAAGTCTTTGGAAGGAGGATTTACAGTCACACACCTTTTCTGGTTTGGAGAGCTGACAGGCCAGTATCTGCAGAACTTGGCAAGGAGTCTTGGAGAGTCATTAAGCAATTAGCGAACTAATTGTCTCCTGCAAACTCCAGTCCCCTTTTGCTCCTCTTTTATTTCCTCTGGGAGGAGCCATTCATCATCTGGCCTTACTCCCAAGTCAACCCCTGCTCTTTAGTCGTTCCCTCCATCTGGAAACTCTGCACAAGTGCACACTGGGAACAGGCTCCCACTGTTTATCTGCCTCACTGCTGTCTGACTCTGACAACAGCTGATAACTGTCATACGCCTCTGGCCCCCTCTCTGCCTCCGACGCAGAGCCCTCATCAGAGCCTTCCCCAGACTCCAGGGCTGGCCCATGTTCCTCCCCAACCTCCTCACTGTCCGAATCTGCTGCCAGCTCCGCAGGCCACAACAGTAGCAGAGCAGTTGTGCTTAAGTCTCACTCCACTGTAACCATCCGTAATAACTCAAAGCTCCCACCCTTCTTAAATGTGCTTGTGGTGTCCCTTTCATCCCTGTGACGCTCCTTCGCCACCTGCCCCGGAGGTAAATTTGTCAGCGACACATCCCAGTTCTGTGCTTCTGCATACTTAATACATTCCCAAACTTATTTTTGTGCTGAATTTATGTTTACTGACAAAGAAATAATTCAACACAAAAATAGTTTGTGGCGGAAGCGACTGCCTGCGAAGGCTCATCTGGATTGGAGCTGAAAGGCAAAAGCAGAAACAGTATCGTAATTGGTTTTTTTTCCCCCCATTTTGTTTCTTAATTTCAAAACAGCCATTTTCACCCCTGTCCTACCCTCACTTTGAATCCACCTATGCTCTCTGCAAGAAAATCTGAACCCAACTGCCAAGCTGTCAAGGTAGAGCAGGATCAAACTCTGATCGTGATGCAGCTCTTAGGTGCCTCTGTCATTCATGTAGAAGTATACATGCTCTGGATAGGAACCCTGCCAACCACACTCTAGCGCCTCATCTGCCCAGACAGGATAGCAATACTGATTTTGGTGCATTTGCTACAAGGGCCTGAAGATGTTAGTCCTTCAAGTTGAATGAGACTAGGAAACCAAAGTTATGAATGCTAATACTACTTTTACCATAAGATTAAAGTAGCAGAATGTTGCAAGTCTGAATATGCTTCCCATTCTCTCCCTTTTATCTTTATGAAAATTAGGGGCGATCACGTCTGAATCGCTTTCTCGAATTACATTTCTGATCTTGGAGTCGGGTACCTTTTTTCTGACCCTTGGCTTGGTTGCAGCTCTTTCACTTTTGTTCTTCCTCGGGGTTATTCTTTATGTCAGGGGTGTCCAAACTTGGGAATTTTAAGACTTGTGGACTTCAACTCCCAGAATTCCCCAGCCAGCATGGGTGGCTGGGGAATTCTGGGAGTTGAAGTCCACAAGTCTTAAAGTTCCCAAGTTTGGACACCCCTGCTTTATGTCAATTACAGAGGTTGGATCTGTGTAAGACTGCTTTCTGGGAATAAACTTTAAAAGTGTCAGATTCCTATAACCCCAGATTTGGTGTTGTAGAAATGGCTAGTTATATATTAATATGTGAAAGCAAAAAGTTGCAGTTGGAGTTTTTCTCTTGTGCTGTGCTAGGAAGAGTTGGAAGTCAATGCCCCCTTTTCTTTCTTTTTCTCTTCCCCCTTGTATTTCACACCCCCTTTCCCCGTTCCTTTTCCTTCCCTTCATTTCCTATTTTCTTTCCCTTTTTGGTATTTTATACAATAAAAAATAAATAAAAAATTTAAAAAGCGGCAGATTCCATTGTCCACACAGGATCTCAGGACTTTGCTGCACCATTATCAGCCCAGAAGAAATATCAGAGCTTTCTAATCCATCCAGTTTTATAGTTTAAAAAAGCCTCAGGTAACTAAAGGCTCTGTTGCTTCCCTGATTATGGCTCCAATTCCTCTCCTGAATGGCCTTCTTCAGCCCTTCCACCACATATCTCCATGTTGGTGGCCATCCAAGATGCTAACAATATCAGTCCTAATTCCAGTGCTTCCATTCTTCCTGAGGATGGCAGGAAGAGTCTTGGGCCCAACCAGCTTCAATGCTGTCAAGTTTTTGTTGCATCAAGAAAAAAGAAGAGGGATGCTCTTTCTTATTCCAGCAACCATCACCTAGTAAACTTTGTTGTAGTGCAGGTATCACAAATACGTTTCCACCATTAATTGCATGCTGCCTTCACAGGGCTCAGATACAAGTTATACTCTGTGGAAGTCTCTGTCTGCATAGCCAAGTATTAACACGTATGACAAAATGCCCTAGTTTCTTGTGGAAAAAGATATGCCCATTCCTATCTCTTTTGGCAAAGGACAAGAAACAACTACACCATATTTTTTTCCAAATAGAAGCAGCAGTTACTGTGGAAGAGGAATTAAATACAGTAGCTTATCAGGCAGGGTATCTTTGGTTGCCCTCCATTGTCGTGCCTGTCTTTGCTCCATTGAATTGAGAGCCTTCCCTTTGATAAGGGTGGATTATTCTGCACTGAGATTGATGACATCCAGATAGGATTCAAAAGCTTCACATGACTGTATAAAAATGGGAGCTGTTGCAACCCTATTTCACCTTTCTTGTTACAGTACCCTCACTTCTCAACAAAAAGGTCACCAGTCTTTCAAATATATATATTTGTATGATTTTCTGCCTGCATGGTCTTCTGTGATGAGCCAAAGGACAGAAAGAGGGAGTAGTGACCTTCCTCCCATATTTAGGCATACCAGGGGTTGTAACACAAATACACACCTATTTCCCTGGCTCAACTGATAAGAAGGCGAGCCTATGGCTTAGTGGCTAAGACTCCTGCCTAAGATATAATACAGCCCAGGTTCAAATCCCAGTAAGGGTATGGCTAGCTGATGAGAGCTAATTAGCTCAAAATAGATCTATACTAACGGAATCAATCTCCAAATTCCAAGTCTTTGGTTTTAATGCCAGGTTTTTTGGAGACCATATGGCTCACATTGAAGATTTGTGGGCTTCCATTACAACCTTAGTATCTTGTTGGTTGTTTTACGGATGTACCATAGCATGTTCTAAGCCAGGGATGTCAAACTCAATTTCATTGAGGGCTGCATCGGGGTTGTGTTTGACCTTGAAGGGGCCAGGAGGCATGGCTAGCTTGACATCACTTGTGTTAGGGACACCTGTGGTGACTCAGTCAGGGCTTTGGGGGGGGGGGTTTGTAATCCACTTTCACTAGAAATTTGTTTTGCTAGCACTCTTGTACGTAGCCCACCCCAGCTTCGTTTTCGGCTGTGATGACCTCCTGCAGCCCTCTGCCAGCAAAAACAGAGCTTGGGGCAACCGTGTGTGGCCCTCCCAAGCTCCATTTTTGCCTGCAAAAGCACCACAGGGCCAGTCCTTCACTGTTTCCAAGGCAGCCCCACAGGCCAGATCTGCCCAAGTGGGCCTTGAGTTTGACACCCCTGTTCTAAGCTAAACTATCACATTGTTTCTAACACATGTCCAGCATTATTCCAGGAAATGCTCCGCTCTCCTGCAAAAAGGATTGATAGGGTGTTTCTCTAGGATAGTAGAGTCCATCTTGATTTCTTTTATTGTTACTAAGGAGGATACCAAGCGTAGATTTATAAGGAACCTCTGCTGTCTCAAGTATTTTTGAGATGCTTTAATTCTGGATGTCAATTGCTTCCATCCTTGCAGAAAAGAACACTGCACCTAGATGTATGGGGCATATAATTTCATGTATTGTACATGTATTAGTTATCCTTCCTATGTTTTATAGTAGATAGATCAATTTTCCAAGTTTGCGTGCACAGCCGCAAGAGTTTTTCTAAATAACATGGTAAGATTGGCTGAATTCCTAAGCCTCCGAAATATCATTTCATTTCGTTATTTAGAGAACTGGCTTCAGGTTGCACATTCCTGTGCCAGTCCTGCTGCTCCTACAGAAGGAGCCTTCATATCATTTATAAGATATCTTCCTTTTCAGCCCTCACAGATTATTCAACGCACAGCAGTTGCTCTCCTGAGTAGCATTTATTCCTGGCCTTCCATGCTCATTTAAGGGAGTTTCTCCAAATAGATAACGGCAAGCATCAATCAAGCAATGCCCCATCCAATTTGCTCTCACACCATGAGAACAACAGCAGGATTGGCAGCTCTCCTCTGCCATAATTGTCTGGCAGAGTTGTGCCTGGGAGCCAACTGTAGTCTCATCCCTCCCACTTTCATTCAGCCGGATGAATTGGACTACCACTCTCAGTACAAGCTCTGGAAACTTCTCCTCCCCTTCGTCATTTTGTGACAACCAGACCTTCCTCTAGATAGAAACTTGCTACTTACTCAAGTGTGAATCACAGAAACAAAGGAAAGAAGCAGTGTTTACTTTGATATCCCTACATGTGGATTCACAGACGATCGTTGAAAGTTAAGTGACAGCTAAGTAATTCTCATAGGAGAAAAGCTATATTAATCTTGGATGACAAAAGATCAGGAACATCAGAGCACCTTTTCTGATCAATAAATGTTATTAATAGGCATAAAGGTAAAGGTTTTCCCTGTCCAGTCATGTCCAACTCTAGTGGGCAGTTCTCATCTCTGTTTCTTAGCCAAGGGAGCCACATTATCCGTAGATGCTTCTGCAATCATGTCTCCAGCATGAGTATGCCCCAAGGCACAAGAACACCCTAACCTTACCACCAAAGTGGTACTGATTTATCTACCCGCATTTGCATGCTTTCGAACTGTTAGATGAGCAGGAGCTGGAGCACGTAATGGGAGCTCACTTCATCTCGCACAGCGCTAGGGTCTCAAACCTCAGCTTTCCAGAGCCGTCAAGCCCTCTTATTAATAGGCATGCACTTTTGTAAGCAGCTCACTTCATCAGATGCACAGAGTGGCTAGACTGATACAGGATTTAAGTTGGGGTGAGATATAAGAGGAAATGTGACGGGGGTACGAAGGGTGAGATAGGTGAGCTATTCGGATGCAGGTTGCAACGATTCGGGGAAATTTCAGTGTGATAAAAAAAAACCTCTGATTTCATTATCTAAGGAATCGCTGTTGGCAATCCCTAACCTCACCGAGTTACTGTTTGTCAATCTGCAGTGTAGGTGTTGCAGTAAAAAATAAGTACAAGGCACTGAGAATTGTATGTGACCATTTTTAAAAAAGGATTGCTACTTGCACAAGCAGACAGGTATACGGATCCTCCTCCCCTCCAACACTGTGCTATGAATTGTGCCTTTATGACCTAAAATATATTTGTTTTCAAGGATTTTATAAATAACATTTTTCTGTTGTTAGCACTCGCAGAAGAGAAAGACAGAAAAGTATTCGGGTAATAAAATTGCAAAGTCTCATCTGCTCCCTCCTGTCAGCACTAAATCATGGGCAGGTCTCATAAGTAGATCTAAGGGCCTGCGACGTAGGTTAGCAATTGAAGTTTATCATAGCAATCTCGGGTATTTCTGCTGCTTACTGGATATTAAAATACAGTGTTGGACAAAGTCATAAGGGAGAGCCCTGCTAGATGGAGTTTCACTTTTGGCCTGTGATTCTCTAATTTGTAGGAAAAAAGTCTGACCAGGTCTGATCAGCGTCTGAGGAGGGATTACATGGAGCTTGAGTTCCATGCATGAAGAAAGAAAGGTGAAATTTAAATGTATGATTTAAATAATAAGTTGCTACCCTAATTTTACTTTAGTATTTACACATAGCAATGAATTCCTCATTCAAAATCAATATTTTATGAGCTGGCTTAAGCCTGCGCAATAATTGTTTTCCCTCTTGTTTCTCATAATATGTACTCTACCTACAAAATCTATAACGGAGACCTAGAGGTATTCTGGAATAAATTCTTGACAGTAAATGGAATTTACAAAAGGATGAAATAGCCATTTGCTTTTGGAAACCAAATTGCATCGCAATAGCACTTAGGCATGTATACCTCTTTACAGTGCTTTACAGTCCTCTGTAAGCGGTTTAGAGTCAGCATATTGTCCCCAACAATTTGGGTCCTCATTTTACCCACCTTGGAAGCAGGGGCGGGTTCCGACAGTCACTACTGCCGGTTCGCTCGTGGCCGCGCGTATGCACAGAAGCAAAAAACAAGATGGCAGCGCCTATGGTGCCGCCCAGACAACTAGTTTGGGTACGTGGCAGGCCGGAATTGCGGCCGGACCGGTAGGAACCTACCACTGGATGGAAGGCTGAGTCAACCTTGAGCCTGGTGAGATTTCAACTGCTAAACTGCAGGCAGCCGGTGGGCAGCAAGTTGGGGGCTAAGCTAAGCTGCCCGGTGAAGGCTGCCCCACTCTAAATGCTGGTACTCAGAAGTCTTGAAAAAGAAAAAAAATATTAATTGTCATTCTCCTATCAGTTTAATTAGCCCCTATGGATTCATCACTTATTGGCTAATGGGTGTATTTATATACAATAATTTTAAAAGCTGTTTTTTATTGTGTCGGAGCTGATTTCAGATGATAAGCAAGCTCTGTTCATCTCAGATCACTGTGGTTATACATGCAGGTGATCTCTTCAAATTGGGAAAGTCTGGCAGTGTGCATTTAGAGTGGTCCCACTGAGTATTGTTATGCTGCCTCCAGTTATTCAGGCTGCACTTATCAAAGCCCTTCAAAGTGCAAATCAGCCCCATTGTGAATTCTGAAGGATTTTAGAACAAGTGGTTTGGGGATTGTGTTGTAAGTGATTAAAAAAGTGCCACATCAGCAAATCTCCGCTAGGTAACTGCACTTTGAATTCAGTTGTCTAGATATTTGAACGGCTGTGGGAAGTTGCAAGAGTAAGGATTGTGATGTTGTATTTCCAGGGGAGGGGAGGGGAGGGAAGGGAGAAAGAGAGGAAAAGAAAGGGAAGGAAGGAATGGAGGGAGAGAAGAAAGAGAAATGAAAGAAACAGAAAGAATGAAATAAGAAAGAGGAAAGAAAGAAAAGAAAGAGGCAAATACAGTAAATGAGGATATTATGTATTAGGAATGGAAAGAATCTGTCACTTTGATGGAGTGTAAGGCAAGGAACAGATTAACAGATTACTCATAGTCAGAATGCAGCTTACTGTGAAAAATGTGCAGGAAATGATAAGTGTTGGTTTGTGCTGATTTAAAGATATTTTAACACTACAATAGCACTACAGAAGAGTAAAGAGTAATGTATTGTCATACTTGCATTGCATTTTTAAATCCTCAAAGGTCTCTGGTTTTATCTTAAAATAATTTTAAACAGTATTTGTTGCTCTCTTCCAAAACATCACACACGTCTGCTGCATTTTAAAATTGTAAAGAAAAGAAATCATAGTTGGTAGTAATACCTTCTTAATTTGTTTATGCAAATTTACTACTCTTGATGCAAATAGCTACATCTTTTTTTTTCTAATTTTCAACTTTCCGGTTGTGCATTAATCATCTATTCCGTAACTTGATCCCATTAGTTTTGATCAGGAATTGGATGGAACTACATAATTATCTGGATTAGAAAGTTATGATCAAACAGTCTCTGATTCCACTTCATACCAGTTTAAACATAAGAGAATTTTTCATTGTGTACATCTAGTTCTGGATGTTTTGGTCACATACAAGGCTTGCAGCTTAGTTTATAATAATTAGTCTTCTTTCTTTATTTCCAATATATACATTTCTTTCTCTTAGGGCTACAGAAATAATATTTAAGAGATGGTTTTTGCGCAATATGAGCTCATTTTCAATCTCCCTTCAAAGCTTGATCGTCACAAGTGGGAAGACTTAGTTCACCTTGACTGAAATTTAAAAAGCTAAGCAACCTGGTTAATCCCAAGGTTGAAGACTTAGACTGGGAAGGTTAAATAAAGGAATAAAGCTAGACACAGGTAGTAGTACTGTTACTTAACTTTATTGTAGTCATTAATTAGAACAACAGTCAATAGAAAGCCCCTAGTGGAATGTTACCAAGAAAACTGCAGTAGAATCTCCGGTCATGACCGTAATCCGTTCCAGGACTTCAGTCAGCACCCAATTTGGTGGTGACTGGAAGGAAGACTGATTGTGTATGTGCACACACACAAAAAGGCGTGGAAGGGGAAATCGCTGCGGCATGGAAAATCACTGCAGCTGTGATTGATCGCCACCTGAGGATGTGTTCGTGAACAGAGTGAAACATTTAGCGATTTTTTGGGTCAGCACCCGATTTGGTCGTGGTCAGAAGCGTTTGTGACCCGAGGTTCCACTGTACATGGACTTAGCCGTATGGTCAGAAGCACTAAAACTCAACCTGGTGAAGATTTTAACTTTTCACCTTTAACATATGAAATCATGTCTGCAGTTGTTAAAAGTATCGGTTGCTATCAGCAATCTAAAATTTAATGAAGTGATCCACAGAAGATTATATCGCCATAATTTTTCACTTTGGAAGTGTCATAAGCTTTCTGAATGATGCTATATTCGTATAGAAAACTGTAGTGAATTCTAGAATGCATGGCTTTTTGATCAAAATAATACATACTTATTGTCAGCGTTCCAAATATCATGCAGAATTAAATCATTGTCCAAGGCAAAGTAGTCCTTAAAACTCCAATTTAATAAGACAGGCATGTTGGCATTATGCTGTTGAAATTTCAACTCTAAGGTACATCCGGTGAATTCCCCAAGTTAAAAGTTCATCATCTATCCCCACACCCCATAATTCATCACATGGTCCAATCTTCATCTTCCACGCTGGCATGTACACCCCTCTTCTTCCGGCCAGGTGTCGAGGTGTGGAGACAAAAGACGACCTTGAGCTTCTAAGAAATCCATAACAATACATTCCACAATCCTACTCCTTTCTATTCCCCCCTCCCAACTACTATACCAATGAAACAGCATAATATATATGTTTTAATTATGTGGCAGGCCAAAGATCCTAAAAGGAACAGAATTACAGGCCTGACACTTATGATGACCCGGAGCTGGGCATGGAAGCAGCACAGCTGGAACGAAGGCTTAACTCCCCTTTATTGCTCCAACTTTCCCCCCAAAGTCCCACTGTTCATGCAACTCCAGGAGCCAATCTCTAAACACGCACCTCCAATAGTTCTTAGTTCAGAGGAGCAGCACAATTGTGAGAGCAGCCACAGACCAGGGAATTTGGTTCCAGGGAGTCCTTGGCACAGGAAGAGTTCACTGAGACTGCAGAACAACCTGGAGCATAACTGTATCGCTGAGAACTTGCACAGAGCCAGGCCAGGCAAGCAAGGCAAACAGGGCAAAGCACAGCAAAGTATCCAGACGTCGGTAACAGCACATGAGACTGGAAAAAGGCAATGCTTGTTCCTGATAAGCGCCCCTCCCAATGGTGACTCTTTAAATCTCATTCCCCAGGTGAGCCTTGTGAAGAGGGGCGGGGTGCCCTCCTCCCAAGTTGTCGGGTCACCCTGCTATAATCCCACCTCCTCTCCATTCTCCGTGCTCAGGGATTGAGGGGGGGAGATAATTGCTCATCACCAGAACTCCATCACTCCTCTGCTCTGCTGCCTGCCCTCTCCCCCCCTCACTTGGTCATTCTACATCCCTCTCTCCTTCGCTGGCCACCCTTCCCAGGCCTGAGGGACCCGGGACTGCCTCATCTTGCTCCTCCAGTCGTTCCTCGCTCCATCTTGTGTGCCATTTGTAAGAAATGGTGTAGGGCCGTGATGGCGAACCTATGGCACGCGTGCCACAAGTGCCCTGAACGAGTCGGAGCCTGCCGACTGGAGGAAGAGGGTGAGAGGCGGGTCCTGTGAACGGCGGTCGCAACTCGGCTGCCTGCCGCCTTTCCCCTCCTTTGTCTCCCAGCCGGGGCGGCCCGCCGCCGAGTTGCGACTATTGCCGCCGCTGCTGCCGCTGTTCACAGGACCCGCCTCTCACCCTCTTCCTCCAGTCGGCAGGCTCCGACTCGTTCGCTGCCTGCCGGGCCCCGGCACCGCGTTCGAGCCGGAGGGGGAAAGGAGGAGAAGGAGAAGGAGGACAACAAAGCCCCCTTCGCTTTCTCCGCCCCCCCCTTTCGCCTTAATCCTTGCGATGGCGCGGCTAGAGGAGGAGGAGGAGGAGGAGGAGGCGAGGGCGGCGCGGCCGAGGCCTGACGGACTTCCCTTCGGCCGAGCCTGTCCTAGCAGCGGTGGCGGCGGCGGCGGCGGCGGCAGCGACGTGAAGGCTGGGCGCAAGGACGCCGAGCCTGAGGCGCCGCGCGGCAGAGGCGATCTGGGCCCGGGCGATGGAGACGCACGTCTCGTGCCTGTTCAGGGACCGTCCTGAGGCTTCCCTGAAGCCTTCAGAGCGCTTAAAACGACCATCCGAGCAACCCGGAAGTCACTTCCGGGTTGCTCGGAGGGTGGTTTTAAGTGTTTCGAAGGCTTCAGGGAAGCCTCCGGACGTTCCCTGAAGCCTCCGGGGGGGGAGGCTCTTTTCGCCCTCCCCAGGCTCCTATAAAGCCTCTGGAGCCTGGGGAGAGCGAAAAAATCATGCAAAAATGGGCGCGTTGTGCACGCATGCACACTGGGGGCGCGTTGCATTATGGGTGCGGCACGCCCGCACATGACCCCCCCCCCACGCTCCCCCCACTTGTGGCACGCGAGCCAAAAAAGGTTCGCCATCGCTGGTGTAGGGTCTCATGCTTGGGCAGGAGGTTGGACTAGATGACCCTACAAGATCCTTTACATTAACTCTGTTAATGTAATCTAATCCTCTGGGACCCAGGCTCCGATAGGTCCCAGATGCTACATCAAGGTGGAACTTTTACTGGAGAATTATTACACTTTATTCAGTCAGATTTTGAGGAAATCATATCACGGTCATCCATCTGCACTTTTCCCATGATTTTTTATAGAAAAAAATATAGTATTCCCCAATAATGTGTTAATTATAATTCTATGCTTATCTTAATTTGCCCTAACATTAATATCCCTGAATCTTTCGCCACCATTCATTTCTAATATTAGATTTCAGATATATAGATTGTTAATATATGCAAAGTTTAAACATCAATATCCTTCTCCAGAGATGTGGCGGAGCTCCAGTGTGTCTATAGAATTTAATTTTACTAATATTTATTTTATTTTGTTTTCATGATCAGTATGATTTCTCAATGGCAAGGGCAATACTGGTCATGCAAAGACACTTGCAAGCAGCACATCTCTTTATAGATCCTGGAGAATTAATACCTCTGGCAATTTGCTGGACTTAGAAATAAAACTGTAACTGAGCTATATTGATATCATTTCTATTGATTTTTCCAAGAAATGGATTGCAGCTTTAATCCTTGTATTTACAGAAAGTAAGATGGCAAGATAGCTCTGCAAACATTACAGAGGCTGTTAGCAGATACATAAGAAAACTGATTTTTTTAAAAGAAGAAAGCAAATATCAAGTACTATAGTTAAATTTGCTTTAAAATACCTTGTTTTTACCAGCTAGGTCTCCTCTTTCAAGTAATACAGGGTGTCTAGTTAATCGATGTTAGTATACAATATTTAGAATATACAAGCAAGTGGTCTGCTTTATAGTCCTTTATCATGGACTATAAATACATATCATGGACCTTTAAATACAACTGAACCATTGTATTTAAATGTAGAATATGACATTACTGTTTTGATTATGAATATTAACCTCATGTTATCAGTACTTTAGTGAATAATGACTACTTTCATTATTAATATAGCATCCTTCATTCATAGTCCTCATAGAATAAGGCAGATCTACCTTATTCTCTGGAGCTGCTTTCATTCTCATCAAGGTAACAATTTTAGAGAAAAAGAAAGGTTAATAAATTGAAAGAGAATTTATAATCTATCGGTTATTCAAGGGAAAAAAAAACCCAAACCCATTTCCTTTGGGGGCAGGGATGCCATGACTGTTCCCAGACCAAACATTGCCATAACTAACACAGAGGGTTGAAACTAATAGCAAAAAACTACCTTTGGGTGTTTTGGTGTTTAATTTTAAGCTACACACAGTATGAAGATTATTCACCAGTCATGCAGTAAAACTATGCTCACCTTGGTTAAAATATTTCTGAAGGAGTCTTTGACTTTATTAGCAAAGCATCCACTTCCAAAACAGGCTCCTGAAGATGTTTTCCTCCCGCAAGAAGCCACCCAGAGTCACTTCGCTATTGAGACGGGTGGCGTATAAATGTAATAAATAAATACATAACTTTTCCTCGCAACAGGAAAAATTCCTGTTTCTCTGGTTAAGGTTGCTTAAAAGGGTATGTGCGCCTTCAGATCAGTACAGGTAGTCCTCGACTTAGCACTATAATTGAGCCCAGAATTTATATTGCTAAATGAGACATTTCTTAAGTGAAGTTTGCCCCATTTTACGACCTTTCTTGACATAGTTGTTAAGTGAATCACTGCAGTTGCCAAGTTAGTAGCACGGTTGTTAAATGAATCTGGCTACCATATTGACTTTGCTTGTCAGAAGGTCGTAAATGGTGACCACTTCACCCCAGGACAGTGCAACTGTCATAAAATATATAAGAGATTTGCCACACTTCTGAATTTTGATCATGTGACCATGGGGATGATGCAATGGCTGTAAGTTTGAAAAACAATCATGTCATTTTTGTTCTGAGCCAGGCTTCCTTAACAAGCCAGAAGCGGAGTCTTGGTCCCTGCAAAACCCCTTTTATTTACACAAGTGTGAATTCCTTTCATTCACAGTCCACAAGGCTCCAGTCTTTCAGAGGGTTCTTTATCAAATACGAACCTTATCTCGTTTGGCGAGCTGCCAAATAACTAGTTCCAAATGCAGGGCAAGGCAAAACTTGGCATAGAGTCTCTTATAGTCACAGACAGAACTTTCCACTCTTGAAACAACCATATGAACGAATTGTTTCCTGCAAAAGCCCCCTCCCCATTCGCTCCTCTTTTGTTTCCTATGGGAGGGGCCAATCCCCTCCAAGGTGTGGCTTTACTCCTAAGTCAACTCTCTTTCTTAATTGTTCTTGTCTTCTGGCAGCTCTGTGCATGCGCACACTGGGAACAGGCTCCAGCTGTTCCTCTGCCTCACTGCTGGCTAACTCCTTCTCTGCCCCCAGTGCAGAGCCCTTATCTGAGCTTTCCTCAGCCCTCAGGACTGGCCCCTGTTCCTCCCCAACCTCCTCACTGTCTGATTCTGCTGCCAGCTCCGCCTCCCGGCGGCGGGCCACAACAATTTTTTCAGTGCCATTGTAACGTCAAATGTTCACTAAATAAACTGTTGTAAATGGAGGACTACCAGTATTATCAAGTAGGATTACCAGGGAGAGGGGTGTTATGGTAGGGCTTATATTCTCTGGGATGTGTCTTGTTTTGGTTCAAATTAATGGAGCTAAAGTTTTATGCGATCATCCTTCCTCTGCCTTTTTGACATTTCTTTTTTTTTTCCTTCACTGTGGTTCTGTTCACTGTTCGCTGTGTAGTCTTCACCATGGTAGTGAACATGTCAGAAGAAAAAATAAATAAATGTCAAAAATCATCAACCACCCAGTCTCCTTTTCCTTCGTTTTCATGGCAGGTTTGGACAGTTTCCCCTTGAGAGAAGCTTGGCTTGGTGGTTTGCAGAACACAGCATGGAATTAGGCCAATGGCTCCTTGCACCTTAAGGCTTCAGATTGCTCATCCATGCTTTAAGTGGATCGCTTAGTTTTCTCTGCGAGAGAAACAATGTACGATTATAGTTAATGCCAGTGGTTTAGTAGAGCATGAAAGCACAAAAGGCACCGGTTTCAGGAAACCACTTGTCATTTGGATACCCTGCGGGGTATGCAGTGGTGCTTAAAAACCTGTGAGCCTTTTTGAATTTTCAATGTGACATATATGTCATCTCTTCTCTGCATAAGTCCTAAAACCAAACATGTGGACATTACACTTGTTCATTTCTTCATTGGGGAAAATGATCTGAAGCTACCCGTGTGTGGCAAAATAGTAAAATTATGCTGCTGAAAAATCGGTGTTATTCTTGCAGAGTACAGGTAGTCCTTGACTTATGGCGAGTTGTTTCAGGTGCTTAACAACATGGCCACATATACGGCCGTTTGCAGCATCCTCTGGTCACATGACCGCATTTTATGATGGTTTTACCAAAACCTAGCAACTACTTCTGTTTTTTTGGCAAAAACGTGTCCATCGTGAATCATTGGTTCACTTAATGCCACGGCATTTGTTTAACAGTCATGGATTCATTTAACGACCACGGTGATTTGCTTAACAACTATTGCAAAAAAGTCACAAAACCAGGTTTGTCAAATGGCCAACCGATTTTACAGCCATAATGGGCAGCCTCTACTATGGTCGTAACTCAAGGACTGCCTGTAATGTGCAGATGCTCCAGAGACTCACAGAATAAAACTGGGAGCAGCATGCAACCTATGGGCCTTGGATTGCCTATCCCTGCAGTACAGGAGTGACGGCACATGCTTAACAGAGCTGCAGTGGCGTAGTGGTTAGAATGCAGTATTGCAGGCTATTTCTGCTGACTGCCGGCTTCCTGCAATTTAGTAGTTCAAATCTCACCAGGCTCAAGGTTGACTCAGCCTTCCATCCTTCCAAGGTAGGTAAAATGAGGACCCAGGTTGTTGGGGGCAATAGGCTGACTCTGCTTAGAGAGGGGCTGTAAAGCACTGTGAAGTGGCATATAAATCTAAGTGTTATTGCTGCTGATTACGTGTCTTTAAAAGAAGTTAGATAAAATCAGTGGGGGATGATGAGATGGCATCTCATTGAAACCTGCTGGGGGGAAGCAAAAAACAAAAAGAGGGGTGAACTTCCTGCCTTGATTGTAGGGTTCACTAAATCATCTGGTTGGGCTCATCCCAAGAAGGGACTTGATGGTACTTTCTCTAACTCAGTCTCTTCCATCATTTGGGTTGTGGAGCGTGTAACCTGGGCTTTACATAGTAAAGCTTCACTGGGATGTCATTGTATTTATATAATGGCCTGTTATGTGGCACTGATCTTCCCTGCGGTACCCCTTTCATTATCGATCCCTCAGTTGAACCTTTAGGTCAGTATATTTCTCAACCTTGGTGACTTTAAGGTGGATGGACTTCAATTCTTAGGATTCCCCAGCCAGTATCCACCCACCTTAAAGCTTGAGAAGGTTGAGAAACGCTGACCTGGAGGCTGACTGGCATTTTGAAACCCATCACTGCAGGGAATATTTGATGGAAATGTTTTATTCAACATCTTTGCGCGCATGCATTCTTAATTCTGATCGCTGATTGTCAGTAATAGGGGAAAGGGAAAGGATGCGGTTTGCATTTATTTTTGCTCTTACAGAACTTATTGGATTTTTCATAAACATTTTTTCCCCCCCAAATTCCACAATGAACTCCACACAGGCATTTCCACATCAGCGGCATTATGTAGTGAAGCAGAAAATTAAAGTTGTTTTCCCCTTCCTCTATCTTGGCTGACAAAGAGCAGGTGTTTGTCCCTTGATTCACCCCAGATTGTCTGTGTGGAAGTTTGAACATCCCCTCCATCAGCAGAAGAAGCACCAACGGACAAAAAACAAGCCAGAGAAAGTTTTATCTGCCTCAATATTTCTCAGGGCATGCCAAGATTGTTTCTGGAGAGCAAATCTTATCTTGAATCAGCACGGCTTTTCTAAAAGCAGCCCAAGTATCCTATTTTTCAAAGGACAAACAACTTATGCGCTTTATTTTGATACTACCCAGTGGACCATCTAGGATCCCACTGTCAGTCAACCCTAGATGTAACTCTGCATGGCTGGGCTTTAAGCAGAGGTCTTATCTGTAAGTCTTATTGATCTCCATGAGCTTTTCTCAAGTACAACTTCTGTAAATCTTTGTCCCATGGCAAGTGCCTATGGGAGCTGCTGTCTTTTGGGTGCTGACTTCTGTCACAACCAACAGATAGCAGATGGGACAACGGGAATGGTAATCATATGGCAAAAGTGTAATCATTCTTTCAAGTTGCGCTTGAGTCTGTATGATACCACAAAGAAGAGGGAGTCAAACTATTCTCCAAGGCACCTGAGGGTAGAACAAGAAGCAATGGGTGGAAACTAATCAAGGAGAGAAGCAACTTAGAACTGAGGAGAAACTTCCTGACAGTGAGGGCAATTAATCAGTGGAACAGCTTGCCTCCAGAAGTTGTGAATGCCCCAACACTGGAAGTCTTTAAGAAGATGTTGGATAGCCATTTGTCTGAAACCGTATAGGGTTTCCTGCCTAGGCAGGGGGTTGGATTATAAGACCTCCAAGGTCCCCTTCCAACTCTGCTATTTATTGTATTGTATTGTATGATGGTATGGATGTGCTCACATTTTCTTGGCAATCGTGTAGAAGTAGCTTACATAGCTTTGGAGTCCTTGATTGTTTTCTTGCGGGTATTTCTGGCTAGAAGTAGATGTTACCTAGTAAGGTAATAAATATCTGCGAGAAAACAACCAAGCTCAGAGAGCAGCAAGGACCCCAGAGTTCAACCCTGAACTACAAAGACTCTCTTCTGTCAATGTTACCTAGCTTTTTTCTGGGTTTGGTTTTTGGACTTCTTTCTCCTAAGTAGATTGGCTTCCCTCGTGCCCTTAGTGCTCCATCTGTGCCTTTCTCTGGGAATCCTAAGTAGAAGTGTTGCTTGTGACTCACCTCCCTTTGTACCTCTGATTTGCCGTGTGTTTTTGTTTTTCTAATTTTATTTGAGGAGCCAAGGCGGCACAGTGGTTAGAATGCAGTATTGCTTAGCAACTGCACGATTCATGTAACAACCATGTGATTCACTTAACCACGGTCAAAATGTTAGTAAAAATCAGAAGCCGGTCATGTGATGACTCACTTAATGACAGCATCACTTAGTGACTGAAATTCTGGTCCCAGTTGTGTCCATAAGTCAAGAGCTGACTTTTCTTTCTTCCACCACCTGGCGATCAGCTGAAAAAGAGAATGCAGCAGAGATCTCTGCAAATCACTTGGCCAATCAGTCATTGCATGTGTGCAATCAGGAGAGCATTCTTTGCTAGGCAGAATAGAGATCCACAGAGACAGGGCAGCAAATGTCATGCTCTTACAGATTTCCGACAACTCAGGAATTTGACACAGCAGTGGAAAGCACAGGTTGTTGAGAATAACCTAGAAAGGGTGTGGGGGGGGGGTCAAGTTTCTTTGAGATGCGTTTGACTCTGATGCAGGGGTATCAAATTCACGTCGTCACGGCGACATCATTTGACATATCGGGACTTTTTTCCCCTTTGCTAAACTGGGTGTGGGCGTGGCCAGCGCATGACGCATACAGCCTGCGAGCTGGGAGTTTGACAGCCGTGATGTAATGAGTAGAAGGAATGACCACGAGGAACAGTAGGAAAAGCTGCTATTAAGACAAACAGTCAGATAAATGAGGCTGAGATAGTGTCAAGACACTTTCTTACCCTCTCAAAAAGAAAGGGAGGCAGAGGGAAGCATATTTGGACTTGCAAAATGCTGTTACAACAGCATTATAATAAAAGTAGTAATAGATAAGCAGGCAGGAAATATCATACTACTTGCATGAAAATGTTTCTGAGTAGGTTAATGAAACATTCACAGGCAAAGAAACAACCTCTGAGAGCACTAAAGGTGCCAGAAGTTGTATTAGCCTACATGACTTTGTTTCCTAGTGTGGTCTACCTCAAAGGGCTGTTGGGTGATTACATAAATATGTCCTTGTTTTTTTGGTGACCACTTGAAAATTTGCTGCTGCCTTCTTCCAAAGCATTTTTCAACTACTTGATCTTATCTAAGGTCCTACAATACTCTGGTGGCTTTCTAGCCAAGCTAACTAACTAACTAGATCTAACTCCTTTTAGTTTTTGAGATCAGCTAAGTTCATATATGCCATCAGCTAAGGAATATTAACATTAGAGTAGTAGCAACTGCCATTTTCCTTTAGGTTCTTATTCTTCCTAGAAATGTTACATGCTCTACTCTGTCAACAAACATTTCAAAATAAATATATTTCTACTTGTGTCTCATTGAAGCTAAATTCCCTTATTCCACAATACATTGACTGGCCCATTGTGTACCATCAATTCAGTGCTGACTTTTAACAACATAACTTTGTCAATCTCTGAAGTGCCGCGTGAATGTGGTTTTAATATTTTTTCCAAACATTTATTCAAAACCTTTTGCATACAGGTTTCAAAAAGTAGATCGGGTTGAATAAGGTAATAAGTAGGCAGCATGAAGAATCATGGATTAGCCAACCCAAATTCCCTTCTTAATTATAGGATTCCCCCAACAAATTGCGTTATTTAGTGGAGCAAAACGCTTCCTCTATTTCCTAGAGGAGCCATTATCCATGGTGTTCTGTAATTTTCTCTGTGCAGTCATGAAAATGATGCTAGATTGCTTTATTCCTGCAGTGGTGACAAGAAGTTTAAGCCAAATTCTGCTAACAGTATTGGAGAATTGGGGTGGGGGGGTGGGGGTGGGGATTAACCTAACATCCAAGTTATCATCTTCCTTTGAATACTTAAGTGTGCGGGGGAAGGATTGGATGAGGATTCATTAAACCTTCCATATGTTTTGTTTTCATCTTTTATATTGCTTGTCTCAAATGCTTTACTCTTCTTATTCCACTCGTGGGACCGTAAAAGCTTAAAGGAACCCAATCTGAATATGGGAAATGATGGAGAACACAGATTAAGGTGCTCACGTTGGACACACACCAAAGAATGCATCTTCAGAAGCTATTTTTTGGATTTTGTTTTAAAGAAGGGAATATGAGAAATTATGTGATAAATATGTGGTTTGCTTTTAGGGGGAAATGCCTCTTGATTTGGTTTCCGACATCCCAGTTTCAATGTCTATTTCAAAACAGTTTGCAGCCGCTGTATTAGCCATGAGTGGAAGTCACTTTGGAGGGTGAGATGGGTGCAGGGACGTGCGGTCAGGGGAGGCAGGGGAGGCAGAGCCTCACCTCTCATCATGAAATAATATATAATATATAATAATAATATATATTTCCTCCCATCCCTTTTACACGATTCCGGCTAAGTTCCGGTAAGGAGACGAGCCTTTGGGGAGTGAAGAGGAAGAGGAGGGAGGAGGAGGAGGAGGAGGTGCACGCGCGGGGTGGTGCCAGCTGGGCAACCGGCGGAGGCAGGAGGGTTCTTGGAAGCGCCAATAACATTCCTGCTTCCGCTGTACTTTGCGCGCTCCTCACGACTGCAATAGACGTCCAGAAGTGGCATGGGCTGTTGGGCTGGAAGCCCAAGCCCCATTAGCCACAAAAGCCGCTTCTGGATGTATATTGCAGTCATGAGGAGTGCATGAAGTCCAGCAGAGGCAGGAAGGTTCTCATCATTCCCCAGTTGCTTTCGTGGCTTCGTCATCAAGACGAAGTCCGGGAGCGCCGACAACATTTCTGCCTCCGCTGGACTTCGTCTTGATGACGTCGCCACAGCTGCCAGGCACGGACGGACGGAGGTAGCCAGAGTGGCGCCGAGGCAGTCCGGCGGGCGAGCGACCGAGGATCAGGCTGCCCAATCCTCCATCGCTCACTCGCTCGCTCTTTCATCCGCCTGGACCATCTAGACTTCGCTTTGGCTACCTCCATCCAGCCGCACCCAGCAGCTGCAGCAACATCATCAAGATGAAGTGGCTTGGACGCAAAGTGCTTTTCAGTGCTTTTCTGTGCGTCTGGCGTTTAGGTAGATAGCCGGATGTCCTAAACGCCAGATGCACAGAAAAGCACTGAAAAGCAGCTGCTGTTGGGGACCACGGAGCGCGAGCAGGAAGGCAGGGAATGGGATCATGTGTGCTGGAGGCTGAGGCAGCCTCAGCCTCCAGCACACGTGGTCCCATTCCCTGCCTTCCTGATGACGTCACCAGCCTCACCAGCCATAAACCTCACCGCACGTCACTGGATGGGTGGCATATAAATTTAACAAATAAATATACATAAACAAATTCTGGCAAAGAGAATTGGCAAGAACTTCCTCCACCCCACATCATCCATTAAAATAATTCTTAACAAACACTGTCCCAGCTGAGCTCCTTCCATTCAGTGTAACTTAATAGTATTGATCAATTGTCATTATCCTCAGCCTTGAGGAAACGAGAACTCAGCACCAGAGGACTTCCCCTTCCTGACAACCTGAACCTTCCTTCAGATTTATACCCAATCGTTGCTTTTCCCTCACTGCTAATGGCAAGCACTCATATTTTTAATCCCATTCATAGTCTGGCAGTGAGTTATGGTGGTGGACCATTATCCAGGCATGAAATGCTCTTATTTTTGAGACCGGTTTGGAACTGGGAACGCTCGCGCTGAGTGCTTCTGCGCATGTGCAGAAACTTCTGCGCATGGACAGAGCGTCTGTGATGATGCCTGGGCAGGTAGGCAAAACTTCCCACCGCCGCCACTACTGGTTCACCCGATCCGGGACGAACCAGCAGAATTCCACCTCTGGCAATATCTCAATCACATGGTAGAGCAGACCCTTCCTTGCCTTTGTGTGCTCAGAGGCACATCTGGAAGCTTGAGAGTTTCAGATATGCCTCCAATAGTGGACACCAATATAAATACGAATGGCGAATTGCCTATTCACAAAATAGCTACCATGGGAGGAATAAAAAACTGAACTAAGGCATTAATTTATCACAATATTGCTGTTCTAGTGCTCCCTCATACTTGGTGCTTGTTATTGCCTTTGTTTATGTTTGTTATTTTTTTGAGCAGTTTCACAAAGCACTTGGTTGAGATCCCGGTTGTTGTTGTTGTTGTTGTTGTTTTCTAAGCAAGCTCAGAGGCCCATTTTAATCCAAAAAATTAAAGCAACGTTTATAATACCGTATAAGTGAGATGGAATAGGGAGGCTGGGAGGCATCTCAGAAAGTTCTGCAACTAGAAGTTTTGAACCCCGGGATTGAAGAAACTGAAGGAATACTCTTCAGAGCACTTTGCAATAGGCATGTAAGAAACCAGAATGACAGTGATGTGAGAAAGGGTGAGTCTACACCACACATTTGCTGTTCTATTCTGGTCCTTCCTCGTTTTCTAATTGTGTAGATTCTATATTATCTATCTATCTATCTATCTATCTATCTATAATCAACTATATATGTGTGTGTGTGTGTGCATGCGTGCATGCATGTATGTATGTATGTATGTATGTATGTATGTATGTATGTATGTATGTATTTGTGTTACAACCCCTGTATGCCCAAATATGGGAGGGAGCTCACTACTCACCCTTTCTGTCCTTCGGCTCATTACAGAAGACCATCCAGGCAGAAAACCATATTTTTATTTTTAATGTTGCCTTTGCTATGTTTGTGTTGTATTTATGCTGATAAATAAATAAAGGGAGACTAGTATAGATCTATTTCAAGCTATTTAGCCTGTGGCTTAGTGGCTAAGACTCCTGCCTAATATGTAATACAGCCCAGGTTCAAATCCCAGTAAGGGTATGGCTAGCTGATGATAAATAGCTTGAAATAGATCTATACTAGTCTCCCTTTATTTATTTATCAGCACAAATACAACACAAACATAGCAAAGGCAACATTAAAAATAAAAATATGGTTTTCTGCCTGGATGGTCTTCTGTAATGAGCCGAAGGACAGAAAGGGGGAGTAGTGAGCTCCCTCCCATATTTGGGCATACCAGGGGTTGTAACACAAATATATATATATGTGTGTATGTATGCTGGTTTTGTTGTATTCGGGTCTTTTCCCGTGTAAGATTGAGATTGTCTTAGCAATGTTTCAGCTAGATCTCACTCGCCATCTTCAGGCTGTTGTCTTTGGCTTAAAATGCGAACAGAGCTGCCGTCTTTCTGTAAATCTTGGTGGGAGGGGATGGGGTGCTGGCTTTGTTTCAGTAAGTGGAATGATTGGTTGTGTGGTTGTATCATGATTGGTAGATTGGTGCTGATTGGTGCTGGCTGTGTGTGCATTGTTGGTTGGTGAGAGAAACTTCTCGGTTGCGGCTGCACCTGAGCTGGTGGAGTGCCCATGTGATCAGAGCAACCGTGCGGCTCACCTGCACTGGCTGTCTCCCTGGTGATGGGTCCAGCTGCACCCAAGCAGGTGGAAAGCAGTGGGAACTTTTGCTACTTCTAAGTACTTCCAAATCCAATAAGAAATTGATTATCTTTCCTTGAGCCTCTTTATGCAGGGACAGGTGGTGAAAAATCCTTCAAAGAAATGGAAACAGTGTGTGTGTGTGTGTGTGTGTGTGTGTGTGTGTTTGGAGGGGGGATGTTTCTGTTGTGTAGGATTGGAATATAACTTATTGGCCCTGGATTTTGAGGGTGGAGGGAAGCTGCAGAAGCTGAAACGCGGTTGGGACAGACTGAGGAGTCCTATGTTTTCTCTCTTTTACATTTTCAGAGATTATATACAGTATAAAGAGTTAACAGTTGCACCGATTGTACTTTATGTTTGTGTACACAAATCAAAGATCAAGTCGTTCAGCACATGAATGCCAAGCCACCACCCCCTCGGTCACATGGCTGGCAAGCCACTCCCACCCAGTCACATGGCCAACAAGCCACTCCCACAAAGCAGGCCACACCTACAGAAGAGGTTCTAAAAATTTTGAAACCCACCACTAATGTGTGTGTGTGTGTGTGTGTGTGTTGTATTTGTGCTGATAAATAAATAAAGGGAGACTAGTATAGATATATTTCAAGCTATTTAGCTCTCATCAGCTAGCCATACCCTTACTGGGATTTGAACCTGGGCTGTATTACATATTAGGCAGATGTATTAGCCACTAAGCCACAGGCTCTCCTCCTTTATCAGCTAAGCCAGGGAAATAGGTATGCATTGTGTCACAACCCCTGATATGCCCAAATATGGGAGGGAACATACTGCTTCCCCTTTCTGTCCTTCGGCTCACTCCAGGAGACCATCCAGGCAGAAAAACATATTTTTAATGTTGCCTTTATATATAAGCAAAATACCACTCACACATCATCATGAAATCTCCAGAACCGTAAAGCCTACAAACTTGAAATTTGGCACTTATGTTCCTCTTGACTTCTAGGTGCTCACTAACTAGGTGCGATGTCCCTGAGATCAGCAAGACGTACTCTTCCCTGTCACCATCTCTTCAGGATGGTTTAGGTCCAGATGGACCATCCAGCGGCAAAAGTATCTACTGCGATCTCAGGGCTCTGAGATCGCACATCATCACGACGTCAGATCCTTTCTTCTACTCATTAATTTTCAAACTGTAACTGTAGATTTATCAAGCCTGATAAATTTTCTAGCGGAGCACAGCTATCCAGCTAGTGCAGTGGTCGGCAAGCCGCGGCTCGCGAGCCACACGCGGCTCTTTACACACTTTAATGCGGCTCTTCTGCGTGCCGGGCGCCCGCTCCCCTCCCTCCTCTCGGGCACTTCAAAACAAGCGCCCCTTTCCCTTTTTTCTTTTCGACCCACAATGATTAGGGAGGATCCTGAAGTCGGGTGGGGACGAGAAGCGAGGAGGCAGAAAAAGAAACGGAGGCTAAGGAGCTTCCCCCCCCTGCCCCCTCCCAGCAAAAATCTAACTGGGGAGCCGGGAGGGCAGTAGCAAATTGGCCGATCACGCCGCGTGATCGGTTAATTTGCTACTGCCCACGTGCCGTGATCGGCTAATTTGCTACTGCCCGCCCGGCTCCCCAGTTAGATTTTTGCTGGGAGGGGGCGGGGGGAAGCTCCTTAGCCTCCATTTCTTTTTCTCCCTCCTCGCTTCTTGGGGCTCCACCAATGGGGGAGCAAGGCCCGCCCAGCGCCAGGCTTTGGGCTAACACAGAGGTCTGCAAAGTTGGCTGTTTTAAGACTGGTGGACTTCAATTCTCAGAATTCTGGGAGTTGAAGTCCACCAGTCTTAAGAGCCAATTTTGCAGATCCCTGGGCTAATATGATTGATGCCCTTGGTGGACTTCAATTCTCAGAATTCTGGGAGTTGAAGTCCACAAGTCTTCAAGCTGTCAGGTTTGAAGACCCCTTGGGGTTTTTTTCCTAAAGGGTTAGGGATGCAAGGATCTTGTAACTTGACAGCTTTAAGACTTGCGTGCTTCAAATGCCAGAGTTTATTGAAACTAAAAACAGTGTACCATCCTATGTATTTTCGGTTTTAAAAATGTGGCTCTCAAAATAAATTTCAATCGTGGTTTTGGCGAGATTTGGCTCAGTTGAAAAAAAAGGTTGCCCACCACTGAGCTAGTGTATAGATATGTATAGATAAACAGGCAAACAAGTTTTGCAAGCATTTCTGTAAGCCCATAGCCCTTTCATCTTCATCTTAATCTGCCTCTATCTCACCCATATTTACTCCTAAGAATTTCTACTTTGTTATAAATAGTTTTGTAAATTTTCTGATGTTATAAAAGAAATCTATCATTTTTTTTCTTGACATTTTCTTATATTTGTTGACACTCACAATTGACTTAACTTGCATTTCTTTGCTTGGGGCTGTAAGGTGGCATTCTATCATTATGCATTTTTATTGCTCAGGTCTTTCATCTTCTATCTACAACCAGATTTGGCCATGATGATAGAATTTTAATATTTTGGGAATTTTTTTCCGCTTTGGTTTTTGAAATGTCTCATATCTCTTCCTATAGTGAAATATATGCTAAGAATACTAAATCTACTCCTAGACCCTTTTATATTGGGGCTGCATGTTGTCCAGTTCAAATCTTCTTGGCCCACCTATATTTTTTTTAAAAAAATTATTATACTTCCAAGTTTAACATATATAACAAATAATTCATGTTCTGTTCCACAATTTGCAGCAAATAATTATGAGTTATTAAATTGGACTTTTCCTTCTTCTGTTTCGTGTGTAAGTTTGATTCTGATGCTGCCCTTCCAATATTCATACGTAGTTCTGTTTATGTTATTAAAAAACAGAATGAGTCTGGTAACACCTTTTCCAATGATCAATTTTTATTAAAAGGCATAACTTTTGGGCTACCATGGGCTAGCATAGCTCTTCTCCTATATTATCTGCTTTGTTGCTCAAGACAGATGTTGCCACTGAACAAAAAATGCCCTTTCAGAAAATTATGTTGACCTATCTCCAGTACTATTGTCTGTTTCGCTAATTCAGGATTTCCCAATCTGGTCAATTTGTAGGTATATGGACTTCAACTCCCAGAATTCCAAAGCCTGCGTAGTCATTGCTGAGAATTTTGAGATTTGAAGTCCACTCGCCTTCAATTTGCCAAGATTGGGAAACTCTGCTTTAATTTATACATTCCCCTATTATTAGCATTATGTCTTTTCTTGACTATGTATTTAGTAATAATTTCAGTTTCCATAAAATTTGCTGTGTTTTCTATTATTACTTCTGTGTAACATACTCATGGGGATACCTGTTAATTTTGATATATAATGGTTATATCCAAATATATATTTAGTTGGGTCCATTTTGAGTAACTTTGACATACCATTTCTTCATGTAACTACATGACCTTTATTCCATATCAGATCCATTGCAGACCACATCTGGTATCCAAGTTTATCTAAATGCTTCAATCAAACCAATATAGCTACCTCAGGAAGAGTACAAAGAAGTTTGTCTTCTTCTTTGGATTTTCTTCTACCAGATAGCTTGGCTCCCTTTATTCTTGCAGAGCTTCCCCTGCCCTCACTCTTGAAGTAGATTATTTTACTTTTATTATTTACCTCTCTCTTTTTAAGCTTATTGGCCAGGAGCTGCTGCTCTCACCATGCCATTCTCACAGATAGCATCTAGCTTCTGAGTGCTACCATTATGGAAGGTGTTAATCCTCTTTAAAGCAGGGGTGAAATTCAGCAGGTTCTGACAGGTTCTGGAGAACCAATAGCAGACATTTTGAGTAGTTCGGAGAACCGTCAAATACCATGTCCCACTGGCCCCAGAGTGGGCTGGGAATGGAGATTTTTCAATATCCTTCCCCCAGGAGTTGGGAGGGAATGGAGATTTTGCAGTATTCTTCCTCTGCCTCACCACTGCTTTAAAGGAAATTTCACATTTCATTTTAGAAGTAAATGTAACGTTTAGAGCAATAGTTATCTTTAATGGCTCTAGACTAGAAAATGAGAACAAGATGGTGTCATTTATCCAGATACTTTGACATAAAGAAGAAAACCACCATTAGCAAGCATTTAGAACATAAATCACCCCTTTTTGTAATGGGAGAGATGGAGCATAAATACACTTCTATTGTAAAAAATGATTCATAAGGAATTGGATATATGACAGCAAGTTATTCAGTGATTAGTTGCTTTACCACTGTGCTTGACTTCCAGAAGTATTTATATGTGGGAGGACTTTCTGTTGGGACTAATTTGTTGGGTGGAAAGGACTGGACTAAAAGATAGCACTGAGGCAGTGATCATAGCATCAAAGAATAGGCACCAGATCCATAGAAACAGGTGTCTACCACACTAGACAAAATCTAAGGTGCAGGCTATGCAAAGAGACCTCAGAGACAGTCCAAATATAGTGGCAGGGTGTAAGATTCAGGTGGGAACATATACACTGATTATCCTACCTCGTTTGATAATGAAATCTGCAAGAAAAACAACTAAACTTCAAGAGCTCCAAGGACTCCATAGATACACTGAACGACACAACCAGTGATGAAATCTTTTTTTTTTTTGCCCACTGGTTCTGTGGGTGTGGCTTGGTGGAGGGGAGTCATTTGACTGGGTGGGCATGGCCAACTTTTTTTCACTTTTTAAAGCATTTTTTTTTCCTGCCGGTTCGGGCTAATACGCAGGAAAAAAATACTTTAAAAAGTGGGGGGGGAAGCTTCCAACGATTGCGCAGCACACAGCTGGGGCGTGCAATCCTCGGAAGCTTTTTTTTACTACGGAACCAGGGACAATTGTCCCTATCGGTTTGGCCGAACCAGGAGGATTTCACCCTTGCAGAGGTAAACACATCATTTTTCTAGAGAATGTAAAGCTTTCAACAATCCAAAATGATAAACTTTTGCCTAATAGTATGGTGCATTAATTTATTCCCTTTGTTTTTATTATGAAAGTTGTATGCTGAGATGGGCTACTGCTGGTTCGCACCAGTTCAGGAGAACTGGTAGTTAAGATCCTGCGCAGTTCGGTGAACCAGCAAATCCCACCACTAGCTGGCCCCTGTCCCGCTCATTTTTCAGCCTGTTTTCCAGGCCATTTTTTGACCCGAAAATGTCCTGGAAAACAGCCTGAAAACGGGCTGGAAAACAGTCCCCAAAAAACACCCTGAAAACAGGCCAAAAAATGGGCGGGGGCAGTGCCAGCCAGTGGTGAGATTAGCCCCAACCGGCTGAATCTTACCTCTGCCTTTGAAGCAAGTGACTGGGAGGCGGGGCTGGGTGTGATGAGTGACATCACCCACCCAGTCACAAGACCAACTGGCCACGCCTACCCAGCCAGAGAATCAATTGTTAAGTTATTCAAGTCCCGCCACTGATTTTATGGATGGTTATTTTTTTATTTGTGGTGTGAAGTACAGGCTGTATTTGATGTACATCACCTGGAACTGCAATTATAAAGGTTGGGCAGCTATCTAATAAATAAATAAATCCCCTTACCCATCTGGGGAAAATTCTGCCTTCTTCCTTTGTTACCTCACCCCATTTTACCTTTCCCACATTTTGAAATGAAAGGTGTTTCATAACGTAAAATATTTCATAAAATAAAAATAGTTGCAGACGGGAAACTTGATGCTTTCTTGATACATCACTTGACGCTTCCTCTTTGCAAGGTTGGCAAAAGAGGTCTGTATATATTTTTATGATTAAGAATCTGATTCTTAATTAATGAGCCAAGATTCAGTTCTGAAAGCACGGCCTCATTATTTGGCAAATCAGCTCTAAACAATACTGTATGCTCTACAAATCCAATGTCAGTAATTATATATATATATTTCTACAGGAAAGGTGACTGTTTTTTCAAATATCCACTTTCTTCAAGTTGTCTTTCTAGATGGATCAGGTCAAACACTGCCCCGAAGTGCTGAGAAGATGTTGTAATGCTCTTTTATTGATGGATTGATCCATTAGTGGGAACTCCTAATTCCTTCCAATGCCACCATCATGTAATGAACTGGCAATTGTTTTTCCTGTTTTACAGGGAGAGGAGAATGACTTAGGTTTCATTTGAAAAAAACGCTTGCAAGCTCTCAAGGTTGCTTAGGTGGTTTCTTAAGAGGTTGAGTGTGATAGTGTTATCAAGCCACTTCTCCCTGTGCTTTTACAGGTTTTTGTGTTTGTGTGTGTCCCAATCAATCATCAGACACCTTTAGAGGAGGCAGGACTCCCATAGCTTCTTATCTCTTTCTACTGTAAATGCTGGGTCAGGTTTTTAGAATAACCATTAGAGTTTACACTTACACATCAAAGCTGCTACGCTGAATCCCCAGTGGTGTCAGAAGAGCCTAGTTGTACCTTTCCAACAAATGAATTTTATTAAAAGACATCAGCTAGCACAGCTCTCCTCTTCTAATATCTAGAAGTAAATGCCTACAAGATAGAGATACCTCATACTTGTTGTTATGTTTTTCTTTATTGGTTGTAAAACAATTCATTCTTTATTTACAGTCTTCTCCTGGGGTGTACAAATGTTCAGTCTTGCTACATAATATTTATGTGACCTTCATTCTTGTTCTTGGCACTTCCGGGTCCAAGAGACCAATGACATTGCTAGCTTTGGAGTAATAAAACAATCATTTGAATCTGCTCCAGCTTGATGGTTTTCTTGACAAATGATTTTTTAATCACAACTTCGGACAGTCTTCTTCCAGAAGTATCAAGGATTGAGTCATCTCAGTTGGGTTTCCTCCTTTGAGACTTGTTGTAGTCTGCAGAGCTCACAGCAGAGTCGGACAGTGAGGAGGTTGGGGAGGAACATGGGCCAGTCCTGGAGTCTGGAGAAGGCTCGGACAAGGGCTATGCGTTGGAGTCAGAGAGGGGGACAGGGCCATCTGGGAGTTATCTGCTGCCTTTGGAGCCTTCAGTCGGACAGCAGCGAGGCAGAGGAGCAGGCTCCCCTTCTTCCCAGTGCGCACATGTGCAGAACTGCCAGAACGCAAGAACAGTTAAAACAGAAGGGACGACTCAGGAGTAAAGTTTGGAGGTGATTGACCCCTCCCATAGGACATAAAGGAGGAGCAAAGGCACATGAGCCTTTGCAGGAAGCAACTTGGTTCATGCTGGTCAGTTTCCCTTCTGAAAATATGTTTGGACTCTGCTCCGTGTGTCCCTGCCAAGCTAATTGCCAGTTAAGTCTTTGGCAGCGTTTTCAAAGATAAAGGTGGGTGCTTATCAGCCTTATTCCAAAGGACTTTGGCAGCCTCCTGTAGAACTCTATACTATTTGGGACTCATTACCGACTGTGAATGAATATAATTCACAGCCTTTGAAATAAAAAGAGGGTTTTTGGATCTAATTGTGTGCTTTTTATTGTATCAGGAAGCCTAGGTCAGAACAAGACCTGAACTCTTACTGTCAGATTTTTACTCCATGTCTATCATAGTACCTTAGTTTCTATCATTTGTCTTTCATCCTTTTCCTAATGAGTTAGAAACAAATGGTAGAAAAACACTTTATAGTGCCGTATGCTTTGGCATCGTATTGTAATTCCTTTCATATGTGTTGTATTTTATGAGCTGAGCTGTTGTGTAGACTTTTGACTTTTTATATATCACACTTGGCGTTAATTTGAATTCATGTGTACACCTATGCATAAAGGTCTTACTTGTTTACAGATATTTTAAATTTGCCCTGCTAAGGACATTTTTACGGAGTACTCATAAGTCTCACAAATGTGTATTGATGCATCTCACCCTAAAGACACTACCTATCCTTCCATATATTGCAACAGGTAATGCAGTGTGTCTAATATAATTTATTGATTATGAAGTATTTCACAATACAGGATTATCAATTGCTAGTCTGCCAAATATAAATCAGATTTACAGCAGGCCACCCTTGCCTGCCCATGATGAGAAAGCTATAAAAAGTGGATAATTTGGGCCATGTTCTAGGAATGTGACCTCTAAAAGCAATACACACACACACACACACACACGATGTACTGCCAAATACATATACATATACATCATGTTTATAGGCCTACGAAGTTGGAACTAGCTATATGAAGAAGCAGAAGTCATAGGGGAGAAGAAGGAGAGAAGGACCTGTTATGTTGGGCCAACCTGCATTGAATAATTCATAAGCTTATCTGTGTTTTCCTCAAAAATATGATGACTTAAATTGTGTTTTTCAGGGATTGGCTACAAGTCTTCAGCCCTCCTATCATTCCTCCTAGCCAACAGGTGGCAGAATATATCAAAGCTTCAGCAAACATAAGTGCCCAAGGTAAGAATGCGTGAGAAAATTGCCATTGTATTGAAGTGAGATAAAAAGGATACTAGAAACTGCAACAACATGCCATTAACTCCTCTACTTGCCAGGTAGTATGCAAATTGTGGAGTCTTTAGTGCTCTCTGAGCTTGGCTATTTCTTTGCAGACATTTCATTATGCAGCTAGGTAACATCTTCAGTGCTAAAAGGGAGACAACTTTGCTCTCTATTTATATATAGGAGCTTATCCTATCAGTGTTGGTGGGTGTGATGTTTTACCTTTGATAGTTCCTTAATAGGACTGTTATTTATTGCTTGATTGTCTGGTGTTAATCCAGGTGTAAATCTCTGTTTGTCTGAGTGTTGATTGCTGGCCGGAGAGGTTCTAGCCTTTTTCCTTTCTAACTTTTCTATTGTCTCTTTTGAATGTTACATAAATGTTCTTTATCTCTATGTGCCTATTGTTGGATGATTTGTCTGAGTACCAGGCTCCCAGGAATTCCAGCATTTTTGGATTTAGCTTGATCTAGGATGCTCAGGTTTCCCAGTTGAAATTATGGTTAAACCTGTCCATGTATTATGAAATTAAGGAAATCCCATTCCTTATAGCATTGATGATGTTATCTAGTTGGGTAATGAAACACCTGCAGGGGGGAAAAAACTAGAGAGCATGAAGGACTCCACAGTTCATCCCCGAGTTACATATCTTGTCTTCTATTAGTATATGTTGTGCCTTCCCAAATACCTTCTTTTAGCATTCCTACACAGAAGCCCATCAACACCACATTGTTCTGTTCTTGTATATTATATCTAATGAGAAAGAGAGCTGTGCTGTCTGTTTCTTAGAAAAGAGGTTCATGAAGCGATTCTGCCATGAATGAAATCTGAAATTGTTGGCATTTGCCTAAAAATTCCACTTATGTTCTCCTTCCTCACCTTTTCCACCCTATAACCCACCATCTTTTTCACGGTTCCCTATGAGAACTTAGCGTGTACTTGCAAGCAGCAAGTATGTGGAGGAAGAGCTGTCCATTAAATCTAATTGTCCATTAAACCCAATTTATTTAATTGACAAAATTAATGTAATTTACATGCAATTAATATATTTATGAAAAACGTATGTTTTGCTATTTATGTCAGTTGTCCACATCAAAGGTAAAGGTTCCTCTCGCACATACCGTATGTACTAGTCATTCCCAACTCTAGGGGGCAGTGCTCATCTCCGTTTCAAAGCCGAAGAGCCAGCGCTGTCTGAAGATGTCTCCGTGATCATGCGTCTGGCATGACTAAACGCCAGAGAATCACGGAACGCTTCACTTTGCCATAAAACAGACTGTTCCATATCTGGGGAGCCAAAGTCTAAAGTCGTTTTTTTTCCATTAAATCAGATGTTTGCTGAAGATGACTCCATAAAATCAAGATTTCACTGTACTTTAATTATTGTAGGAGTGAAGACAATTTAGTCACAGATTCCTTAAGACAGATCATGCTATGTAAACCTGGGAGTTTTTTCAGAAAGATGTAAATTTACAATATGTTATGACAGCAGAATAACTGTCAAGATCAGGCATTACTTTCAGAGGTCTGACTACATAATGTTAAAGATGCTAAACATGCCACTTTAATTATCACTGTAATTTTTTTATTCAAACATATAGTAAATAATTATTTCAGATGAGGAACTGAGAAAACCTTTAATATCAATCTAAGGGAAATTCCATTTCTTCTGAAGCTCTGCTGCAATTCTCAGAAATCTTAAAAGCCAAGAAAATTGCATGGAAGATCCTATTCAACTATTTCATATTAAAAAGTAATCTGCAATTCCATCCAGAGGCATTTCCTGAATTTATTAATTGATTAGAGTTCTGCCCTGCCATAGTCTCAAAGACTCTTGGTGGCTTCCATATTGTAAAGCGGTTCTTTTTTTCTTTCTTTCTTTTTTTGATGCAAGCACTGCGAGTTAGCATCGTAAAACCCGAGAAAAACAATAGCAACAAATGAAAAAATAAAGGCATGCAAGAAATAAATCAGCGAGAATTTCTGACAGTTGATTGACTTTCTTCCACCCTGAATAATGCAGCAGAAAAACAGCAACTTACTACTGCAACTGAGCCCAAAATTTCTGGTGCTAAGCAAGACAGTTGTTAAGTGAATTAGGCTTCATTTTATGACATGTTTACCATTCGTCGTTAAGCAAATCACTGCAGTTGTTAAGTGAAATATGTGGTGGTTAAGCAGATCTGGATCCCCCCCCCCTCCCTTGACTTTGCGTGCCAGAAGCCAGCTGGGAAGGTTACAAATAGTGATCACATGATACATAAATACATGCCAGTTGTCAAGCACCCAAATTTTGATCATGTGACTGTGGAGATGCTACGGTGTTCATAAGTGTGAAAACCAGTCATAAGCTTGAAAAGTGCCATTGTATCTTAGAGCGGTCACTAAACAAATGGTTGTAACTCGAGGACTACTTGTATATGAGGGATGAGGAGCAAAGAGCAGATTTTTATATGAAACCTTATGATCTTTTAGTCCAAAGCAATCCTGTGTCTTCTAACAACAAGGTCGTATTTTTACCTGGAGCAATAATAATTCCAAGAATTATTGGGGACCAGCTGATAACCCAGCGTTGTCTGGGTATTTATCTATAGGGGGGAAATGTCCTGACCAAACATAATTTCTAATGTTGGATTTTCCCCCTTACCAGAGGGAGCCGCCTTGTGGAGTACCTTGAAGCCGTTATCATGGGAACTCCACTGTGCTGTACAGTAGAAGCCATTTTACAGCAATACAGTAGACGCCATTTGAAGGCACAACAGGCTGTGTCGTAACAGAACACACACCCCAAGGGCACACAGACAGACAGACAAATAGATTATAGTCTTAGGAGAATCAGTGCTTCGAACAACAGTTGTTACCTGAAAGGGTAGTACTTCCTGAATCACAGAAAGACAACTTTGAAAATAACAAAATCAGCCATAAAAACCCATGATTATTTACTACTGGACAGAATATCCCTGTCGATTTTTATATGCTACTCTAATGAAATCCTAAAACAACCAGTTTCATTTATTGCTAGTAAAAGAATTCTCTGGTATCTTTTATTTGAAACATAATTCATGGTGAATATACAAAAGACCTGGGGGGTGGGGTTTCTCCCTTTTATAGTTTTTTCACTGTGAAGTATTTGTTTCTTCCGAAATAGGTTTTTTTTAGGCCTTAAATGAATGCAGTCATGGGAGAAGGAATGAATAACATTCTTTTTAAAAACCAATCCCCTTTTCAAATGTGTGCCATGTTTCTTTAGTTTTATTTCATACCAAGGAGCTGTCTTTCTCAAACAGAATCCCAAATCCATGTAGTCAGGTATATTCCTGAAGCAAAGGCCACTTTAATACTCCTGAGCTTGCATCAATGGAGTAAGTAGCGATTTCCTTATCCTGCCATTTGCTCCTATAATGCAGTAGCCAAATGCAGCCTGGCTTTGTAAGATAATTCTGTTTATTCCTTTGGCTGCTACAGTTCCCTCAATCCTTTCCTGAATATATGTTGAATTAGAACTCTCTGTATCAAACGGCATCGTTAGATGGTTGGTACCATTTTTGGATTTAGTGCTTCTTAGCACCCAGTGACGATGACTTGATTCTGCAAATCCTTTGCACCCATTCAATTAGCCCCCAAGCAAAAGTAATGGAAGTCTGTCAGTTGCCCTTATTACACAGTGTAACACAATGGTGGCTTAGTGGATTCATGCTCGGTGACAGATTTCTCAGACATTAATAAACATGT
Organism: Natrix helvetica; assembly: GCF_964273705.1. Taxonomy (NCBI): domain Eukaryota; kingdom Metazoa; phylum Chordata; class Lepidosauria; order Squamata; family Natricidae; genus Natrix; species Natrix helvetica. The sequence continues at coordinate 338,536,718 of NC_138548.1, forward strand.
GGTGGAAAGTAGCCTTGGATTAACTCCATACTTACTGTATTTTTTAGACTATAAGAAGCACCGGAGTATAAGACGCACCAAGATTTTGAACAGGTAGATTTTTTTAAAAAGGTTTTGCATTCTGCATGCCTCCCAAACTCTCTGCATTACTTGTTTTTTGCAAATAAAGGGGGACATGCAGAGGGTTTGGGAGGCTTGTAGAGTGCTCCTGGGGGCTGGAGGGGCAAAAACAATAAAAAAGGGCCGGGTTTTGCTCATTTTTACCCTCCCCAGCCCCCAAGAGCACTTTGAAAGCCTCCCAAACCCTCTGCATGTCCATTTTTGCAAAGGGGCGTGGTTTCAGTAGGCCAAGAATGCGTTAATCAGTGTATAAGACACATCCAGATTTTCACCCTCTTTTTTGAGGGAAAAGGGTGCGTCTTATACTCTGAAAAATATGGTAATTCAGTATTGTGCATTAGAGGAATGTGAGAGGAGAAGTTTTCCTACCCCTGAAAAGTCAGTTTTATGTGTTGTCGTCTACTTACAAGGAAGGGGCAAGGCCAGCCAGAGGTGGTATTTATTGGTTCTCTGAACTACTCAAAATTTCCACTACCGGTTCTCCAGAACTGATCAGAACCTGCTGAATACCACCTCTGAATTTGGCCAATAATATCATCCAATTATCAAAGCAATATAATTACATATAATTTGTGTTACAAAGAGTTTAGCCTTCAGACATCCAATTTAAAAATAAGTAAAATATTTATTTAGGAATTAGAATTTGCATGCAAACCCAGAACAATCACATCAGTTTGGGCTTTCAAAAGGCAGTTCAGATTGATACATAATTTTGACAAATGCTCCATTTCTCTCTGATCAATGAATAAAATAAACACCCCCTCTTAATGTATCACGGCTGGCAATTGAGTATCTCCAGATGGCTGGAATTATAGTTCTAATAATCTCTTGCCATTGGCCGTATGACAGGGGCAGATGAGAACTGATGTTCACAGCATCTGGAGAATATCAGATCACTTGCCTTTCTTATATAGCATTTTAATGTGCAATGTTCCCTAACAACACTCCCAAAATAAGACATTTCTCTTTAAGAAACAAAGCTGTGTCAATGAGTTAATCATAGAGAAGAAACTGTTCTAGCACTCTCCAAAAGGCATATAGACCCAAACTGTAGGCTTTAAGTAGCTCCATCGTGATCAGCACTTTCTATCTCACAGATAAATAAATTGGTAGTTAGAATAGACATACCCCAAATAAGAATGCTGTTTTGGAGCCAATCAAGCTTGAGCTGCCTCGTTACAATAGAGTAACAGAGTTGGAAGGGACCTTGGAGGTCTTCTAGTCAAACTCTCCTGCTCAAGCAGGAGACCCTATACTATTTCAGACAAATGGCCATCTGATCTCTTCTTACAAACTTAGAGACTCCTATATGGACCACCTATACTATAGCCTCCAAATATCTTATAATTCTTCTTTGAGTGGATTTTTGCATTTAATTTTCCCAAGGAAGTGGCTGATCTTTGTTACAAAAATAGCAATGATTTAAGAACGACATCAATCCTCCTTTTCACCGGTAGAGCTTGGTTTACAGAGACACTTAACAGAAAATGCAAGAGCTAAAATCCATATTAGTCTGGTTGTATGGCTTGCAAAAAAGCTAGGTGAGCAGAAAAGTTACTGGTCACCTGCCACTTTGCAATGCCGTCTTAGAGTCTTTATGTCCCAAGCGCATATATAGTGTAGTGTCTTTTAGCAGTTCAGCCACTGAAATTGGTTCAATCTCCTCTTTTAAAAATGGAGATGGTATGAAAGATATGTTATGAAACAAAGCATAGCCCCTTAAAGGACCAGAGGGAAGGAACAATGGAATATATAGTGTAGGGCTATCTATGCACCATTTGCATTCTTCATCTATCAGCCCCCATAGCTTTTAGGTTCCCAACTAATAATTCTTTTCAAACATTGTAAACCCATTGCTGTTAGCATAACCATTACTTTGAAGAAGCTAAGCATACAATATGGTTACTCTGCATTCGCCAAAAGGAAAGGATGAAAATGTAGAAACCTGTTCACACGCAACTGTGAATCGTGGCTTGGTATCACTCACATTATTTTTTAGATCCTATAAAAAGACTCTTGTCAAGTAAGCCCATAGCTCTTTGCCATCGCTTTAACAAACTTGTTCCATTAGAAAATGCTGAGAACCGCTAGACACAAAGTGAGTGAAGAATTTGTCAAGTTTCTCTAAGTGCCTTGATGATGCAGCGCAGAATAGATGTTAGAGCAGAGTGATGAGAACATTATCACCCAGCATATACTGTGTGTGTGTGGTATATATACACACACATACATACACACACACACACATACATTCCTCACATTTATTTTCTCTTGATTCCTGGATAAGTTTTGGAGATTAGAATTCAGCAGGGAGCCCTTACTAGACCATATGCTGTTGAATGCAGAGTGCAGAAAGGATATTGAGTAATTTAATAACAAAGCAACAGCACTTTTTAAAAAGCTAATGTCCTTGAAAAGTATAGATAGGTCTATCAAGAGCCTTTAACCATGATAGCTTAATGAAATCACCACCTGCAACATCAATATACTAATGAACACCCCACTAATGGGGATAAAAGAATGCAAGAGGGTTGCCACCTTGTGAATTTTTGGAAACATCTGGTTGGCTGCAGATGGGAACTGAATAATGGAACGGATAGATGTGGTCCAAGGACGAAAGCTCTTTATCTTCTCTACTAAGGCTCTTTTTCTTCCCTTTTTTTAATCCACTTTCTCTTCATCCAGTGGCTAACATTGCCACGTTGCTGCTCTCATTTTAATATTTTTATAACTGCACATCAGGGATGGGTTCCTGCCAGTTTTAACCTCTTCTAGAGAAGAGGTTCCACAAATCTACAGTGCCGTTTAGAACCGGTTCCAGCTCTCTTTCCACCCCACCCCACCCCCGTCTGCACACCATCAAGATGAAGAGCGAGAGGAGGAATTCTGGGAGTTGAAGTCCACAAGTCTTAAAGCTGTCAAGTTTGAACACCCCTGGGTTTTTTTTTTCTAAAGGGTTAGGGGTGCAAGAGTCTTGTAACTTGACAGCTTTAAGACTTGCACACTTCAATGCCACAGTTCCTGAGCCAACATTTTGGTTGCTAAGCAAGAGCATTGTTAAGTGAGTTTCACCACATTTTACAAGTTGGCCACGCCCACCCAGTCACATGACTGCCAAGCCACTCCCACCCAGTCACATGGCTGGCAAGTCACTCCCACCCGGTCACATGGCTGGCAAGCCACTCCCACAAAGCAGGTCACACCTACAGAAGAGGTTCTAAAAAATTTTGAAACCCACCACTGCTGCACATGCATGTTTTGGGACACAGTATATATACAAATATTATAAAGAAGAGAACAGTGAAGAAATGGGACTAAAATTAAATATAAAGAAGACCAAACTCGTGACAAAAAGTAGAACAAACAATCTTAGAATTGACAATGAAGATATTGAAGAATTGAATACTTCTGCCTTTTAGGATCAACTATCAATAGTAAAGGAAAAGTTTTATAGATAGATAGATGATAGATAGATAGATAGATAGATAGATAGATAGATAGATAGATAGATAGATAGATGATAGATAGATAGATAGATAGATAGATAGATAGATAGATAGATGGATGTTAGATAGATATAGATATAGATATAGATATATAGATATATATAGATATAGATACCACAGACTAGCACTCAGTAATCAGCCAGGAAGACCTTGGAAAAGATATTCAAATGAAATGTTATACCTCTACCTATGAGATCAGAATCATGCGAGCCATGCTCTTCCTGTGATACTTTATGGCTAGATGAAAAATTGGGACTCTTGTGGAGTGCCACTTCTGCTGCCCTGCCCCCAACGCTGCTGTTGCACACCCTCCACCCAACACCCCTTGCCCCCTCTGTCGACACTGCACTGGCCTCCCACGACAGCTGCCCCACCCCTGACACTGCCAATACCCTTCCTCCCCACACTGTTGCCAGCGCAGCAGACGGAACTGGGACTGCCCATAAACTGAATGTGTCCCAAGGACTGTAAAATGCCCCCGTCTCCCTCTATGGAAATGAAAGTTGGATTTTTAAAGAAGCTGATTAGGGACATTACTGATTCCCTTGAACTTTGTCATTGGAGAAGACTCCTGAAAGTGCCATGGACAGCCAAGAACACAGGCACGAGCCCATCGAACACAGGCACGAGCCCATTTAAGGACGTACCTTGTGGCATTGAGAGTGGCCAAACGCCAATATTGTGCCACTCTCATTGCATCCGCGGAGAACCGCCCTGCCGGCCTGTTTCAGGTGTCCCGCTCCCTCTTGTTTCAGAGGCCGCGGGAGGCCCCCCTACAGGGCAGGGCAGAGGAATTTGGTAAATATCTGCAGGATAAAATCGCTCAAATCCGGAGAGATTGGGTTCCTGTCAGTGATCCAATGGAGACGTCCATGGCGAGTCTTGAGGAATCGATCTGGGAGGAGTTTGACTTGGTTGCCATCGAGGATTTGGACAGATTGCGTGGACGACTGCGACCCACCACATGTTTATTGCCCCTCCTGGCTTGTACTGGCATCCTGGGAGGTTACACGAGACTGGCTCCTGGGCCTAGTGAATGTTTCACTGAGCGAGGGGTCTCTCCCGGCCGCCTTGAAAGAGGCGGTGGTGAGACCCTTGCTCAAGAAGCCTTCCCTGGACCCTTTGGAGCTGGCCAATTATCGTCCTGTCTCCAACCTTCCCTTTTTGGCGAAGGTTGTAGAGAGTGTGGTGGCCTACCAGTTTCCACGACATCTGGAGGAAAATGATTATCTAGACCCGCGCCAGTCCGGCTTCCGCCCCGGTCACAGCACGGAGACGGCCTGGTCGCGTTGGTGGATGATCTCTGGAGGGCCAGAGATAGAGGTTGTTCCTCTATCCTGGTCCTATTAGACCTCTCGGCGGCTTTTGATACCATCGACCATGGTATCCTGCTGCGCCGGCTGGAGGGGTTGGGGATCCGGGGCACCGTTTTGCGGTGGTTCGGCTCCTACCTTTCTGACCGGACGCAGCGTGTGTTGGCAGGAGAAGAGAGGTCGACCCTACGCCCCCTTACTTGTGGGGTGCCACAGGGGTCGGTCCTCTCGCCACTCCTGTTCAACACATATATGAAGCCGCTGGGTGAGATCATCCGTGGTTTCGGGGTGGGATACCATCTGTACGCTGATGATACTCAGCTGTACTTTTCCACCCCGAAGCACCCCAACGAGGCCATCGAAGTGATGTCCCTGTGTGTGGAAGCCGTACGGATCTGGATGGATGACAACCGACTCAAGCTCAACCCCTCCAAGACGGAGTGGCTGTGGGTACCAGCTCCCCGGTTCAGCCAATTAATTCCATTATTGGCCATTGGGGGCATTCAACTTGCCCCCGTGGAGCGGGCGCGCAATTTGGGCGTCCTCCTGGATGCCTGGCTGTCCATGGATGACCATGTGACAGCCGTGGCAAGGGGGGCGTTCCACCAGGTTCGCCTGGTGCGCCAATTGCGCCCCCTACTGGACCGGGACGCCTTACGCACAGTCACTCATGCGCTGGTGACGTCTCGCTTGGACTACTGTAACGCTCTCTACATGGGGCTTCCCTTGAAATGCACCCGGAGTCTACAGTTGGTCCAGAACGCAGCCGCGCAGGTAATTATGGGGAGTACTAGGTACTCCCATGTGACACCGTTCCTGCGCGAGCTGCACTGGCTTCCTGTGGTCTATCGGGTGCATTTCAAGGTTTTGATAACAATCTTTAAAGCGCTCCATGGCTCAGGACCTAGTTACTTGCGGGATCGTATTCTGCCCCATACATCCCTGCGACCAATTCGCTCGCACAGAGAGGGCCTCCTCCAGGTGCCGTCCACTAGACAGTGTCGGGGGGCGGCGCCTAGGAGTAGAGCCTTCTCTGTGGCGGGCCCAGCCCTGTGGAATGACCTCCCTCCGGATATTAGGAATACCTCTGACCTCCGCTCCTTTCGTATTAAGCTTAAGACTCACCTATTCCAAGCAGCTGGCCTGGCTCAACTTTGATCTAACCATATCGCTCCTAACGGGTTTTTTTTAATTGGGTATTTTAATTATATTTAATTATCTAGGGGTTTTTAAATACTGTATTTTAATTGTTTTATTTATCAGCCGACCTCCTCCTTGTGTGTGTCTCGGTATATGTCTCTGTTATATGTTTGTTTTGTCCACATATTTATTTCATATGTTTCATTGTACGCCGCCCCGAGTCCTTCGGGAGAGGGTGCGGCTAAGAAATAAATATTTATTTATATTTAAGAAGACAAACCAATGGATGATTGAACAACTCAATCCAGAGTTCTCATCTAAGGCACAATTGGCCAGGCTCTAAGTATCCTATTTTGGACACATTATATAAAGATTCAGCTCTTTGGAAAAGGCTCTAATTCTGGGGAAGTGTCAACCATCCCATTGGTAAATGCAACAAAAGAAACCCCTGGGACATTATTTTACCAAAAGTGTAACTTAACTGATAATTCCACATAGGCCCAGAAGTAGCAAAGCCAGTTCTAAAGTTCTTGCGCAAAAACGAGCATAGGTAAAATCCCATTTCTCCCCTGGACTTCCCCACAATTCATTCTCCAACAATCAATTGTATTCATTTTGTTTTGGGAATATTCTGAGCAGCTCAGGGTGTTCCCAGTGTTTGACCCTGGGGTTTTGTCCCAGGCTGTATCAGCTCTCTCCCTCCCAAGCCTTCCTTGCATTCCAATACGTAACCTCCTCCATCCCTGTTTCTGTTGTTTGGTTGCAAGCAGGGTTACGTGGGCAAGTCAGTCATGAGAGAAATATGGAAGGAAAGAAAAGAAGAGGACGATCAGCAGCAAAATGGACAGACTTGGTTCCAGTGGCAAAGAACAGTCTAGGGATAGATCATCATGGAAGACAACTATGTGGTCACTGAGAATTGAAAATGACTTAATGGCCAGTTCGGTCAAACCAGTTGTTAAATTATCACCACCATCCGCTATCAAAGTGGATTCTGGTCACTGCGCTGCAATGGAGAAACGGGAAACAGAGTGGCCGGAGCGAGGGAAGGAGAAAGCCGTTTTCCCTCTTTCTTCCCCCTGTTCCTCCTCCTTCCCTCCATTTCCCATTTCTCCATTGCAGTGCAACACCCAGAATCCACTTTGATAGGGGGGGGGGGGGGGAGTAATTTAACAACCAGTTTGCCCAGGGTCAGGTTGGCCATCGCAGAAGGCTCATCCTGCATGTGGGGCAGAGCTAAAGGACAGGGATGGGACCAACCTTCCACTTGTTAAATTATTAGAATCCCACCACTGCTTAATTGCACATAGTCAATATATACAAATATGATGGGGCTCCAATATGCATACACAGTTTACATAGCAAAGCAACCTCTGTGCTGGAGTTCTACACATGTTGTATCCAATTTTATGCTCCCAATTTTAATCCCCAGCCCACCTGTCAGTTGCTTCCCTTTGATTGTTGATGATGATCAAGAAGAGTAGATGGAGGACAACAGTGGCTCCAAAGCCTGATCAGCCAATAGAAATTGGGTAGTGGGTTTATGGACAATTCCACTTAAAATGTTGCTGTTCTTTGTTGTATATTTGGAGGAGGCATGACTTTCCAATTTATGAGGTATCAGAAAGATGCTTACATTAGCCTTTACCACCTGTTTATGCTTACAAGTTTTCATTACTTGACTGGACTTTTCAGCTCTGGAAACCATCTCAAGCTTTCAAGATTAATTGGGGTTTAAAATGCAATCCAAATAAATTAAAGCAGGAACTAGTGCACAGTTGGAACTCTCTGATATGAAAAATACCTGACAGCATTGGTTTATCTTAGTTTTTTAAGGGATTTATTTTTGTCTTTTAAGTAAAGAAAGTATAACTGTGAGCAATGGCATGACAAAAAGCCAGTGATCTTTTTACCAAATGGCACCACGTTTGATAACAGATTGGCCTAGTGGGCTAAAGCCCCAGAGAGAAATAAGGAGACCATGAGTTCTCGTCCTGCCTTAGGCACAGAAGCCAGCTGGGTGACTTTGAGCCAGTCACTCTCTCTCAGCCCAGTTCAGCTCAGATGGCTATCTAATCTTTGTTTAAACTCTTCCAATGAAGCGAAACATACTACTTCGTGAAGAATAATTCCACTGGCTGACATTTCTTTTAGTCAGGAAATCTCTTCTAATATTTCAATTTCCTACTTGCTTGTAAGTTTCCCAGAGCATTTGCTCTGACCCATCTAAGAGAAAACCTGCTATATTCAATAGACCTTTGGTACAGAGTGCATGTTGTCCTTGACTTAAAATCATAATGGAGCCTGTCATCAAGCCAATGCCATGCTCATTAAGCAAGCATGTGGTTCGCTCTGGGCTGGTTTTGCTGAAAAGCAGAAGTAAATGCCAGTTTTCAAGCAAAACAGTCATAAAATGCAGTCACATGACTATTGGACACTGCAAATAGCCATAAATGCAGAGCAGTTCCCAAGCGCCCAAAATGCAGACACATGACTGTGGAGAGGGTGGCCATTGGAGCTTCAGACCCAAGTTGTAAGTACCTGTGGGGAGGTCCGTTGTAACTTTGAATGTTTGTTAAGCAGCCAGTCATAAGTCAAGGACAACTTGTACAGCTGTGAATCATTTCCTACAGCATGTTGTCTCACTTAAAAACAGTTGGGTTCCTCCTTTTTTTCCTTCCTTCCTTTCCTTCCTCTCTTTCTTTCTCTTTCTTTCTTTTTCTTTCTTTCTTGTTGCAGATAAAGCAAAGCTTGCGTACATCATCTGTTGTTTTGGCTTTTCCTTTAGGTGAAGGTGAAGGGAACGAAGATGATGAAGTTCTGACTCTCTTGTATGACCCATGCCTAAACTGCTACTTTGATCCTGAGACTGGAAAATATTACGAGTTGGCATAGATATGCAAAGAGATACAGAGGGCCACAAAGAACACAAACTCTGTGGCACTTGAGAGCCTTGGCAAATGCTATTCTCCCTGCCCCAAAGGCAAACAGAGAAACACTTGAAACGACCGTGTAATATTTTGTCTCTTTTTTCCATTTCTGCTATTTTTATCAGAGTGCATAGAAAGCTTTTCTGACTTCCGTACACGTTTAGTTTGTTCCTATTATTTGCAATATGAAAGATTCCTATATCTGAACTGAATTACAACAAATCAAAGATAGGTCCTGGATTTAATCTGTGAATGCTTTTTTTCCCCACCTAGTCATTTTTTTTATCCCCAGTCATTTAAAGAAATATATTGCATCTTTGTACTTTAAAAATACAATGTTCAAAAAAAAAGTACCTGCCTCAATTGTCTTTTCTTTTTTATTCCTGCTATTTGTTAAAACAACATTCCTTTTTAAAAAAATGAAAAATAATAACAAACACCTTAAAGCAGGGGTGTCAAACTCGCGGCCCGCGTGCTGGATGCATCACACACTGGCCCTGTCCCCACGCGGCTTAGCAAAGGGGGGGGGAAGCCCAATACATCACGTGACGACACCATGACAATGTGAGTTTGACACCCCTGCCTTAGAGGATAATGTCAAGATTCAAGAGGATTTTGACAAAATGAAACAATAGGAAGAATACAGGACAATGAATTTCAACTAAAACAAATGCTGCATTTGAGTAGAAAAAGTCAAAGCTGTGAGTTCTAGTAATCCCTTGATTTAAGGCCAGTCGCTTAGCAACCATTCAAAGCTACAATGGAGCTACTTACAACCCAGATTCAAAATTTCAACAGCCAAGCCTTCCCCAACTCCGTGGTCACATGATTGCATTTGAAACCCACATTTACAGGGGTTTGCAGTCACATGACCACAATTATGACATTTATTTCCAGAAACCGGTTTATCCTTCATTTTCCATTTTCTGGCAAAAAAAATGCACACGTGCAGATAATTGAGTGAGTTAACCACAAGTGTGATTCATTTAACAGCTGCCATAAAAAGATCGAAAAATCGGTTATAATGACCCACCGGCACAACTTACAACCGGAATTCCAGTCTCAAATGTGGTCATAAGTGGCAAACAACCTGTACATAAGATTTAAGTGAACATATTAGGTGATTTGGGTGTTTTAGTGGAGGCCAAGTTGAAATGAGCCAGCAGTGGGATGCAACTGCAAAGAAAAAACAAATGTAATATTAGGCTGCTTCAAAAGAAGTATAGTGTCAGGATCAAGAGAAGTGATCCTCATTCCTTTCTATTGTGTTTTGGCTAACTCACACCCAGAATACTATATTCAGGTCTGGGTGCAGCACTTTAGGAAAGGTAGTGACGACTAGGAGCATGTTCAAAAGAGATAAAGGCCTTGGGGACAAAAAGCCTAACGAAGAATGATTGGAGTATGGACATGTTTAGCCTGGGAAGGGAAACAAAAAACATTGAGGGGGGAGGACATTATGGCTGCCTTCAAGAATCTGAATAGCTGTCACATAGAAGAGAGACCAGATCTTTTAGACTTAAAGTCTATGGAGATTCTCAGTCATCCAGGTCATGGTTGTCCCAAAAGTGCTTTTTCAGGAGGCAACTGGACTTTTCTTGTTTTTTCTTTGAAGACTTTTCACTTCTCATCCAAGGAGCTTCTTCAGCTCTGACTGGGATGGTGGGGGGCGGAAGCTTCTTGAATGAGAAGCAAAACGTCTTCAAAGAAAAAATAAGAAAAGTCCAGATGCCTCTTGAAAGAGGACCTTTGGGACAGCTATGACCTGGATGACTGAGAATCTCTGTAGACTTTTAGCCATGCACTTTGGGAGGAACGCCCTTCAAATGTTGTGGGAGTATGAACGGATTTCCAGAGGAAAAAAAATGCAGACTACAGGAACGTTTGCACTAAGATGACCCAGGACACAGAAAAACCTCCAAGCACCGCAATCTCTAAAAGGATGCAAATGTCCAGTTGTCTGCAAGGAATATAAATCCTTCCATTCCCTACCATCCAGTCGGCGCCAAAGAAGCTTCTTGGACGAGAAGCTAAATGTCTTCAAAGAAAAAACAAGAAAAGTCCAGTTGCCTCCTGAAAAAGCACCTTTGGGATGTCTTTCCCCTGAAGAATGGCAGATTCACGGATGTGACACCAATGTTGAGATGAAAGGTAGAAAACGGTACTAAAAGTGGAAGAATGAGCAAATCCTTTCCCTGATTACCTTCACAACACAAGAGCATAATCTTGAGGTCCCAAGCAGCCCTTGATGTCCTCAGATGTGACTCCAGAGATCTCCAAAAAATGGTCATTTTTTATGTTATAGAACATTATGGAATACGTAAGTGCAGAATAATCTCAGTATATACAAATACAATAGCAGAGTTGGAAGGGACCTTGGAGGTCTTCTAGTCCAACCCCCTGCCTAGGCAGGAAACCCTATACTGTTTCAGACAGGTGGCTATCCAACATCTTCTTAATGACTTCCAGTGTTGGGGCATTCACAACTTCTGGAGGCAAGCTGTTCCACTGATTAATTGTTCTAACTGTCAGGAAGTTTCTCCTCAGTTTTAAGTTGCTTCTCTCCTTGATTAGTTTCCACCCATTGCTTCTTGTTCTACCCTCAGGTGCCTTGGAGAATAGCTTGACTCCCTCTTCTTTGTGGCAACCCCTGGGATATGATTGTGATTTTTATCAAAAGTAAACGCAAGTTAAATTAACCGTGTTTTAATTCTCTCCTGAATCCCATCCAATTCTAGAAGAACTCAACTTGGCTTCAAAAAACTCATGTCATCAAAAATATTATTTCCAAACGGTAATAGAAAAATTAAAGTAAAAATTCCACCCCTGCTGAATTTTGAGCGCATGTGAGCTGATCAAATCTTCCCAACATTTAACTTGCCTTATTTTCCCACACTTGATTTTTAATGCTCCCTGAACTCCATTTGGTCTCAAGGACTTCAACAGAGGGCTTCAGTCACCAGATACCTGGCCTTACCTGGAGCCGATTTCTCAACAAGGCAAGTGCAGCATCGCTGCCGAACACATGATCTCATTTGACAAACTCTCCAACTTTGTGACAGTTCCCCTTACAGGATGTCACACCAGCTGCGACTGGATCCTGGGCTCCATGGCTCACTTGGCATATATGGCATCTGAAAAATGACAAGGGAGGGAGTTTGATGTTGTTGTTTGTGTCTGCAAACCTTCTGGAACTGGTGGCTTGTAACAATAAGCACGAGAAGTCGCTCTGGCGATTTCTCTGCTTCTCTTGGAACCTTTTTGAAATGCAGTGAAATGAAATGCAAATGTACCATGGAAGAGCTTTTATTCTCTGAGAAATACAGTAAAAGGGTTATGGCTAACAGAAAGAGGAAGAGGGAAAAAAAAGTAACGTACTAATCTTTTAAAAAGATAACTGTAGGAAGCTTGCACCCCCTCCTCTGCTAGAAAAATGAAATATTTTAGGAAATATTAAAAGGGCAGAATATTTTCCCTAAAAGGGAGGCAGAAACTCAGCCGCCTCCACCTTTGTGAATGGGCCATTAAGTCCTGATCCAGTCTATTTAACATAGCGAAGATCTGCCGTATTTTTCAGGGTATAAGATGCACCGGAGTATAAGACGGACCAAGATTTTGAAGAGGCTTTTTTTTTTTTAAGGTTTTGCACTCTGCAGAAAATGGGCCCATTTTTTGTCAAAGGGCAGGCTTGTAGAGTGCTCCTGGGGGCCACGGGGGCCCTAAAAATGAGCAAAAAATGGCCCATTTTTCATTCATTTCTGCCTTCCCCAGCCCCCAGGAGCAGTCTGGTAGCCTCCTAAAGGCTATGCACCGCCATTTTGGTGAAGTGGGCGAAGTTTCAGGAGGCAAAAAAATGCTGTATTCAGTGTATAAAACGCACCCAGATTTTCACCCTATTTTTGAGGGAAAAAGATGCGTCTTATACTCCGAAAAATACAGTTCCTCCTTTGAGCCATAATAGGGATCCCAAAGCCCTTTCATTACATCATCACCCAGCAAGGCTCAACCAAGTCTGGCACTCAGGACAGCCTAGAGAGTTGCCCCTGCATAGCCCCATGGAAGTCTGACAACCAATCAGAATACAAGCTCAAATTCAAAAGCCCAGAGAGGGCATAAAACCAGGGCACTGTCAGCATCTCTTCCCTTTCCCCCCCAGGACCTCAAACCATGTGGTCCTGTCAACCATTAAAAACTATCTTTCCAAGCAGTCACCATATTTCCAGTGTCTTTCTCCCCACTTGGAACTGAACCCAGATGGACATTTCTTCCAATAGATAAAAATGAATATTTGAAGGACTGAATTAAATGTTTTGGAAGGAGAAGGAAGAGCAGAAGTTTAATAAAATCCCTAGGGAGATGGCTTGAAGAAATGGGATTGTGGTTAAAAGCTGGATTTTCCAGGTGGCCCTTTTTTTCAATTTTTTAAAATAAATACCAACATGATACTAAGAGATCTCACTGTTCTATTTTTTTTTTAGGTCTGTTTTGAAATCAAACAATGGCTCTAAAGACCATGAACTCTTGTTTCCTGCAAATGGGAATAAACGGCAGATGGGATAACTTTACGTTACTGTCCATTTTGTAATTGCTTTTTTCCTTAAACAGCTGCGCTTTTTGATTAGTTATTCAGACTGGGTTGTTCGGGTTTCCTTTTGAATGGTAGTTTTCCCAACGCTTTCCCAAATGTAACACATTCATTTAGATGGCAGTCTCAAAGCAGCAAGGAGTCCACAGAGTTACTCCAAATGGGAAAACAGTCCATGCCTCTGAAATCAGGCCAGGAGTAAAATGCCACGATCTACTAGCCACACCATCACTAAAAGGGCACTTGAGAGGCTTTGTGTTATGTCCACGTGAACATAATGTAAGAAAGAGCCACGTTCATTTAGAGTCAAATTTCCTCTTAAGCACCATAAATATTGCTAGCTTGAGTGCCCAGCAACTGGTCTGTATCATCTCTTTCCTTATGGTCGTATGTCACAAATCTTGCAAATCATGCAATTTTTTTTTTCAAAGATGTCCTGCATAGCCATGATCTGAGCATGGTTTTAGCAGATCCAAGACCAGTTCATCTCCATCAGAACTTTTTTTAAAGAGAAAAGGGAGCTTCTTCCTTTTTGCTACAACATATCAAATGAAATTCCCCTGGGCGGCTTGAATTGGGCTTTCTGCTTCATTGCTGCTACCAATAGGCTGCTACAGAGCAGAGAACGAAGCACGAGATACCACCAATGACTGTCAGTCATTTTATGCAGTTATGTTTTTGGTGGATCTACCATGGGGCTACAAAAGTTGTACTTAATCACAACTGATGAAGCTTCTTGGATGAGAAGGGAAACTTCTTCTTCTTCCCCAAAAAACAGTCCAGTTGCTTTTTTGGGAGGGGAGGTGGTGCACATTTGAGACAACTATGACCTGGATAACTGAGAATCTCCGTAGACAAAAGTTGTACTGGCTCCACAGTTAAAATGTAAAAGGACACCATACAGAAAATGAAAAGGGAGGGTGGAAGGGGTTGAGGTAAACATGACTCAGTACCAGAGGTGGAATTCAGCAGGTTCTGACCCGTTCTGGAGAACCAACAGCGGAAATTTTGAGTAGTTCAGAGAACCGATAAATACCACCTCTGACTGGCCCCGCCCCCCATCCATTCTCCGCCTCCCGAGTCCCAGTTGATCGGGAGGGAATGGAGATTTTACAGTATCCTTCCCACAGAGTGGGGTGGGAATCAGAGGTGGGTTTCTGTCAATTTGCCCCAGATCAGGCGAACTGGTAGTGTTCAGGTCAAAAATAGCAATTGTCTCTTCATCAATAGAAGTCTTATCCAAAGACAAAGTCCACTTTGGATCTCCAGCTCTGAGAAAAGCTACACGGACAATATCAAAGCACCAAAATGAAACTGAAAGAAAGATTCTAGGAACGACCTTTGTATCTTTCAAAAGGAGCAAGCTCTGAGTCAACTCTTGAAGAAAGTAAGGCTAACGGTAAGATGAAGTTGCAAATGTTATCTAGAGATACATAACCAGGGCTTAGCAGGCAGATCAGGGGAAGGACCTGCTCTGTACTCCCTTGACAACATCCCATTCAGAGTTCTGGACACTACAGTTCGGAAAAGATGGTAGCCAATTGGAGCAACTTCAAATGAGGTATATCCAGTGAGAAGTGGTTGAAGGAACTATTGTAAGTTTGGCTGCTCCAAATGGTTTTAGGCAGCCATTTGTCTGAAATGGTATAGGGCAGTGATGGCGAACCTTTTTTGGCTCGCGTGCCACAAGTGGGGGAGCGCAGGGGGGTCATGTGCGGGCGTGCCGCACCCATAATGCAATGTGCAACTTCCCCAGTGCGCATGCGCGCACAACGCGTGACCCCCCCCCATTTTTACATGCTTTTTTCGCCCTCCCCAGGCTCCAGAGGCTTTATAGGAGCCTGGGGAGGGCAAAAAGAGCCTCCCCCGCCCCCCTAGAGGCCCTCCGGAGGCTTCAGGGACCGTCCGGAGGCTTCCCTGAAGCCTTCGGAACGCTTAAAACCACCCTCCGAGCAAACCAGAAGTGACTTAACCCCCCATCCCGGATAATAAGGCCAAGCCCTTATTATGGTGGTCAAAAGAAAATAAGACCCTGTTTTATTTTCGGCAAACACTAGTTGTTTTTTGTGTTAAATATTGTATACTTCATCCAATTGCCTAATGTGATAAAGCATGGGCTATGTAACAGTTAGAAAAATAAGCTACAAGGGCCAGTCAAGTCTAAACCTCAACTTCTATTGAGAACAAAGCATGAAATAGCACCTGCCTTCAATCCCAAGCACTGCAATTTGACGACACTCAAAAGGAGGCCATAAATCAAACTCCATAAATGGAACCAACCCCAATTTATGGGTGATCTTTGACCCATCATCTCAAATCCAGCAGCAAGATATAGGCCGATAGAGCCCTTCCTCAGCATTGATTCCATCCTGAAGGAACTCTAGTTGCTGACGAGGTCCCTAGGATATAATGTGCTGCATAAAGATTAAGCACAATTAGTGCCCTCTTTGGTCTAATGAACCTATCAAAAGACAAGGCCTAGCTTTTTTAGGAAGTCACTTCATAATCACGCTGGCATTTTGAAATGCCATCCATTTTGATCAGGCCTCATTAATGTGTGGTATTTGCCCTGTGGAACAGCGGAATTACAATAAGCTTGGAGGAGAGCTGGGAGAGTCAGCAGATCTTGAGGGAAGGTCATCAATCAAATCTTAGGCACCTTTCTACATATTCTGTAGATGTCAGGAGTGAGAGACTTCTTAGCACTTTCCATATTGCACCAGACACCTTCAAAGACCTTCACTGTCCTCCTTACATGTATGTAGCCACACACACACACAATACCCACATGCACACGTTTTTGTGATGTTTCTGTTTTGTCATGTTATATACTGTGATATCTTCATTTTCTTCCATTGTGTAAGACATTCCCAGAATTGGAGACATTGAGTTTTGGGCATTTCATTTTCTGACGTGTTAAGACAGCTTCAAATAGGGGAGGAATTGTTTACTTTCACAAATCACTAAAATTGGCTGATCTTTTCCTGCCTTTTCCATCACAACTTTAATCAGCTCAGATTTCTTAAAAAGGAGGAAAAAACAAGTGAAGTTGTATTGGCAGAGGGATTAGAGGCTCAAGAGAGACATAAAGGTTATGTCTTCACTCCCAGAAGTCTCCATGCCAAATATTTTCCCAAGTTTTGATTGTGGTGTAAAACTTGATTTCATAATAATAATCAAATAATAATAATAAAATAATCAAACGATCTAAACCCCAGAGCTCACTATAACAGCATTGCCAAAAAGTCATTAAGAGTTGTTAACCTAATTTTGTCAAGTTTCTTCTCCAGTAACATTGTATTGCAAACTAAGGCATACAAAACCTTTGCTCGAGATTTTGGGCTTGGACAACCTCGAACTATGCTGCCTACAGTCCAACCTAAGCATAGTACACAAAATTGTCTGCTACAATGTTCTACCTGTCAACGACTACTTCAGCTTCAACCACAATAATATATGGGCACACAATAGATACAAACTCAAGGTAAACAGCTCCAAACTCGATTGCAGAAAATACGACTTCAGCAACAGAGTGGTCAATGCCTGGAATGCTCAACCTGACTCCGTTGTTACATCTTCAAACCCCTACTGCTTCAACCTTAAACTATCTACCATGGACCTCACCCCATTCCTAAGAGGTCCGTAAAGGGGGCGTGCATAAGTGCAGCAGCATGCCTACCGTCCCTGTCCTATTTTCCCCGTTTATTTGTACTCATTTCTTTTGTTCATGTCCATGTGTATACTTATACTTGTTATCTTGTACATGGATGACAAACCAAATAAATAAATAAATAAAATCTAACAACTACAAAATGTAGGGATCTTTCTCATCTAACATATTTTCTGTTAATGTGCAAGAAGGTATCATTGCAAAATGAATTAGTTGTCTTCCAAGTTTCTTTTTATTTTACAAAGCATCTCTTTCTACAGATCTGTAAATTTACCCTGGCCTTAGCCTTCTTTGAATTTCAACTTCTCTGTATATGTATACACAATGTAGGCACACAGAGCTAGCCATATCTGTGTGTCACTTGCACACATAAATGGAAAGTAGGTGTTCTCCAAGACTGGTTTTAACAGAAGGTATCAAACCTCACCTGGCAAGATGAAAAGTCTGGGGACGGCATGAGATTGTGGCTTAGGTGTGCAATTGTTGTTTTTCTTTGGCAGAGTGTGGAGATAATTTTAAATTTAGGATTGTCTTATTTCAGGTAAATATGATAGTACTACGCTATTAGAGCAGATAACCCTTACAAAACCAGGCTGACAAACCATATTATTTCTCATGTAATTGGAGAGAAAACATGTCTCCTTTCTTGACAACTGGTGGTAATTTTGTCATGCATTTTCCTCCTATGTGACAGCTAATTCTTCAAGGATGCAATATGAAACCTTTATTTATTTTTTTCCCTCTCCAAAGGACACTGAACCATTTCCAGAGCCTGCTGCTCCTGGCAAGCAGCCAACTTTTACTGATCAACACCTGATCTCTCTATATATTCAAACAATACAATTCTTTCCCCCACCTCCTCCCCTTACAAGGGTATTCAAACCCGATAAGTAGTAGAGGTAAAGAGAAAGGCCATAGAGATTGTTTCAAAAACTATGGAAATAATCTCCTATAAAATAATAGCCTCTGACCCAGAGAGTACTTCCTCCTCCCCCAAAATGCTCACAGCCCCCCACCTTGCAACAAGTCCAAAAAAAAGACAAATTGGTATCAATGTACTTCCAATACCTGCTTACTGCTCAGCTCTCTGTGGGTTTTAACTCTGATCTCTATGCTTGCTTTTGGTTTTGAGGTTGTTCTGATTTTAGGTATTTATTACCACCTTGTTTTGTCTTGTTGTTGTTGTTGTTGTTGTAGAAACCTATACATGTCCCAGAAGCCTTGGCAATCAAGAAGAGTTCTAAGTTTTGAATACAGGTGATCCTCTACTTAAGTGGGATCAGAATTTTTGTTGCTAAGCAAGGGAGTTATTAATTGAGTCTATACTACACTATACTATAAAAAAGATGTTGAGACTCCAGATGAGAGGTGTCAAACTCAATTTCATTGAGGGCTGCATTAGGGTTGTGTTTGACCTTTGGGGGGGCATGGTCAGAGGGCATGGCCAGCATGGCATCTCTCGTGTTAGGGGGTGCCTGTGGTGGCCCAAGCACTCTGCCAGTGAAAACGGGCTCTCGGGTGCCATTTTCAGCTACGACGGCCTCCTGCAACCCTCTGCCCATGAAAATGGAGCTAGGGGGGCTGCACACTATCCTCCCCCTGAGCTTCCTTTTTGCCAGCAGAAGGCTGCAGGAGGCCATCATGACCAAAAATGGAGCCTGGGATGTCTGCATGTGGTCCTCCTGAGCGCCATTTTTTACTGGCAAAGGCACAAAGACTGGTCCATCACTGTTTCCAGGGCAGCCCCAAAGGCCAAATCTAAGCACCCTGTGGGCCAGACTTGAAGAGGGTGTCATTTTTTCCCCAAATGTCCATTAAATCTGAAATAATATTATTAGAGCAATGGCATAAATTTAGGCATAAACAAATGAGGCTACATGATTTGTCTAAAGCACTTAAAATAGATCTTGTCTGCTAGTTTGAAGCAATGCCTAAATGCAAATATTGTCCAATATTTCCAATATTTAATACAATATTTGAATATTGTATTCAAAACGGCCTCCCCCAGCCTCCCGGAGGCTCTCCGGAAGCCAGAAATGGATCATTTCTGAACTTCCAGTTGGCCCGTTGGGCCTGTTTTTCACCCACCCCAGCCTTCGGAGGCTTTCCTGAAGCCTGGGGAAGGCGAAAATGGCCTCCTCTGGCCCTCCAGAAGGTCAAAAATCAGCTGATGGCTGGCGTGCCAGCAAATATGGCTCTGCATGCCACCTGTGGCATGTATGCCATAGATTCACCATCACGGTGCTAAGGTTTCCCAACCTTGGCAACTTTAAGACATATGGGCCTCAACCAGGGGTGGGATTCACTTACCTTCCCTACCAGTTCACAAATGTGGGTGCGTGCATGCACACTGCCTTCTGAGCATGCACACAGCCTTCTCAGCATGCACACTGCCTTCTCAGCATGCGCAGTGCTCTCACATTATACCGGGGCGGGTGGGCAGAGCCTCCCGTAGCGGCTGCTACCAGTTCGCCCGAACCGGAGCGAACCGGCTGAATACCACCTGTAACCTCCACTCCCAGAATTCCCTAGCCAATATACTTCTTAAAGTTGACAAGTGTGGAAAATCCTGCCCTAGGGGTGTGTCTGTAAACTGAAGTCCTATTGTCCTTTCAATGCCTGTTAGAGTGAGGGGAATGATGAATGCAGCATTGCAATCTGTCCCTTTCTGCGTATATCATAATATTGCAAACGTGCCCATAAGGTTGACTCCTGTTCGTCTGTTCTGATGAATGAAACAACAGCCAAAGAACCAGGTTAATTTAACAGCAACAAAAATTTGGCAGACATAAGCCTTGCTCTATTTATCTGCTTGTCTTTTGGGGCTGGCATGGTAAACTGGTAACTTTGTCTCCAAAATGTATACATAAAATGGGGGATTAGAGGCGAAAGCTGTTGGTTCACAGAATTCGATTTACATTTTGGAATTTGGAGCACATTTGTGCATTGTATTTACTTATGTTCTTAGGATCAATTGTTTTCTTCCAGCAACAACATTGCCTTTTTAAAAATGCATGCTTTATGGTCATAATGTTAAGATTCAATATTACATCAAATTATAGCAGCCATTTGAAACGAGTTTTATAAGGCATTTCGTATGGCCACAAACTCATTAAACTCAATGGAGTTCACTTTTCAGCAAACATGCCATTATTATCTGCTAGATGCAACACAGGTTGGAAATGTCTCTTAGAAACTACTGGAATGAGGAAACACAGACTTATCTCCAGTTCTGGAGATTAAGTTGCTAAGTATTGAACTTTGCAATGCTACGAAAATACAAAAATCATTCATATCTACCTCCAGTTCTATGGGTTTAAATATTGGAAAGAAAAACCTCATAACTGCTGGGGAAATTTTATATCTTTAACAATAAAACCCACTTATTCCCCGTCATTGCTGTTTTCTTCTCCTTTAATAACTTTCCTTTTCTTTCACTGTCTAGCCAATAATAACATCCTTTACCATTTTTTTTAAATGTAGATTTAAATGCAAGTAAACCTTCACCCGTTCTGATTTGCTTTTTTTTCTTCTGGTCATCCTGATCATTATTTTTATGCGCTGTCTAAACTAAAGTAATGCATGTGGAAAGCTGAGGACCTTTAGTACTCTAAATAGCTCAGATGTTCCCTCTCTTTGGTGCAACAACCCGTAGCAGCATTTTAAGAGCCTCATTCAAAAGGGAATGCTGGAGACTCTCAGGGAATGTGAAGAGCACTTTAAAACACTTTCACAAGCGAGTGTGTAAATCCCTCTTAATTCATGCTTTATTAACCATCATCGTTTTAGATAAATGTTTTGCCCCCGTTTGTCTTCCTCAGGCACTAAGCCATCTGCTGCAAATGCTTCCTATAAACATTTCATAAACCTGTTACTTTTGCATTGGGAAAGGAGGAGGAGGAACGGGGCTTTTTCTCAGCTGCATTATAAAGTTAGCTTATCATAAAAGAACACTTTTTGAACTTTCTGTTATGAATAGAGAGGATTGATATACCGCGATACAATGCATCAAGAAGAAAAATATATACCTTTTCTTCCCAGCCTGATTTTTTTCCTCATGCTATGAAAATCTCGCATCAAGAAAAGGTGATGAAGATATAGTTATTCTCCAAATAAATAAATAAGCAAATGGAGAAATAAATAAGGTAACAGGGAGTTTAACCCTGTGACGGCGAACCTATGGCACGAGTGCCACAGGTGGCACGCAGAGCCATATTTGCCGGCACAGCAGTCCTGGGCAGCTTTCATCTCCGGCACGCATGCATATGCCGGCCAGCTGTTTTCGGCCTTCCAGAGGGCCTGAGGAGGTCGTTTTTACCCTCCCCAGGCTTCAGGAAAGTCTCCGGAGGCTAGAAAGGGCAAAAAACAGACCTAACGGCCCAGCTAGAAGTTTGGGAATGAACTTCCCGTTGGGCCTGTTTTCCACCCTCTCCAGGCTCTGGAGGCTTTCCTGAAGCCTAGGGAGGGTGAAAATGGCCTCCCCTCCCCCACCGGCCCTTCAGAAAAGCCCCCGGAGCCTGGGGAGGGTGAAAATTCCCCCACACACACGTGGGGGGTCACTTGCACATGTGTGGTGGGGGGGTTGTGGGCACATGCGCAGGTAGGGGGCACACGCACAATGGCACACGCACATACAGTTTTGGCACACCTTTAGAAAAAGGTTAGCCATCACTGGTTTAACCTATGTGGGTTAGGAACTTGCCACCTGAAATCAATACAATGACTTGGGAAGCTTGGAATCTGCAACATGAGAAGGGATTCTCGGTCCACCCAACATTCTGAACAGAAAGATGCAGATGCGAAGAGAAAGCACATCTTAGGATCTGCAGGTTTGTTAAGAAAGCCTTTCCTGATGCTTTCTAGAGGATGGAACTTCAGTTCCCATCGTTCCATTCTATGGTATAACACTGGATGGATATTATGGGAGATAAGTACAGGTAGACTTCGACTTATGATCGGTCACTTAGCAACCATTCAAAGTTGCACCACAATATTGCAAAGTTCAATACTTAGCAACCATTCAAAGTTGCAATAGACCTAAAAGGAAAAGGAAACGTTTTTCCTGTGCAGTCGTGTATGACTCGGGGGGGGGGGGTGGTACTTCAGAGGTGGGTTCCTACCAGTTCGAACCAGTTTGGCCGAGTAGGTAATAACTCGGCTGGCCACATGCCCGAACCGGTTCTATTAGTGGTGCTGTAGGCACCGCCATCTTGTTTCTTGCTTCTGCACATGCACAGAAGCAATTTTTCACTACTGTGCATGCACGCATAGCGAGCATCAAGCGCGCAGATCCATGAAGCACATCCCTGAGTGAACTGGCAATAAAAGAAGCTGGAACCTACCCCTGGCGTACTCATCTCTGTTTCCTAGCCTAAGGAGCCAGTGTTATCCAAAGACATTTCTGTGGTCATGTGCCCATCATGACTATACACCGAAGTGTATGGAATGCTGTAATCTTCCCCCAGATGTGGTATCTATTTATCTATTTGCATCTTCATGCTTTTGAACTGCTAGGTGGGCAGAAGCTAGGGCAAGTAACAGGAGCTCACCTTGTTGTGCAGCACTTAAGTCTCGAACCTTGGCTATCTACTTGCCAGCTGACAAACTTAGCATCTTTAACCATGAGTCATTGCGCCTCCTACAAGAGATGTGTCTTTGGGCTATTTATGAACCAGATTTGAAGTTCTGATGGTCAGGGGCCCTCCGCAGTCATATGACTGAATTTTGGGTGCTGGGCAACATGTTTACATTTACAGCCACTTACAGCCACTGGTCCAAGGTCACCCAGCTAGCTTTGCGCCTAAGGTGACACTAGAACTCACAGTCTCCCGTTTTGTAGCCTGACGCCTTAACCACTACACCAAACTGGGTCTCACAACAATATTAGGTATTCCTATTCTAGATAAACCCCATTACTGATTTTCATTGACTTTGCTAAAAGGGACTGGTGGGAGTTTATGGGTTCGCGTCAGAGTGGCGCAGTGGTTAGAGTACTGCTACTTCTGCTGACTGCCGGCTGCCTGCAATTTGGCAGTTCGAATCCCACCAGGCTCAAGGTTGACTCTGCCTTCCATCCTTCTGAGGTGGGTAAAATGAGGATCCAAATTGTTGGGGGCAACATGCTGACTCCGTAGACTGCTTAGGGAGGGCTGTAAAGCATTATGAAGCAGTATACTGACCTTCCTGGCCGGTATTTTAAATTTTTAAATTCTGGGGTATTTTAATTGGTTTTAATTATTAGTTAATTTATGACTATTGTACAGACTTTTTGTTCAATTTGTTTGTCTGGGGTTTTGTATTTCTGTTGTTTATTGTTTATTTTATTTCTGTCTGTACACCGCCCCGAGTCCCCTCGGGGAGAGGGGGCGGTTTATAAATTTAATAAACTGAAACTATATCAGTCTAAGTGCTATTGCAATTGCTATTTTCTACTTGCAATCTTTAGCATCAGCCATTTCCCCAAGCATTTTGGGAAGTAAACAGCCCAATGACTGTACTGCATTACCATTTGCCTAGGGTCAAGCACAATTGCCTCACACAGAGCAATATTTCCATACTTAACTGAAGGCACAGATTTTCTTTTATATTTCCTGAAAAACATTCCCCTCTGGCATGTGTCACAGACGCCCGGGTTTCTTCTCTCCTCCAGCTGAGATTTCATCCATAGATCTGCATGCACATATATATGCGTATGCACATCCCTACATGTACAAATACCCATGTGCCCCCAAAAAATAATGCTTTGGGGGATACAGGAACAAAGCACCGGAATGGGAAGCAAATAATGAAATTGTTGAAATGTACTATTAAAACTTTTAGCAATGGGCCATTAATTTTAGCAGGGTGAAAATGGTGCTGCTAATACTTTCAGCTTAATTAGAACGCCAGGTGTTATTAGAGCAGAACCCTACATGTTTCAGGAATAGAAACCCCAAATCCCCTTCTGTCGGCTTCCATGGCACACTAAGGATTTTCACTAACTATACCGCACAATGGATGAATCAATTGTAGCCCTTGGAGATTATTCAGGTTTCATCCGAAATTAATTGGACTGAAAATGTCATCTTCCTATTCCATCTGCGTCAATGACGTTTGGCCCTTTAGTACGCAGGTGGGGGCAGGCTGACATCTCCGGTGTTACTGAATGACAGGTTTCACCAGTCGGAGCCACCAGGACTGACAGTAAAAAGTGGATGGATCTGTAGTTCAAAAGCATCTGAGGTTAAGATAAGTCTTCACTCCCCAAATTAAAGATTCATTAAGGCCCTGCAAGACATTAAATATGCTTATTCTTTAAATGAATATAGACTGCTTAACAAAGGAAAAGAAAATGAAGGTGGTTGAGGCTTAGCCGTGACACTCTTTTGAACATAGATCTAAAAGCAGTCAAACCATGTCGCTTAGATTTGATTTTGTGTTTGAGAAATGAAGGCAAGGTAATTCCCAGGAAAGCAACTTGAGAAGATGGAAGTAAACGGCTCTGGAGGAAGCAGAGTCACCAAGACCACAAAATCAGTGAAGAGATTATTGAATCTGTTATCATCTGCATGTACTGTAGGTGCTTCACTGCATAGCCAAGATCTTCAGGCAACAAGAAGACATTCATTAAGCAAGCAATGAAAATCAGTGGAAACGGCAATATTCGGTACACAACATGATTTGGAAATGCTTCAGAAGTCATAGATAGCCCAGACTGTTGAGGAAATTCCAGGATCAGATGATACTAAGCTTTCACTGACATGCGTTCATTTCCAGGCTCACTCCAAAATTTGTGTTGACTTTTATGGTCCTTCACAGATGAAGTTCAGGCTGCGCTTTCCTCGTGTACTTATTAGGGGACCTTGAGATTACTTTCACACTCTTCCATAGACATCCCTATCAAGAGAGCTCAAAATAAATTTTAAAAAAGCTGCTATCTACAAGAATCAGAGCACTAAGGAAATCAGATCTTGCTTTAACTCAGATATCCCAAAGGACTTTTAAAAAAACAATTCTGGAAGCTTTGATGAAACAGAAGTTCCTGCCCCAATGCACCTCCGACATCAGATATTGGGCAGCTAACAAGGTTGGGGGGGGAGTCAGCTAGGGTGGGTGGCCAAGACACAAGGGAGAAGGCCTCTTTATCTTATAACACGGAGGGTCAAACTCAAGGCTCACGGGCCAGATCCGACCCATGGGGTGCTTAGAACTGGCCCACAGGGTCGCCATGGACACAGCAAAGAACCAGCCCGCTGTGTCACTAAATGAACTGTGGTAAATCGAGGACTACCTGTACTTATTTGTCCGCAAGGTCATATGCAAGCCTCAGATAACCAGGGCTCTAATTGTGCTGCAAGCAAAAAAAAAAAGCCATACCTGAGTTCCATGTTTCCCCAAATATAAGACAGGGTCTTATTCTCTTTTGACCACCACCACCCCAAAATAAGCGCTTTTCCTTATTTTCAGAGAGATCTTATTATTTTTGAGGTGCAGGAGGTGACCAGTGTGGTCACCTCAGGGCTGCTGCTGTATTGCAATATTTTCAGGGAGGGCTTATTTTATCACATTCACTCAAAAGCCTGATTGGGCTTATTATCTGGGGAGGTCTTATTTTCAGGGAAACATGGTAGCATCTTCATTCTCACCGATTTATACTGAAACTTTCTGCATTCTTCAGGTTGGGCAGTTACTTTGCTGGATATATTAGCAGCAGCAGAAGAAGAAGAAAAATATAGCACACACATTGTAGTTCAAACTAAAAAGTGTGATTTGCAGAGTTGAGGAGGGGTCAACGAAAAGCCTCAAGCTCCTGGTCTCACCCTGAGACATCCGTGACCTCTGGCTGGAACAATCTACGGAAGGACACCAGGTCCAATTAACTGACTTCTTTCTTGCCCTAGAGTTAAGTGAAGAGATGCTGACCTCTTACAACAGACTGGCCGGCTTGTTCATTTGCAGGTCTGGCAAATTGCTGGTCTCGTTAATTGTCTGGAGGGGTATGTGACACAGAAAGAAGCATCACAAATTATTGGGATTAAATCAAAGGGGACAGAGCAAGAGCATTAAAAGACAAGCTTACCTTCTAGCTAGGGAAGAGAAGGGAGGGTGGAAATGCACATTGTTTTCTTGGTAGTTCTATTCAGATTTCAGAAGGCATTTCGTTAGAGATGCTACATTGTGGGGTTTTGTTCTAAGCAGGTGGTTCACCTCAATGACCTCTTCCAACTCTTTGATTCTTTCTTCCCAGATAATTGGGACATTGTACTAGAGAAGACCACGAGCAACGCATAATGCACCCTTTTGAAAACTGGAGAAGAAGGCCCATATTGAGATGCTCTCTTATCTGGAAGACTTTTCACAGTTCTGGAAATAGGAAGTCAAGGGCTTGGCAGCCCAAGGAAACAACAGCCAACAATTTAAATGCCAGCCATCAACACCCCAATCAACAGTTTAAAAGCCACACACAACCAGGCACCACATAAAATCCTACACATAGAATAGCCCAAAGCACACATTCCAGTAGAGAGAAGTTCCCTAAGAATGGGTCTGAAAGCTTGGGAGACTAAACCTCTGGTCCTAGTGACTGACCCAGATTGGATCCTGCAACATTATCTTGGGACATGTATATTCGTGAGTTATATATTTGTTATTCACTGTTGGGAATGTCTGGGGCATCCATTTGGACTGGCACAATCCAGTGGTGGGTTGCTAGCCGGCTTATTACTGGTTTGCTCATGCTCACACGCATGTGCACAACATTTCTGCGCAGAAGCGTATCCGGGTTGATGGATGGAGCCTCCTGCTGCTGCTGAACCAGGAGCATCCCACCTCTGACACAATCCAAAGTACAAAGAGCCGTGGTGGTGCAGTGGTTAGAATGCAGCATTTCAGGCTAATTCGGCTGATTGCCGACTGCCAGCAATTCAGCGGTTCAATTCTCACCAGTTCAAGGATGACTCAGCTTTACATCCTTCTGAGGTGTGTAAAATGAGGACCCAGAGTGTTGGGGGCAATATGCTGTCTCTGTAAACCGCTTAGAGAGGGCTGTAAAGCACTGTGAAATGATACATAAGTAAGTGCTATTGATATTGCTACTAGATTTATTTCAATTTCTCTTTGGAGGCTAGCTCCTGCCTGAATCCTTACAAGAGGTACATAGGACTTGAGGACTCCAGCCACTGCCCAACATGGCCACCAAATTGTAATACAGGAAGGATAATCATCTAACTGAATCACAATTAGTATGTAAATTGAATTATTTGGTTCTAGAACTGCCCTAATGAAATCATGCCGTCAAAAGCTAAATGGAGAGAGAGAGATGCATTTACAGATTTTCTAAACACAGTATTGTAAATGCTAAGCAAGTTGGGATCAATGCAACTGTCCAGCATGAGGTCAGTCTTGTACCAGCTGATTAAATTAGCCAGGAAGGGCAATGGCCAATTAAGCAGGTGGAAGTCATCAGTTCTGTGAGAAGGAAGAAGACATTTGATGCTAACTGCCTGGATCCTTTCTATAGTCCACAGCAGTGTTTCTCAACCTTGGCAACTTGAAGATGTGTGAACTTCAACTCCCAGAAGTCCCCAGCCAGCTATGCTCTCCTCCCCATGTATTTATTCATCCTTCCTTCCCCCTTTGTCATTACAAGTTGCAATTCAGAACAGAGAAGTGCTAAGAACCTTGTCTTAAGTTTTTTGGAAAAAATATTTATGGTCCTGAGTACTCTGATTGCATATCTCTATGCCAAAACATAAGACTATTTTTTAGTCTGGAACCAACTTGTTCTTCAATGAAGACAGCAATTATATCTCCTACCTTCAGTGGCAGCTGGCTAATATTTTATTTTGCCCCCAATCCAATGGATGAGTGGAGCAACTTCAGCCAGTCTAAATACACTTCACGGTTGAAGTTACTATTAATAACTTAATTGAAATAACAGAGTCGGATGTGCCCAAATTTGCTGACAAACTAGGTGAGATACTGGAAGAAACCGAACAAGGAAATAATATTGCTAATGATTTTCATTACCCACATTATTATCGACTATAAGCCACCAAAGATCCTCAACATCAAGTTAATAATCCACACTGTCCATTAATTTATATCAAGGAAGCAGCTACGGTGTCTTGCTCTGGAGAATTACTTTCCCATTCCATGAAGGCAACTTGGCTCAGCTTTGTAATATATAGCAGGCTGGATACAGGAAATCATCAGCATCAAATTCCATCATTCATCAGCTGTCGTTAACTCAATGAATATTGTCAGGAAGCATATAAAGATACATGGGCAGGTGGATAGCATAGCAATCTCCTCCTGTCCTTGGACACAATGATGGGCTGAATTTATTATTTCCCCCGCTTAAGTTTCTTGCTGCTTTAAGTGTTAAGTTATAATACTGCATCCATTAGATACCTAGGACTCTTTGTAAATGGTACCTCCAGGATTTGGGGCGAGAGACTTGTGCGATTCATAGCCAGATTCTGAACAACTGCAAAACAACGCTGCTTCTACAACACTTCACACAGGTCTGTCGGCCACCAGCCCCTCCAGCAGCGGAATCAGAGGAGGAGGAGGTTTGGGAGTTCAGGATCAGCATCAAGGCAACCTGAGAGCTCCGAGGAGGAAGAGGGAATAGAGCTGGCAGAGAGAGAGACAGAGGTGAAGCCTGGGCCATCCATCAGCTGTCAGATGGAGAGTCAATGGCCTCCAGGTCTGGAGGTGGCTAATGAGGAAGAGGAGGAACTTCTGGGTCCAATGCCTGATGTGCAGCTGCACAGAAAGCAGAGGAGAGGAGAGCAGTGGAAATCTGTGGGCTGATCCTGGGGAAGGAAGAGCCACCGCTGCTAGTGAAGCCCCGCCCTAGCTCTGGGGATAAAAGGCAGGGGCAGAGATGAATAGATGTGGCAGACAACTATTTATCTTCCAACCGGCCGGATATGTTAGCCTGCATTGAGGGAGAAACTGTTTGCCGTGGCTGCCGGCACTCCTAATAAAGGAATCTTTTGAGTTCACTTCAGTGAGCTTGTCATGTTTGGGGAGCTGGGTTAGAACACAGGGGCCGTGAACAAAAGACATCACAGAGAGCTTGCTGAATGGCTGCAGAGAAGGCTGCCACAACTTCCCCCAATGAGATGTGTCCTTCAAATAGGTTATTTACGACTATTAGAAGACACTATGATATTAAAATAAGGGAATGTGCATCAACACACAACTAGCGCAATTACATCATTGTGACATGAACTCCGCCCAATTGCATCATGTGCATGTTGATATCTGCGTTAGATTTATTTAGGATTGACACTAATTAACTGTGATTGCTTTTCAGTGACTCACACAAGCTTGTTATAGGAGAAAAACTTCCTAAAGCGTTTCTGTTTAAACGGAGACAATGAGTGATGTCCGTGAACGTGATCTGACCTTGAACTGTGTTCAAAAAAAGATGAAATCTAGATGTTACGTTCATCTGGATAGACATGTAAAATACACATTGCATCGTAGAGAGAACAAGCCCATCTCAGCTTTTAAAAAGCTAAGCAAGGTCTTACTCTAGTTAGGACTTGGATGATGTTTGCCAGCTATAAATGGACTACAATAGTACATCCCAAAGGAGGACAGTGACTGGCTATTTTTTTATGCTTTAAGTAAAAGCATTTTTTTTAAAGCAGCATTTTAATTGCCTTATGGATTTTCCTGCTTTAATTGTATGCTGTTTACTATTTCTTCTTAGTTTTTTAATTAAGGAGTATCTCAAAGTCACAATGTAAGGTGGATGGCTGTATAAATTGGATGGATGGATGGATGGATGGATGGATGGATGGACGAAAGAATATGTTTCTTAATGAGCCACGGTAGCGCAATGGTTAGAGTGCAGTACTGCAGGCTACTTCTGCTGCCTGCTGCCTGCCTGCAATTTGGCAGTTCAAATCTCACCAGGCTCAAGTGGTGGTGCAGAGGTTAGAATGCAGCATTTCAGGCTAATTCGGCTGATTGCTGACTGCCAGCAATTCAGCCGTTCAATTCTCACCAGTTCAAGGTTGACTCAGCCTTCCGTCCTTCTGAGGTGGGTAAAATGAGGGCCCAGATTGTTGGGTGGCAATATGCTGACTCTGTAAGCCACTTAGAGAGGGCTGTAAAGCACTGCAAAGCAGCACATAAGTGCTGTTACTATTGCTAAGAAAACTACCTGAAATGTCAATAAAATCACGCAGTCTTACTAAGCCTGAAATCAGAAGGAATCTGATAGCATCTTTTCAAAACAACAACCTTTTAAAAAAGAGTTACAAGTCACTTCACCAGATGCACTGGAGCAACTAAGCAAGTGATTCTCAACCTTAGCAGCTTGACGATGTGTGGGTTGCAACTTCCCAGATTCCTCAGCCATCTTTCTGGGAGTTGAAGTCCACATATTTTTGGATGCCAAGCAATGGTGGGTTCCTACCAGTTTGGACCGGTTCAGCCGAACCAGTAGTGGTTTGGCGGCCTGGGTCATTGGAACTGGCAGAGACCCAGGCCTGCCACGCCCCCAAACCGGTTCTCTGAGCAGCGCCATTGGTGCCCCCATCTTGTTTTTCAGTTCTGCCCATGTGCAGAACAATTTTAATTGCATTGCAAAGTAAACATGTGCATCTTATACACGAGTGAACCGGCAGTAGTGCCTGCCGGAACCCACCCCTGATGCCAAGGTTAAAAAACATTGAGCTAGACTGATGTAGCATTTAAACTGGAATGGGGCAATGGTGGAGAGCAGGAGGAGGGGTTCGATTGATACAGGTTACATGTGACAGATTACAAGCTCCTCATCAATTAACAATTGTAATGTGTTAAAAAGTCATTATGTTCAGAGATAGCAGGAAACTTTTTGATGGATTGCTCAGTTCTGCTGGCAAAGTTTCTTTTCTCCAAGACAGTATTTTGAGGTCCACAATAGTGGAAAGGTTGGAAAGTTTGATGTTATTATTTATTATTATTCCTTTGTGTTGAGTCCTGATGTCAAACGTGGTTCCATTAATCCTGTTGTAAAAATTCACTCCTGTATGTCCTTTAAAATAGTCTAGAGGAGCATTGCTGGCAGATGATGGCATTAAAGGAAAAACATGTGAAGGTTCCGTAATTCTTGTGGGAGTATTTTTTTGAACCTTTCATAGAATTTAGAATTAATTATTTCATTAACTAAATAATTAAGTGAATGTATAAAACTAAAATCATTATATCTTCATGAAAAATGATTATAAATTACTACAAACTCTAAACTCTAACTAATGTGTTTATCGTTATCTAAAATAAATGCCCATGATGTTATAAAAGGAAATAAAATACAATCAGTAAAAGTCATATTAATCAGTAAAAGTGATATTATGTTTTAAATTACTTTTCATTGTATTACACTGGTAATTAGATCAAATTATTTATCAACATTCAAACTGCTTTACCTTTTTAGAACTCATTATTTACAAGTATTTAGGTTAGTGTTGCTCCATGTTCTTAGGAGCCATGTGAATACATTGTAATAATTTCTATTTCTTTTTTCTGGAAAGATTCCTAGTAGAAAAAAATGGAGTTTTTATTCAATGCAGTTTAAATTTTGTTTTTAAAATGTTTTGTGCATTTCTTTCCAGTACATCTGTTTTTTTTTACATAACCATCACACATGCTCAAATGTAGGATAAGATAGAGAGAAAGATGAAGAGAAACTATACAATACAATAAAATAGCAGAGTTGGAAGGGGACATTGGAGGTCTTCTAGTCCAAACCCCTGCCTAGGCAGGAAACCCTATATCGTTTCAGACAAATGATTATCCAACATCATCTTAAAGACTTCCAGTGTTGGAGCATTCACAACTTCTGGAGGCAAGGTGTTCCACTGATTAATTGTTCTAACTGTCAGGAAATTTCTCCTCAGTTCTAAATTGCTTCTCTCCTTGATTAGTTTCCACCCATTGATTCTTTTTCTGCCCTCAAGTGCTTTGGAGAATACTTGGACTCCGTCTTCTTTGTGGCAACCCCTGAGATATTGGAACACTGCTATCATGTCACCCCAAGTTCTTCTTTTCATTAAACTAGACATACCTAGTTCCTGCAACCGTTCTTCATATGTCCAGTCCCCTAATCATCTTTGTTGATCTTCTCTGCACTCTTTCTAGAGTCTCCACATCTTTTTTACATTGTGGCGACCAATATTGAATGCAGTATTCCAAGTGTGGCCTTACCAAGGCATTATAAATTGGTATCAACACTTCACGTGATCTTGATTCTATCCCTCTGTTTATGCAGCCTAGAACTGTGTTGGCTTTTTTGGCAGCTGCTGCACACTGCTGGCTCATATTTAAATGGTTGTCCACTAGCCTAGTTACCTGCGGGATCGTGTCCTGCCACATACATCCCTGCGACCCATTCGCTCACACAGAGAGGGTCTCCTCCGGGTGCCATCCTCTAGAGATTGTCAGAGGGCGGTGCCCAGGAGTAGGTCCTTCTCTGTGGCGGGCCCCACCCTCTGGAACGACCTCCCCCCAGACATTAGAACAACAACCGATCTCCGCTCCTTCCGCAGTAAACTGAAGACCCACCTGTTTCGGCTAGCCGGCCTGGCATAATTCGACAACTTTTCCACCCCTAGGTCATTTTTAATTGTCAATTTTAGTTTTTAAACTATTAATGTTATTTATTGTAATTATTTATTTATTTTTTACCTCCTCTGTATGACACTGTGCTAACTGTTGCTTGTGTACGTCGCCCCGAGTCCTAGGAGGAGGAGGAGCTTCCTACGAATGGCGGTCGTCCTCTGAGCTCCAGGAACACCATGGAGCTCCCGACCGGGTAGGGACTGCTGCCGGCCCCCATACCATCGAAGGGGGTCGAGAGTTGGACAGCCCGACCACCCAGGCATGTTTCAGGCTGATATTAGCCCGACAGGGTGGTCGGTGAAGAGCGGAGAGGAAAGAGGCTCGGAGGGCTGTAAACAGCAAGGAGAGAGCAATGGCGATGGCGTGGTGCGATTGCGCAGACGGCGCTGGCGCCGAAAACGCCGAAAGGAGAAGCCGAAAAGCCAGAAATGCCAGAAGAGGAGTAAGGAAGAGGGGGTGAGAGGCTCCGGAGGCCCCCAGAGACCCAGAGACATCAAAGGGCTTAAGGGGGAGCAACGGGATGCAACAGGACATTGGAATAATCAGCTGATAGGTGAGAAGGGCTGGGAAGCAGCCAGAGGCAGAGGCAGTCGGAGGATCAAAGGGAGATGCCTGCGGCGGCAGACGAAGAGAGGGAGCCGCAGCCAGGGACTCCTGGGTTATTTTATCATTCCTGGCTGCTCCCATACCCCTCCAGGCCCCCCCAT
Organism: Natrix helvetica; assembly: GCF_964273705.1. Taxonomy (NCBI): domain Eukaryota; kingdom Metazoa; phylum Chordata; class Lepidosauria; order Squamata; family Natricidae; genus Natrix; species Natrix helvetica. The sequence goes on from NC_138548.1 coordinate 338,570,289, forward strand.
CCATCGGGGGGGGGGCTGTATCCACCTGGAAACAACTAAGCTGAACTTTCATCTACCCTCCACTATTTTTGCTACCTTTGCCTTCCCCCTACCACCTGGGATATTTAATCATTTCTTGCCCTCCCCCCCCCTGCCTCCAAGTACCAAGTACCACCTGGACACTGGAATATCCCCTACCCTCCATTGAGACTCTTCTGTTTATTAACTTTCTACCCTCCATTCCACCGAGACTCTATTAATTACTAACTTTGCATCATCTGCACCCCTACCCTACTGGGACTATTACAACGTTTTAATTTATTCGAGGTCTGATCTGCTCCACCTGCGGGAGGCCCCTCTTTCGCAGGTATGGCCCTTGGCTCTCTCAGGGGCCAGCCTTGATGACGGGTTTGTGAACCCCGAGAGGTGGAAGAAGAGGAAGCTGAGGGGCTTTTTAGCTAAATGTTTTATATTGTTTTTAGGGGGTTCTGGGAAGGGAGGGGGGGATAACCAGGCCAGGAGGGAAGCCAGTGCCAGATGAACAGGTGAGTCCAGGAGGGAAGTGAGCGGAGTGGGGGGGGAGAGGGAACAAGTTATTCCAATAGAGGGTTGTTTGATTACAACGGTCGCGGGGAGGGGGGGATGCGAGGACAAAAGAAGATTACAAGGTCGGTTGGGAGACCGTGGCTGTTGGCTACGCCCGGTCGTTTGTACCAACCCCCGCAACCTAGGTGGCCAGGAACTACAGAGCCCGGGCCTACGGCTGATGCTTTGCAATGCAAGGTCCGTAACCAACAAGCCCCCCCTCATTAATGAGCTGATCTCTGAGGGGGAGCTGGACCTTGCAGGGATAACGGAGACCTGGTTGGGCCACGAGGGTGGTTTACCCCTCGTGGAAATGTGCCCACCAGGTTTCCGTGCATTCCATCAGCCTCGGGCCCTGGGTAAGGGTGGTGGGGTGGCGGTAGTTATACGGGAAGGTCTAGAGCCGAGGGAGTTCACTGTTCCTCAGATATCCGGGTGTGAGTCCCTTGGTGTGAAATGGGGCCCAGGGAGGCAGTTGGGTTTGCTGATTGTATACTTGGCTCCTCGCTATACATCAGCGGCCCTGCCCGAGCTCCTCGAGCTGATCTCGGAGACGGCGGTTGAGATCCCCAGGCTTGTGGTTATGGGGGATTTCAACCTGCCATCGACGGGAGCAGCGTCTGAGGTGGCTCGGGAGTTCATGGCTTCCATGACAGCCATGGGCCTGACCCAGTTAATTCAGGGCCCCACACACGAAGGTGGCCACACATTGGACCTTGTTTTTGTATCTGAGCAGTGGACGAGTGATCTGGGTATAGGGGACTTTGTTGTTACACCCCTGTCATGGTCGGATCACTCATGTGTCCGGCTGGACTTCCCTGGCGCTACCCCCCACCGCGAGGAGGCAGGACCAGATGGTCCAAGCTGGTACCGCCCCAAGCACCTGATGGAGCCGGATAGGTTCCAGATGGAGCTTGGGCCATTACCTGTAGCCCTGACCCGCGCTCGGTCGGAGGACCTAGCGGCCGCCTGGAATAGGGCGGCGGCTGGGGCCTTGGACCGGGTTGCGCCTTTGCGACCTCTCCTGCGGCAGCGACCCACCCGGGCTCCTTGGTATACCGAGGAGCTGAGGGTGATGAAGCGCCATAGGAGACGTCTAGAGAGCAGGTGGAGGTCCTCACGCTCCGAATCTGATCGAACACAGGTAAGAGCCTATTTACGGACCTACCTTGTGGCATTAAGGGCGGCCAAACGTAGATATTGCGCTGCTCTTATTGCGTCCGCGGATAACCGCCCTGCCGCCCTGTTTAGGGTGACCCGCTCCCTCTTGTCACAGAGGACGCAAGGGGCACCCTTGCAGGGCAGAGCAGAGGAGTTTGGGGAATATCTGCAGGATAAAGTCGCTCAGATCCGGAGCGGATGGGCCCCCCTCAGTGGACCGGACGGGCCGCCAACAGCGAGTCTTGTGAGACCATCCTGGGAGGAGTTTGATTCTGTTGCCCCCGAGGATTTGGATAGGTTGCGTGGACGGCTGCGACCCACCACATGTTTAATGGACCCGTGTCCCTCCTGGTTGGTACTGGCATCTTGGGAGGTGACCCGAGGCTGGCTTCTGGGCCTGGTGAATGCCTCATTGGGTGAGGGATCCTTACCAGCCGCCTTGAAGGAGGCGGTGGTGAGACCCTTACTTAAGAGGCCTGCACTCGACCCAATGGAGCTAGCTAACTATCGTCCAGTCTCCAACCTTCCGTTTTTAGCGAAGGTTGTCGAGAATGTGGTGGCGCAGCAGTTTCCACAACACCTTGACGAATCTGAGTATCTAGACTCAAGCCAGTCCGGCTTCCGACCCGGGCACAGCACAGAGACAGCCTTGGTCGCGTTGGTCGATGATCTCTGGAGGGCCAGAGATAGAGGTTGTTCCTCTATCCTGGTCCTATTAGACCTCTCGGCGGCTTTTGATACCATCGACCATGGTATCCTATTGCGCCGGTTGGAGGGGATAGGAGTCGGAGGTACCGTTTTGCGGTGGTTCGGCTCCTACCTCTCCGACCGGAGGCAATGTGTGTTGACAGGGGGACAGAGGTCGACCCCGAGGCCACTCACTTGTGGAGTGCCACAGGGGTCGGTCCTCTCGCCTCTCCTGTTCAACACATATGTGAAGCCGCTGGGTGAGATCATCCGTGGTTTTGGGGTTGAGTATCACCTCTACGCTGATGATACTCAGCTGTATATTTCAACCCCAAACCACCCCAACGAGGCTGTTGAAGTGATGTCCCGGTGCTTGGAAGCCGTCGGGGTCTGGATGGGGGACAACAGACTTAAACTCAACCCCTCCAAGACCGAGTGGCTGTGGCTACCGGCACCTCGGTTCAGCCAGCTGATTCCATCGCTGGCCATAGGGGGCGAACAATTGCCCCCTGTGGAACGGGCGCGCAATTTGGGCGTCCTCCTTGATGCCCGGCTGTCAATGGATGACCATGTGGCAGCCGTGGCGAGGGGGGCGTTCCACCAGGTTCGCCTGGTGCGCCAATTGCGCCCCCTACTGGACCGGGATGCCCTACGCACGGTCACTCATGCTCTGGTGACGTCCCGCCTGGATTACTGCAACGCTCTCTACATGGGGCTTCCCTTGGGATGCGCCCGGAGACTGCAGTTGGTTCAGAACGCAGCCGCGCGGGCTGTGATGGGGAGTACGAGGTACTCCCATGTAACACCTCTCCTGCGCGAGCTGCACTGGCTACCTGTGGTTTTTCGGGTGCGTTTCAAGGTGCTGATTACCATCTTTAAAGCGCTCCATGGCACGGGACCTAGTTACTTGCGGGATCGCATCCTCCCACATACATCCCTGCGGCCAATTCGCTCACACAGGGAGGGACTTCTCCTGGTGCCGTCCACTAGGCAATGCCAACGGGCGACACCAAGGAGTAGGGCCTTCTCTGTGATGGGCCCAACCCTCTGGAATGACCTCCCCCCCGACATTAGAACCACTTCTGACCTCCGCTCCTTCCGGCAAAAATTGAAGACTCACCTGTTCCGATTAGCAGGCCTGGCATAATTACAACTGTCCCTCCTGGCAAATGTATTATTATCTGGTTATCTTAGGGTTTTTTAATCTGTTGTGTCTGTTTTAGGGATTTTAAAAAAATTATATTTATTTAGCTTTGTACAGTTCTTTTAATTGCATTTTAACCTCCTCCAAACTGTACATATTTAATTTTTTATTGTATTTTTGTGATATTCTCTATGGACTGTACACCGCCCCGAGTCCCTTCTGGGAGAGGGGGCGGTCTAGAAGCACAAATAAATTGAATTGAATTGAAATTGAAATTGAATTGACTGTGGGGAGAGGGGGCGACTAATAAGTTTAAATAAATAAATAAATAAATAAAACTAGGATTCCAAGATCCATCTCACAGTTACTACTATTGAGGAAGGTACCACCTAAACTATACCTGTGCATTTCATTTTTCTTGCCTAAATGTGGAACCTAACTTTTTTCACCATTGAATTTCATTTTAGATAGTGCCCAATGTTCAAGTTTGTCAAGATCCTTCTGTATCTTTAGCCTGTCTTCTGGAGTGTTGGCTATTCCTGCCAGCTTGATGTCATCTGCAAATTTGATGAGTTCCCCATTTATCCCCTCATCCAAATCATTGATGAAGATGTTGAAGAGTACTGGGCCTAAATCAGAGCCTTGGAGTACTCCACTACATACATACCTCCATGTAGATGCAGTTCCATTGAGGACTACACGTTGAGTGCGATTGGTCAGCCAGTTACCAATCCATCTGGTGATGCTGTCTAACCCACACTAATCCCCAAACAGAGGAATGGAGAGAGAGAGAGAGAGAGAGAGAGAGAAATAGGGAGGGAGGGAGGTCTGTGTGTCTTATATGGCTTAATTGATTCTGTATAAATGTTTCACATTTTGTCATTTGTCACTTTTTTTCTTTCTTTCTTTGTATTTTTATTTACAACAATGTAGGGAAAATTTCAGCCTTTGTCAAAGAATTCTTGCTGTGATTTTGATCTATTTCTGAAGACCGGATGCATCATATCTGCATATGTAATTACACTTTTCTTACAGTCATTGTCTCCAAAATAAAAAAAAGCATGTGAGGGTGAAGCTAAAGATGAAATTGCTGGACTTATTATTATTTTTGTGGAATTCCATATTCTCACCAAACTGTCTTATAATATATCTTTTAAGCATTTCTTTTATTTTGTATCCTTATACTATAAATATCTGAACTTTTAATATTCTTTCTGCTGTTTAGGGAGATTTTCCATTTGACTGCTCATGAAAAACAGCTTGCACAGTAATATAATTTAAAAATTTGGGGTTTAAAATTATGTTTTGTTGGAAGTTAAAACCCACCTCCTCTCCTAGAGAAATGAAATATTTTGGGAAATATTTAAAAAGGCAGGATATTTCCCCTAAAAAGAGAAGTAGAAACTCAAGAGAGGCAAAAGCTCAGCCGCTCCCACCCTTGTGAATGAGCCATTAAGGCCTGATCCAGTCTACTCTACATAATAAAGGTAGGACTAACACTCTACCAATCTCACCACATTGCACCTGGGAAGAAGCACTACTCAACCAAACTTGGACTCAAAACACAGCCTTCAAGTTGCCCCTGCATGGCCCCAAGGGAGTCTGACAGCCAATTACTATACAAGATCAAGTTCTAAGCCCAGAGAGGGCATAAAACCAGTGGCTTTCAACATCTCTGCCCTTTTTCTTCTTCACTCAATATCTTGAAGCATGTGATCCCACTTTTCTGCTCAGGAGCTCAAGCCATGTGATCCTGTTCATCATTAAACTTCTTTCCAAGCAGCCTCCATGTTTCCTGTGTCTTTTTCCCCACTTGGAACTGATCCCAGAAGGACATTTCTTCCAACAGTTTTATTTATCTAAAAATTATCTTACTCTAGGTCCGGGATAGTGAACCTATGGCACACATGCCAAAAATGGCATGCAGAGTCATTTGTCGGGGCACACGAGGCTTTGCCCTGTCAGCTGGCCAGTGCGCATGCGTGCTCTGGCCAGCTAACTTCAGCCTTTTTTTGAGGCCATTTTTTCACCCTCCCCAGGCTCCAGAGGCTTTATAGGAGCCTGGGGAGGGCGAAAACAGCCTCCCCCCCCCCCAGAAGCTCTCTGGAGACTTCAGGAGCTTCCCTAAAGCCTCCGGAGCACAAAAAACTGGCCCTGCAGACAAACCAGAAGTTAGGGAACAGACTTCCGGTTTGCTCATAGGACTGGTTTTAGCCCTCCGGAGCCTTCAGGGGCCTTCTGGAGGCTTCCCTGAAGGCTCTGGAGGGCAAAAAATGACCCTACGAGCAAACCGGAAGTCACTTCTGGTTTGTCCACAGGGGCATTTTTTGTCCTCCGGAGCCTTCAGGGAAGCCCCCGGAAGGCCCTTGAAGGCTCCAGAGAACCAGAAACGGCCCTACGGACAAACCAGAAGTGACTTGTGGTTTGTTCGTAGGGTCGTTTTTCGCCCTCCAGAGCCTTCAAGGAAGCCTCCTGAAGGTTCCTGAAGGCTCCAGAGTATTAAAACAAATAAAGATTGAGATAGAGGGAGGGGAGAATGAGATGGGATGAGTTGACATTTTGTGGGACCTTTATTTGCAAAAGCTGGGGAAATTATTCATGGGTTTTCCCAAATGACTAAATTGGGTTAATATAAATGCACATTATTTCCTACTCAGTATGCAATTACATTTGTTATGGGGATGCTGTTCAAAATATCAAATTATTTAATAAATCATCTCTGTTCTGTGCAATGGCTTAAACCCTTAATAATCGTTCCTCTTCTATTCCTCCTGGACCTGCTGCTGTTTCGTCTGAAAACACTGATTCATTTGGGAGATTTATCCACAGCTGGAAAAAAAGATTTTGTTTTCCCCCAACTCATAAAAATATAGTTCCTGGATATCTGTGGCATTTCCTTTCTCCTTCTACAACATGGGTTAGATGTTGTCAGCAGAGGTGTCAAACTGGATTTCTTTGAGGGCCAGATCAGCAGTATTGTTAAGTCCTCGAGGCTACGACGCCATTGACTATCATTACCGGCCCCTGATTGGTTGAGACGCGAGCAGCCAGCTAGCGGGAGAATGCAGCCATTCTATTGGTTCAGCATCTGATAGCTCTGGTATAAAAAGGGCTGTCAGCTGTCAAATGCTGCTGTTTGCCAGGTCGAGGTTTGCCTTACATTTTGCCATGTTATACTGTTAATAAAGCTTGTGTTAGCTTCAACCTGCCTTGCCTCAGTTCCTGTCCGCCTCATTTTCCCTACAGAACAATTGTAGCTGTCCTCCATGGGTCGGCCAGGAGTGGGTGGGGAGGAGACTGAACAGATGCCTCCTGCAGTACCCTGCCAGCCAAAATGGGGTGTGGAGGGGCTGCCCGCATGCCCATCATACCCATCTTGGCCAGCAGGGTGCTGCAGGAGGCCGTCCAAGTCGAAAACGGGACATGGGAAGGCCATGTGGGGGGGTGCCCCATTTTGGCTGCCAGAGGCACCATGGGCCAATCCTTTGCTATTTCCAGGCTGGCCCTGCAGGCCAGATTTAAGCACCTCACAGGCCCGATCTGGCCCGCAGGCCTTGAGTTTGACACCCCTGGTTAGAGGAACAGTCTACCTAATACTTTTATTTGTATGTTTAGGCTGCCAAAAGGAATGATTTTATAGGTAAAATATTTTTCAGAAATAATTAGATCTTGAGAGTTACTCACAATGTGTGGTGCATTGCCCTCTAAAAGGATAGTAGAATATGTGAACAAATACCTATATGAAATGACAAAGGTCTCCTTTGACCTTAAATCCATGTCTGAATCACTGAAGATCAAAAGAGGTTGTCACTACCAATAACTTGGACACATTTTCCACACCATAAATAACACAGCTTCAGACTGGGAAGTGAAGTTGTGAAGGCTCAGATGCATTTGTGTAAATTATACAACATGACTCAATGACAAAATTTCCCATAATTTTTCCATGGATCTTGGTAAAGGACAACAATGTTACATTTCACCAAACGCTATTAATTTTTTTGTTTTCCGGGTCTTTTAATTCCTTCATCAATATAAATGTTCAGATCACTAATTGTAATACATAGTTTTATTAATTTATAATATGACATACCAAAGGGATACAGAAGCAAATATTAGGGAAATTAGGAAAGGAAAAAGGAAGCGGATAATGGGGGAAAGTAAGGGAAAAAGAAAAAAGAAAGAAAAAAGGCATTGACTTCCAACTCCTTTGGTGCAGTAAAATAAGGCATAAAGATCTACCCCCAAATTTTTACCTTTTCATAATAATAGAAACTAGCCATTTCTATAACAACAAATCTATTCTAATCGGTAAAACCCAAAATGAAAGTTTCGCTTTTTTTCCACCCACAAGCACAAAGTGCAGAAGTGGTTTCCAAGTAGAAATTTGTATTTTTTTTCTTTGATCAAAGCAGTCAATTTAGCCATCTCTGCTAACTCCATATAAATTTTCAGAACACTAATTCATGTTCATGGCTCACTTGAGAGTCAGTTTGGGATAAGGTATGAGGCTGGAAACTGGGAGACTGTGAGTTCTAGTCGACTGGGTGACTTTGAGCTGGTCACTCTCTCTCAGCCTGATTCACCTCACTGGATTTTTGTTGTGGGGAAAATAGGAAGAGAAAGGAGTATTAGGAATATTCACTGCCTTTAATTATTTATAAATAATAAAGGCAGGATATAAATAAGATAAAGACTTCGAGTATGTATTTTTAAAAATGCTGTCCAGAGTTCTTTTTGACCAAGTTAATTCCAGTTTCTTCAGATACAAAATGATTTATTATGTCCAATAAACTGAGCCTAAGGTGGACCAAAATATTGTAAGAATAAAAACATAGACAATACATTTGGGAAGCCGTTTATTTATTGGTTTATGTAGGATCTGGCCACTTTCCACCAACTCTCACATAGTAGTTTCCACTCATATAAAATCAATCCAATGCTAAATGCTACCAATACTAACTATAAATATTAAACCACAACAAAAATAGTGTGGCCTCCTAGATTAGAATGCCATAGAAATACCAACATTTCATTGTGTAACCTGTCATAAGCATTAGGATCCAAATATTTTGGGGAAGAATTGTTCCTCAAGAATTTTTTTTAAAGGATGCCAAGATTGGCGCAAGACAAACATCTGGGGGAGTTCTGTTCCTTTTGCTGTTAGCCACCAGCATTGCTGTCACTGCCACCCCATAACTTCAGAGCTGGTATTCAGCAGGTTCTGACCACTTCTGGAGAACCAGTAGCAGAAATTTTGAGTAGTTCAGAGAATGAGTAAATACCACCTCTGAATGGTCCCGCCCCCAGCCTTGTGAGATTTGAACTGCCAAATTGCAGGCAGCTGGCAGTCAGCAGAAGTAGCCTGCAATACTGCACTCTAACCACTGTGCCACCATGGCTCATACTAGCAGCACACTTCCCCGATGGAGACCTACTAAAGTTTCCCCACAAAGCAAACCATGTCATTTTCACCCCAACTCCATATCTGCAACCTGATTGAAAAAGATTCAGATAGTCTGTTTTCTCCAGGATACTCTGTGACTGAATTCCCACCCCAATAACCATCCTCAAAAAGGAGGTTGAAAGCATCACAACAGTTGTCCCAAAAGAACTACCGTGTTTCCCTGAAAATATGACATTTTACTTACATAAAAATATTCTTTTTACTTACAAAATATGGCCTTGGGCTTATTATAGGGGAGGGCTTATTGTTAGGGGTTGCCGGGTAGCTGCTCCCTTGCGAACTGGCTCCCGAAGAGCCAGGCACAGCCTCAGGGCGAAGCAACCATGTGGTGACCAAGCTCACAAGCAACCACCTGGCAAACCCCCTCTCAAGCCGGGCAAAGTGCCATTCACTGACCTAGGGGGTATCCCTAAGGCACCAAGCCACGTGGCACTCTGCCCGCTCCCCAGCTCCCATGGATTGGCACATTAGGGATAACCCCTAGGTCAGTGCATGAAGCTCTGCTCAGCTGGAGAAGGGGGTTGCGCAAGCGCCTGTTCCACCCCCAGCAGGCATGCCTTCTAACCTCAACATATCCGGGCAGCTGCCGGATTCTGAGCATAACATCTTCTCCAGTTCCAAACTCCAAAACTCGGTTGCCAAGTCTTCCAGCAGCGGCCACTCTAGGAGTGCACTCTATGGTTGTGGGCTGGCTGCTGGAACTCTCTGTAAGAGAGTCTTCTGGACAGAGAGTCTTCCAGAAGCCAGCCCACAACCATAGAGCGCACTCCTAGAGCGGCTGCTGCTGGAAGACTCAGCAGCCGAGTTTTGGAGTTTGGAACCAGAGAAGACATTATGTTCAGAGCGCGGCGGCTGCTGCTGCAGGGAGAGCTGGACCCAGACATGTTGTGACTAGGAGGCATGCCTGTGGGGGGCAAAACAGGCTCTTGCGCAACCCCCTCTTCATGAGCCAGTTCACAAGGAAGCAGCCACCTGGCAACTTCCCGCTCCAGCCAGGCAGAACGCCACTCCCCAACCTAGTGGTATCCCGAAGGCGCCAAGCAATGTGAGTGCCTTTCTCCCCCCTGGCTCCTGCGGCTTGGCGCCTTCAGGATACCGCTATGTCGGTGAGCGGTGCTCTACCTGGCCAGGGGGATTTTTGACCATGGGATTTATTTTGGGGGGTGGGCTTATATTTTTGCCCACACGAAAAATGTGGCAAGGCTTTAGTTTCAGGACAGGTCGTATTTTCGGGGAAACATGGTAGATCAGGCAAATCTTCTGAAGAAGGGGCAATACAACCATGCAGATGTCTCCTTCCCTCAAGGAGGCCTGAACTAAAGTAGCTGCTGTTCACTCCATGAGGTTCCTGGAGGAATGTGGCATGGATCCAATAGCCAGGTGGCAGAGAGTACCCATTCCACTTCATTGCAGTCCATAGGTGAAATGAATCCCAAATCATCGAACTAGCTATCACCTTTCTACCCTGCCTGTGCAGAGCCAGGTGACCTCAGCAACTCAATCAACAAAATATTGTTCAGATCCATCACCCTGGCCTGAGGCAGCTCTTCCTGCCCACCTTCTCCTAAAAGGGGGTGGGTCATATGTACTAGGACTGCTGGAAAATAACACATTTTTTTCAGTACTGCACATGCCGCATAGCACACATCAAGCACACACACACACAGGGAGCATCCCTGAGCAAACTAGCAGTAGCAGAAGCTGGAACGCATCCCTGATCAAGGCGCATCAACGATCAGCAAGCGGAAAGAAGCTACTTGGGAACAATAAGTCACTCGGACTGTCTTTTAACTGGGACAAAAATAAATCATTGTAATAAATCAATCTTACCTACCATTTGGCCACCTCCAAATTTCAACTCCAGTCAGGTGTTGAGTGGAAGCAGGGATGGGCTGCTATGGGTTCGCCTGGGTTTGGGAGAACCTGTAACTAACATTATGGCCGGTTCGGAGAACCTCCAAATCCCACCCCTGGCTGGCCCCTCCCACCCCACCCTGTCCCTCCCAGGAGTCTCCACACAGCCCATTTTGGATGCAAGATAAGTGCAGGGCCCACGCGGGAGGGAGCCAGCTTTTGCCCTCCCAGAGGCTTGAGGAAAGCCTCCGGAGCCTGGGGAAGGCTAAAAGCCCCCCTCCCCCTCTCCGGCATGGTACAGTAGGCTGACATGGCCACACCCATTATGCCCACGCCCACCCAGCAACCGGATAGAAAACCCGTTGCTGAAACTTTTGAAGCCCACCCCTGAGTGGAAGTGCCCGGCAGATCAGTGAGATCCTTTCCGCTTTTTCAAATCTTATCAGAAAGACCTTGGCAATCACAAAAGCGCAATTTCTGTTGTGGGGGGAAAAGGACAAGAAGAAAACAGTGTGCGGAATGGCTTGTCCTGTGACATTTCACTGTCAGTCTTGATTTTAAAAGACTCCCTGAGCTACATTTACTTTTCTGACTGACATAAGCCTCCGTAACCCCATTTCTCTTTGTTCAAGGAGTTTTGCCTTTTCCTGAACTCTTCTTTAAATGTATTTCACAAAGTACAGCTCTATTTCTCTGCTTAAAAATTGTGGCATTGTTTAATACCTTTATCTGTAAATCTCTGCATAGGCTATAATGGGCTTGTCACCTGGGGAGATGTCAAAATGCAACCTCAGATTCACTGAGGTATAAAATTCCACTTCTTACTCCATAAATCTCCAGCAAATACCTCTTGTTATTTAACCCTTGACACTCTGGAGATACTATAGGAATTTAATGCTCACCAATGAACTCCACAAAGTAATTTACACTGTGTCACAAGCGAGTCTCAAAATCCTCCATTTTAATATGGATTACTAGTTGCAGTTCTCAGGTGATAAATCCAGCTGGATTATCAATGAAATCAATTATATAGGATCACAGTGCAGTAAATTTAAAAGTAAAGCGAAAATAATATTCTCGGCTCAAAAGGCTTAAAACAGTAAAGGGACAATCCAGCCATAACTAAATATTTTAACTCCCATTGATCTCAACAGGAGTTTTAAGTACATTCTCGGTTATGAGAATGTCTGAATAAGCCGAGTGATTCCAATGAATTGAGAAGTTGATAGGCTTTATTTGATCTTTAAGTATAACAATGGAAATATTTTTGAAATAAATATTGTGTCAAAATAGGTGGAATGCTGAGCAAAAAACATCCCATTTTATTATCCAGAAGCAAACTATCCATGATAGATTTCAGGAACATCTGACATGACACAAAACCACAAGCCAAATATCAAACTTCCTTGATGCAACCTGGTTGCTAGGCAACATGCATGCTAAGCAGTTAATTAGATTTGTATTTTGTGTGAGCCTCAGTATTATTGTACATTTTACCACCCTAAGGAGACATTAACCCTCATTAACCGCAAGAATGCCCTATCACCTCTACTTCCAGAAGGAAGGTTATAAGATTGTCCACAGAGGTCAAGATGACATCCACAATGGTGCAACTGAAGCTTTGCCCAGCTTGTATGTGCATTTCATCATTGCAGCTGAAAAGTGGGATATAAATCTAACCAATCAATTATAATAGCATAATGTATCAGCACCAATTGCCTTTAACTGATCTTGAAAAGCTTTTAAAAATTGGATCTCTTTATCGTTCCAATGGGAGGCCACGTGGTAGGTTAAACAGGAAGTTGGGGGGGGGAATCTGGTAAGGCAATGGCTAACTCTTGTTCCCCCTGGTCATTGGGCAATGTTCTCTACAGCTATTGTGGCTTCGGCTGCAGGAGAGACTGGACGCTTGGCTTTTGCAGAGGCATCAGCCTCTGGTGGCTCCTTCTGTATTGCCTTCTAATACAGTTAGTCCTCAACTTACAACAGTTAGTTCAGTGACTGTTCAAAGTTACTGTGGCACGAATGTATGACCCTTTTTCATACTTACAACTATTGCAACTATCCCCACAGTCACATGATCAAAATCTGGGCACTTGGAACCGGTTGCATTGTTATGCTATCACCTTTTGCAACTTTCCAATAAGCAAAGTCAATAGGATAGCTAGATTCACTTAACAACGGTTACTAATTTAACAAATGCAGCGATCCAAAGGTGATTTTTCAGGAGGCAACTGGACTTCCTTGTTTTTTTCTTTTGAAGACATTTACTTAACTATACAATTTGGGATGAACACCCTTTGAATGGTGTGGGAGTAGGAATGGATTTCCAGACAAAAAAGTTGCAGACTACAGGAATCAGGAGAACTACTCAGGTGACCCTAAGGACACAAATAAAGGATGCAAATGACCAGCTGTCAGCAAGGAATATACATCCTTCCATTCCCCACCACCCTGTCAGAGCTGAAGAAAATGTCTTCAAAGAAAAACACAAGGAAGTCCAGTTGCCTCCTGGAAAAAAAGCACCTTTGGCCTGGATGACTGAGAATCTCCACAGACGTTTAGCAAATGCAGTGATTCATTTAACAATTGTGGCAAGAAAGGTTGTACAACGGAGCATTGCACTTAACAAATTTCTCACTTCATAATAGAAATGTTGGGCTCAACTGTGGTCGTAAGTGGGATTCTACCTGTATTTTTCGGGATGACCATTACACACACTTTTAACAGTCTTTTCTAATGGAAGCCACCAATTACTGCTCTCAAATTATTCTGCTTTGCGGGCAGGACCGCTGGCAGCTTTCAATAGATTAGAGCGTATCTGCCAGGGTACCACAAATTATGCTAGTTCAAGGCCTGAGGAAAGCACCTTAAGGAATCTGTGAGGAAAAGTCTTGTCTGCTCTGAGTTTTAAACAAAGTTCATGCTATGTTTCTAGGCATAAACAAGGAGAAAAGACGAGACAAAGAAAAAATGACATGTACTGTATTTTTTGGACTATAAGACACACTTTTTTGTCTCCCAAAAGGAGGTGAAAATGTCTGTGCGTGTTATAGACCGAATATTGCCAAAGCCGCACCCAACTGCTGGGCATTTTTTGGCCTCTGAATGCCCCATTTTGGGGGGGGGGGGGGGTGGCCTGTTTTTGAGGCTTTTTTTGGCCTGTATTTTTTCTGGCCCTTTTTTTGGGAAAAAATGGTCTGAAAAAAGCCTCAAAAACAGCCTCAAGAAAGCCTCAAAAACAGCCAGAAAAAAGCCTCAAAAATGGGCCAAAAAAGCCTCAAAAAACAGGCCGAAAAAAGCCTCAAAAATGGGTAGAAAAAAGGCTCCCCAAAAGTGCTGAAAATGCGGCGCGCTGAGGCCATAAACCTTTTTTTCCTCTTCTAAATTTAGGTGTATTTTATAGTCAGATGCATCTAATAATCTGAAAAATACGGTAATCAGTGCAGCGTCCTTCAAAGTTCAGTAAGAGTAAGGCAAGGGGCCCGGCTATGTTCTGACAGTTTGATGAGAGTGGTCCACATTGGGCATAATTAGTCAGGTTTGTGGCAAGGCCCAATGGTACCTGGTATAATTCCCTTAGACTTCATTTGAATCGCTTGTCGTGACTTTAAAAGGATGACTTCCAAAATAGGGAGATTTTTGGATGTTCAGGCAGGCTTTCGTCTTTAGAGAATTGTCAGTTTTGTGTAATTTTTCCTTCTTCTGTGTGTGTGTGTGTGTGCGCGCGCGTGCGCATGTGTGCGTGCTTTTAAAAACTTTTAATTAGAGCCACGAAGTTAATTCATGTATGTGACATTTCTGAAGTTCTCACCAGAGTCAGGGAGACTGCAATCAGCATAGGCGCAGGAATTGTAACAGCTTCTCAGTGAGCAATACTGAAAGGTAGCCATAAAAGCTGTATCACCCAGCAAGCCTCACAGCGGAGAGTGGATGTTAACCTGGGTTTCCCAAGTCCCCACATCACACTGGCTCTTCTCCAGACAATAGCCTGAAAGTTTAATATTAACGATCATTTACAATTCCCTTTGATTTTCTTTCAAATCACCAAGGAAGCTAAGCTTAAAAGAGGTTGATTATAGTAACCTCAGTGAGAACATTTCCTTTCTCCAATCAGAAATGAACTTCAAGGGGGTCACCATTCCAACAGGGGTGGGAGAAAGTATCATCCGTGCTTTTTGGTTCATTAACTGATACAAATTTTCTGTGAGTTGCAAATGGCCCCTGCTATCTGGAATAGCAATGCATACATAATGTGAATACCTGTGTCTGCAAGTACCCCCCCCCCCCAGTTGGCTGAATGTAGGCAAAAATGTGTTGGGCTTGCACAATAGACCTAGACTGGAGAATTTAGCTTGCAGAGGGGAATGTGACCATGCTTAGAATAAAATTGGACTGTGGTTGCCTCTTGTAGCATTATGGTAAAAATGTGCCAAAAGTAATTAGTACTGTTCTTAACTTATATGACATACCCTGTTTCTCTGAAAATAAGACCTCTCTGGATAATAAGCCCAATCAGGCTTTTGAGCGCATATGCTAAAATAAGCCCTCCCCAAAAATATTGCAACATAGCAGCAGCCATGAGGTGGCCACACTCGCCACCTCCTGCACCTCAAAAATAATAAGTCCTCCCCGAAAATAAGGCCAAGTGCTTATTTCAGGGGTCAAAAGAAAATAAAGCCCTGTCTTATTTTCGGGGAAACATGGTGGGAATATGACCATAGAAATGTGATATCTGAATCCCAATGCTCCCAATTCAAAGCCTGCTGCTATAGGCTAATAATGGGAATCCCATGAATGCACATTGCAGAACTCCTGATGAATCAAATGCCATGTTATATAGAAAATACCTTACTGAATGATACTGAATCATAAAACAGATGTATGAAGGAAAAGGAAAGGGTTTAGAGGAAAGAGAAGAGATAGCCAGTGGACATAGCCTGTAGTTACATTCTCTCTCCCTCCCTCTCCCTCTCTCTCTCTCTCTCTCTCTCTCTCTCTCTCTCTCATTATTTTGTTTACTATTTCTTCATCCTTTTTATGCAATTTGAAGAATTTTGCTTAACCTGAGAGGGAAGAGCATGATAAGTCTACATGTTCGTATGCCTATTTCTGGAGTTCATATTACGAACATCTATAAAGATTACATAGTTAAGTAAGTACTCAGCATTAGGCACACCCACCCACACCCACAACTCTACACTTTAAACTAAAGCTAAATTCTCTTCCTATGAGTGGATTATATGGGGGGAGGGAGCCCTTCCTTAATCTAGCGTCTCAATTTGGAAAAAAAAGCAAATAGAGAGTTGTGAGATATTAAAAATGATTATCATTGATCTTCTTAATTCAGCAATGCAACTAATTAAGAAACATGAACAGTCCTTAGCAATTTTTTGCAACCATCTTCCAGCCCTCTTTGGTGCCATGGCTAAACTGAATTCCAGCCATCTTCACCGCGCCATTCATTGGGTCTTTATACCTCCTCAAACTGAGAGATATTTTGTCCTTGGGATTTTCAGTTTATTCTTGCTCTGCTCAGCTGCCCATTGCTTTATCTTTTCCGCCTTTGCAGGACCAATCCCTTCTGCTTAATTGCTCCAAATAGTGTGCAATTTCCTTTTGTCCTAATGATGCTTTCCCATGGTCTCCCTTGGTCTTAAATGATGGAAGAAACCTGCACACAGAACAATGAGCAGGCTCGTTTCAACGTCTCTTCTCTCTTCTTCTGTTGCTGCACTATAATAAGTAAATCCTGTCTCTCCCAAAATGGCACTGAGGCAAACAGGACTGGCTTGAGACAAAGAGATGTTCCTGAAGACTACAAAGGGGAGGAGAAGATCTCATTTCCTTTCATGGTTTCTGCCATGCCATTCCTTGTTTATCCCCACTCAGGAATATCATCTGCATTTTCAGATACCTGCAAGACAGTTGGGGTACAGCACTTAAAATTACAGGTAGGTGACTTTTAGGAACAAATGTCTCTTCTTTAGAATTTTCTAGAGTGGAATGGAATGGAATAGAATAGAAATTAGAATGGAATGGAACGGAATGGAATGGAAGGGAACAGAACAGAACAGAATTGAATTGATTGTCACTTTGAATGTACACTAATCGGCATACATTAAAATGAAATTTCATTGCATACAGCTCTCAAAGGGTCACCTCCTATAATATACACTACATAACCATAACAGAATAAATAAATAAATAATAAATAAATAAATAAATAAATAAATATAAATAAATAAAAAATTGTGCATATAGCGACATATATTATATGACCCAGAGAAACATATAGTCTAGTTTGGATGTATGCAGAACAGCTTACCTCTGGCATTTGTAAAGTCCTAATAAATGTAAATACGGGCTACCCAATTAATTTATTTTATTATTATTTATTTACATTATTTACAAATTTATATGCCACCCATCTCACTATCAGGGGGCTCTGGGAGGCTTACAATGTCATAAAAAACAAAATAAAACAATTAACAGATTAAAAATACTTTAAAAAATTGGCCACTGAAAATTAAAATGTTGAAATTAATGACAAAGCAGGAGTAACGAGTAATAGGGGTGGAAGTGAGTTCTTCTCCTAATCTAGTAGCCGCCTCTAAAATAGGATGCCCCAATTAGGCTCATTTTCTTAAAACATAGGAATAAGGTGTTTAGAGTCCTAAAACCCTGAGAACAATATCTCAAGAGACCTAGGTTTGTCCCGATTCCCTATTTTCATCACAGTCAAAAAAAAGGATTTCAGTATTGGAGAAGGTAGAGTAACCATAGGCCTTCTCCTACAACCCAAGCCGCTGAAGAACCATCCTTGAAAGCTGGAAAGGAGACTTCTTTGCAAGCTTTCAAGATTGGTGCAGTGGTGGGTTCCAACTGGTTCGGAGCAGTTCGGCTGAACTGGTAGTGATTTGGCGGCCTGGATCGCTGGAACCGGCAGTGACCCAGGCCTGCCACACCCACAAACCAATTCTCCGGGCGCCGCCATAGTCACCGCCATCTTGCTTTTCACTTCTGCGCATGTGCAGAACAATTTTTATTGCACTGCACATGCACGCGCAGTGCACAACAAGTGCATGTACGCTGCACGCCCACGAGCAAAACGGCAGTAGTGCTTGCCAGAACCCACCCCTGGATTTGCGGTTCATCAGCTTAGGTTGCTCCAGGTTGGGAAGCATGGAAGGAGATGGGTAAACTGAGCAGAGGAACTGTTCGATCAAAAGCGCATTGCATTATGCCTAAATTTCCAAAGCGGCTTCACAAAACAATAGGACCAACTGCCAAGAAAGTTATATTGTTACTGTGGGTTGTTTTTGGTTTTTTAGCCAGGTGTATTGGAAGGGGAAAAGTGAGGTAGATAGTTTGCAGAAACTGGGCTACTAAATCCATTCATCCCGTTTACCTCTAAAGTTATCCAGAGCAGGGATTCCTTGATTTTT
Organism: Natrix helvetica; assembly: GCF_964273705.1. NCBI lineage: Eukaryota > Metazoa > Chordata > Lepidosauria > Squamata > Natricidae > Natrix > Natrix helvetica. Next base: position 338,588,614 of record NC_138548.1, read on the forward strand.
TTTTCTGACCACTTGTTGGTGAAGTGGGGAATCGATTGCCTGATCAGGAGGGAAATACAGTTGTTTTGCATTTTTAAAATGTACAGCTTTCCATCCTCATTCCCAGTCTCTGCAAAATCTCTCCCACCTTCATTTCTAATAGCAGAGCAAAGCAGCTCTCTGTTCTGAAAGCTAATCTCTGCTTACAAAAGCTAGAAACGGAAACTTGTGAAAAGCAACTCCCTGCAGAAGGACACAAAATCCATTCTCACAAATGAATTCAAGGAGACCCAAATTCATTGGTAGCCTGACACTGCAATGAACAAAGAAATACATTCCACTTTGCAGCTACTAAGATTGTTGGATGAGCAAGCACAAAAACAGCCAGGAAAGTGATTGAAGCAGTACATTCGTCAGTCAACAGGAGTGCTAATTTACCACCAGCCTATCAAGTACCATATTTTTGGACTATAAGATGCACCATGATTTTGAAAGGCTAATTTTTTTTAAAAAAGTTTTTGCACTCTGCAGGCCTCCCAAACCCTCTGTACACCTCATTTTTGCAAAAAAAAAAAAAGGGGGGGGGGTGCAGAGCTTTGGGAGTCTCTTAGAGTGCTCTTGGAGGCTGGGGGGGGGACAAAAATGAGCAAATAACTGCCCTTTTTTTTGTGGAAAAACAGGTCATTTTTGCAGGAAAAAAGGGGGCATGTAGAGGCTTTGGGAAGCTTGTAGAGTGCTCTTGGAGGCTGGGGTGGGGACAAAAAACGAGCAAAAACAGCCCAATTTTTGCTCTTTTTGCCCTTCCCCAGCCCCCAGAAGCACTTTGCAAGCCTCCCAAAGCCTCTGCACGTCCATTTTTTTGCAAAGGGGGCAGGTTTCGGTAGGCCAAAAATGCTGTATTCAGCGTATAAGACGCACTCAGATTTTCACCCTCTTTTTTTGAGGGAAAAAGGTGCGTCTTCCGAAAAATACAGTGTTTAGAAGGTGAGAGCTGGGCAGCACAAGTAAACAACAGCTAATCACTTAAAAGCCAGTCATCAACACACCCCAATCATCACTTTAAAAGCCACATACAACAGGTACCATATACAAATCATACAGCAAACACTCTGCTGGAGAGAAGTTCCCTGAAAATGGGCTCCAGCACGAACCCAAAAGCTCAGAAGACAAAACCTCTGGTCCTGGTGACCAATTTGATTTGGATCCTGCAAAATTATTCCTATTATAGATTTGGACTTTGGGATCTTCTTCAATAGAGGAGAACTCAAAAAAAAAAAAAACCCACAACATGCAGAAAGACTCCGTTTACCTCTTAGCTTTTTTTAAAAATGAAAATCCACTAATATCCATAATGAGCAAACTCCATTTAGGCAAGAAAAACCAAATGCACAGATATAGAACAGGGGATACCTGGTTCAACAGCAGTAACTGCAAGAAAGATCTTGGAGTCCTAGTGGACAATCACTTAAATATGAGCCAGTACTATGCTGCAGCTGCCAAAAAAAAGCCAATACAGTTCTAGGCTGCATTGACAGAGTGATAGAATTAAGATCACATGAAGTGTTATTGCCATTTTATAATGCCTTGATAAAACCACATTGGAAGATTGCTTCCAGTTTTGGTCGCCACAATATAAAAAAAGATGTTGAGACTTTAGAAAGAGTACAGAGAAAAGCAACAAAAATATTTAGGGGACTGAAGGCTAAAGTATTTAAAGAACAGTTGCAGGAATCGCATATGTCTAGTTTAATGAAAAGAAGGACTAGGAGTGACATGATAGCAGTGTTCCAATATCTCAGGGGTTGCCACAAAGAAAAAGGTCAAGCTATTCTAGCACCTGAGGACAGGACAAGAAGAAATGGGTGGAAACTAATCAAGGAGAGAAGCAATTTAGAGCTAAGGAGAAATTTCTTGACAGTTAGAACAATTAATCAGTGGAACAACTTGCCTCCAGAAGTTGTGAATGTTCCAACACTGGAAGTTTTTAAGAAGATATTGTATAACTATTTGTCTGAAGTGGTGTAGGGTTTCCTGCTTGAGCAGAGGGTTGGACTAGAAGACCTCCAAGGTCCCAACTCTGTTATTCTGGTATTCCATTAATACACAACAGGGAATGTTAGAAATGTTGGGAAAAGACCCAACACTTAGAAGTGTCTGTGCAGCCACATATTTTATCTTATACCAGCAGCCCTCCATCACTCACCACCTCTGCTATCATTTCTATCATGTTTCCTGGTTCGAGGGTGACTTTTTCTTTAAGTTCTTGGTGGTTGTTCCACATCTTCATTCCTTTGAGGCTGTCTTTTGGTTTTGCCTGGCTTCATCTTGTTTGTTACTATGCACAGAATCACATAACGGAGTGAGCTCCTGTTACTTGTCCCAGCTTCTGTCAACCTAGCAGTTTGAAAGCATGTAAAAGATGCGAGTAGAAAAATAGGGGGCGCCTTTGGTGGCAAGGTAACACCGTTCCATGCGCCTTTGGCATTTAGTCATGCCGGCCACATGACCACATGAAACGTCTTCGAACAGTGCTGGCTCTTCGGCTTTGAAACAGAGATGAGCACTGCCCCCTAGAGTCCGAAACAACTAGCACATATGTGCGAGGGGAACCTTTACTTTTACTTTTATGCACAGAACCATTTTCTCAGGGTTTATTCTCAGATTCTTCTCATTTCTACTTCTTTTAAGAGAGCCTGATTTTCATTCTGGAACAACATCATTTCCACAAGGCTGGTGGCATCACCCTGGCATCACTGCACTGAAACTAATCAAAGTGGCCGATCATCGCTCCCTATTATAAGATCAGAGTCAGTGAACGTCACCTTGAGGTGAACTCAAAGATCGTGTCAACCATCTAAAGTGGAAGAGGTCCATCCCACAAGGGCATAAGTGATGGCCTAAAGCCATCTTGTCTCCCAATTTAATTAATGCTGCTCAGTTTCTTTTGAGTGCATCGTTTTCTCATTTAAACCGGGATATTTTTCTCTTTCTTTCTCTCTCTCTCTCTTGCCATTTAACCTACCATCTCAAAATACCAACCTACCAATTTAACCTACCATCTCAAAATACCAAGAATGCAAGCCTGCAGCCATGCCCTTTGAAATGTAGCCCTGAGGAAGGAACCTGAAGAGCAATTTACCACCCATTTCTCACTTCAGTCCTTGCTGTAAGTCAGAGAAATGCAGTGTTGTTTACTTATCTTCACAATTTCTAATAAAACCATGGCCAACCCTTTAACAAAAACAAATGCCATACACCACCAAGGCTAAAAGCCTAGGAAATCTCTTTGGGTGGGCATTAATCAGCCCTAACATCCGCATATTTTTCATACTTCTGATTCAGCTCCCTTGCCAAGAAAGAATTCAGTTCTGTCTTATTATTTGATGCTTATAGGTGGGAAGTCTGGCATAGCTTCCAAAGTGATGGATAATTTTTTAGCTTAGGAGAGCCCTTGGGATGCAGGAAAAGGGCTGAAGGCAAAACAGAGCAGAACATTTTGCTTTACTGCAGGGGAAATATTGGACTGGGCCTTGTAAATGAGAAGCAGGAATGTGATTTATAAAACCCATTTCATGCCCCAAGTGGCCGAATCAGGAAGCCAAAGCCAGAGATGTTTGTTTCTTCCAAAGAAAAATCAGGGTGTTTTTTTTAATAAAATAACATGCACTCTTGAAGCTATCCATCATTCACAAAACCCTACATCACCATCTAGATAGGGACTGACAAACTCTGGCTGTAGTGCCCAATGCAGTCCTAAACCTAGTTTCAAATTCTTCTTTAAGACATCAGTTCAAATCACTGCCAAGAGTACATCTAACAGCAACTCACTGGAGATAGGAAAAGGAATGACAAAGAGAAACAGAAGGAGAAATGGTAAAAGGAAAGCAGCTGGTAAAAAAATAACGTCTTTTTTAAAAAAATATTTTAGTTGTTGTTTTTTGGCCTAACCATCCAGACTGATGAATTATTCCTTGCTGGAAGGAAAGCATTTGTGGATGGAGGTGTAAAAGTTAGCACCCACCCCTCTGCTAGAAGAATGAAATATGTTAAGAAATATTAAAAGGGCAGAATATTATATTTCCCTGGATGAAAAATGGAGAAACATGGCTTTTTAAGAGCCAGAAACCACTCTTAATAGCCCCCACCTTTCTTCATACCCCCCAGCAAATGTCAGCACTTAAGAGATAAAGAGATATCTATCATAAGCAAATTCCCTGCAGCAAGGTCTGAACAAAGGTAGGATTAGCCCTCAGCCACAATAGGAATTGCCCAGCAAGCCCCTTCATTGCATCAGCCCAAACTTCAACCAAACGTAGCTCAGACAAACTCCTAGGATTTGTACATGGGAGTCTGACAACAGCCAATAGAATACATGTTCTTGCACAGGAACAGGAAGCTCAAATTCAAAGCCAAAGGGAAGGTATAACACCACCACCCCAACTCTCAACTCCATGTGGTCAGCTACCCAGAATCACACGTGCTTGGTGGTTCTGCTTCATCAATAAATGGATCCTCTTTCCAATCAGCCTCAAGACTCCATTTTGTCTCCAGTGTCTTACTTCTGGCTTGGAACTGGAGATTTCTTCCAACACCTAAGAGAAAATATTCTGAGCTGATTACTCCATAATAGCTAATATATTTGGTGTGCTTTTTAAAAGAATGAGAGTTCTTTACATTTTTTTAAGATTCTGTGTTTAAAAGAGACTCTATAATGACAAGGTGCAACAATCAGGGGTGGGATTCAGGCGGTTTGGATTTTGTTCAGGCGAAGCGGATGCTAATTTTACATATGGTTTGCCGAACAGGTAGTTATAAGGACAGGCTGGCCCCACCCGCTCCTCCCTGGAGTCTCCACGTGGTCCATTTTGGATGCAAGTTAAGTGAAAGCCCGCACGGAGGTTCTGGGAGTGCGAAAAATGGGCCTTCCAAAATTCCAGAAATGGGCCTGTTTCCGATCTCCAGAGGACCTCCGGAGCCTGGGGGAGAGCGTTTTCGCCTTCCCGGAGGCTCTACGAAAACCTCCAGAGCCTGGGGAAGGTGAAAACGCCCCCCCCCCACACCGTGGTGCAGAAGGCCAAGTAGGCCACACCCACCATGGCCACACCCATCCAGCAACTGGGCATAGAACTAGTTGCTAAATTTTTTGAATCCCACCCCTGGCAACTGTGTGTTCAAATTGGTTGTCTGGGTGATGTAAAAGTTTATATTTTTAAAGGGAGGGGTTGTTTGTTTGTTTCTAAGTGGGAATGTTTACAGAAATTTCTTCATTATTAAATTGTTTAATGGTGCTTTAGTTTTCTGATATCCCTGCTCGTATCTAGTGAAATAGCTTTTTACAAATTATACATAAATCATAAACTTTAGTCTAGGAATGTTTCTCAGAGGCATTATCTTTATTTATTAGCAAACAAGTTTGTTTTTAGGACCTGTTATTTTCAATAACTCCCCTGATATTTTAAAAACACGGGCAGCATCGCACAGTATTTTATCTCTCTGGGGAGCAAAAAACAGCTTCATGAATCTACAGCCAAGGATAGCAACCTAGATTATTTATCTCATTTGGCTGAAATAGAGCTGATGGTTTCATAGAACTGGAACGTGAACAAGTTGGCCTGAAATTTGAACATCACCTAGTTCCTGTGTGTGATTCACAGCAGCCTTTATAAATACCCACCTGCTGAGGGATTTTTGAAAATAGATTGTTGCTTATGACTATCAATTAGCGCTACCAGATTTGGACTGCGAAAATCTGAAAGGCCTCAAGATGGCAGCAAAGAGCGAAACATTTTTTTTCTCTAACTCTTTGCTGCCATCTAGGTCTTACCAAGATTTATTTGAGCTTCACAACTCCCTCCATCCCTCTGTAGAAAGTCAGCACCTACGTCTCTCCTAGAAGAACAAAATATTTTGAGAAATATTAAAAAGGCTAAATATTATATTTCCCTAAAGGAGGAATGGAGAAACATGTTTTTCTTAAAAGACAGAAAGTAGATAATTTCCCTCCCCGTCTCCCAGCAGATTTTTGTGCCCATTCAGAAAGATTGGGCAAGCCTATCTACAAAACAAACGATCTTCAGCTCCAGGGTAAAGGGATTAAGATATGACTCTCCAGGACACAATCGGATTAACCCACTAGCAGCAGAGCTCACTACATTGCACAATCTCCTAAGGAGATTGCATTGCATCAGCCAAACTTCAACCAAGCTTGGCTCAGACAAACTCCTCGGATTTGTACATGGCACACTGTGAGTCTGACAACAGCCAATAGAATACATGTTCTTGCACAGGAACAGGAAGCTCAAGTTCAAAGCCCAAGAGGAGGTAAAAATAGCCCTCACTCTCAACTCCATGTGGTCATCTGCCCAGAGCCCATGTGCTTTTGCTTCACCATTAAACCATCTTTCCAATCAGTCTCCATGTTTCCAGTGTCTTTCTCCCAGCTTGAACCAGATGGATATTTCTTCCAACACCTCCAAGAAATCTTATCTGATTACTCCATAATAGCTAAATATATTGGTGTGCTTTTTAAAAGAAAAGAAAAATCTCCGATATAACATAGACTAGATTCTTTTGGAAATTATATGTTGTCTTAGGCAGAGGATGATGAATGAGGTTTTGACAGAATGCAACCCAAACTAATTTTCTCAGACATGTCTAATTACTAATCCATTACCCAATCCAACAACTACATTTGAAAATATTGCAAATGCAAGACTGGGAATAATCAGTAGATGCTTATTTTCCATGTCTTTCACTCTATGCACTGGGCTAATACAACACTATTCTTTCCTTCTTAAGCACTTAGCATGTAAGAGCATCCTTTTTAAGTCTCGGAGACCTTGGGAAGACAGTAAAAGTAGACTTGTAGTGGATTTGATTAGGATTGCCCCATAAGCTTAAAAATGTATGGGGTAAGGTTTTTTTCAATAGCAAAAAAAACACACCCTCTCATAGAAACCTTATGATAAATTGAGTTTAGATGGGAAAGGAATGGATAAGAACATCCATGGCACAACAGTACCCCCTGCAGGTAACATGCTGTTACTTGGTTGTTAGAAAAACAAGGTTTTTTCCCCCTTATTCTTTTTATTCTCCATCCTGGGTTTAAAGAGCTCCTTTAAAGAGCTCCTTTAAACCCCTTGCTGCTCGTCTCCTGTGATGTACATTTACAGAAAGTTTGTATACCTTTCCATCACCCTCTCCCTCTCAGACTGCCCACACGGGCAGTTTCAGGAAATGACGCCATTCTTTCCCCCGAAATGTTTTTGGCAATGAACCTTAATGTAAAAAGTCATTTATGTCCCGTTGTGACAAAGCCTGCTGCTGCGTGTGTAATCAGTTTGCTAATGTGCTCGTTCTTTTGTTCGGATAATATTTTTGTTTTGCTGATTGCATAACTGTGTGTACTAAAGCAGCAGATGAGGCTGCTAAGTAGCTGGGCCCAGGCAGAACCAGCGTCCTTTTGAGAAGCCTCGTTCTTATAGAGAATCGGAAACCAGAATTGTCACCATTTGAGAAGACAAAATGGGCTTTTGGAGAACCATCTGGCCACTCTCTTCCTCCCAGGTTTGCAAATAGGAGCTGCAAAAAATGGATTTCAACTTGAATTTCAGCTATTTGATGAAAGGGCTATCAAAACATGCTTCCTTCTCTTAAATATGGAATCTGTTTTGAAGACCCAAACCAGATTTCGTATTCTGCAGGTTCTGACCAGTTCTGGACACCCGGTAGCAAGAATTTTGAGTAGTTCGGAGAACCAGTAAATACCACCTCTGACTGGCCCCGCCCCCATCTATTCTCTGCCTCCCAAGTCTCGGCTGATCAGGAGGGAATGGAGATTTTGCAGTAACCTTTCCCCTGACATGCCCACCAAGCCATGCCCACCAAGCGAAGCCACACCCACCAAGCCACGCCCACCAAGCCAAGCCATGCATACAGAACCAGTTGTAAAAAAATTTGAATCCACCACTGACCCAAACCCAGTCAAAATGGGAGGACTCTTATCCGATTCAAGAAAATGTTTGGGAACTACAGATAGCCCTCAAATTTATGACTAGCCACTTAGCAACCATTAAAAGTTATGGACTATCTGAAAAACCTGGAACTGAAATTCTGACTTTTGGACCCTCTGCATTTTATGGGTGTCTCTAGCATCCTGCGGTCACATGACATACCATAAAAAAACAGTGGATTTGCTTAAAAACCACAATGTTTGCACTTATAACCCTCATGTTTGCTTAATGACCACCACAAAAAAAACATTGAAAATCAACAATTTATTACCATTGTGACATGATTGTAAGGGGCAGGCTCCATTGCAGTCATAACTTGAGGACTACCTGTTATTTCTTTAAACTGGCCTAGCAAGGACAGCTCCAGAAGACCCACCAGCTGAGGGGAAAGGAAGAACTGCTGCCCCATGCTGTTTGTTGCTTCCTTTCACAGGGCACAATGGCTCAGCAGTTAAAAACGTTGAGCTTGTCAACTGGAAAGCTGACAGACGGGGTTTGAGACCTGAGCAACGCACGACGGGGTGAGCTTTTGTTACTTGCCCCATTCCTGCTTACCCAGCTGTTCAAAGTATGCAAATCAGAGGTGGTTTTCTGCTGGTTCGTCCTGGATTGGCAGTGGCGGGAGGCTCCGCCCACCTGCCTGGACGCTTCTGCGCATGCACGGAAGCGAACTGTTAGTAAAAAAAATGGAAACCCACCACTGATGCAAATGTGAGTAGATAAATAGATACCACCTTGGTGCGAATGTAACAATGTTCCGTGCACCTTGGCATATAGTCATACTGGCCACATGATCACAGAGAGGGTCTTCAGACAATGCTGAATCTCTCGGCTAGGAAATGGAGATGAGCACCATCTCCTAAAATCAGACACAAATGGACAGGGGAAAAGCTTTATCTTTAGCTTGCACAAATGCTTCCCCGTTGGAAGCAGAGGCACCACTTGCCTCAGATAAGGAATTTGTTGTGAAGAGGTATCACAACACTATCACAACCATTTCACAATAGGTCACTCTGAAGACCTCTTCAGAGCAGGCCTTCAACTGCTCCAAGCAACAGTTGTCAGGGCGGATTCTTAAAATATGGTCATACAAAGGTTTCCTCCTACTAAATAAAATGTTGAGTTATGGATTCCCAATGCTGCTACCAGTATGACATAGCAGAAACAAAACTGGAGAACTTTTCTTTTAACAAGTCCAGAGCTTAATGGGACTGGAGGCTTCTGCTCTCCTCCATCCCTCCAGCCAATTTGTTATGACTCCACCTAGGCAGAGGCAGGCATCAATAGAATGCTTTATTGCTCTGATTAAAGGCCACAACAAAAGGCCCTACAACTGCTGGAAAGGCTCAACCCCACACTACTGTGAAGGCAGCCACTCTCAGTCCCCAAAACCCAGTAAACAACAAAGAAAGTTCAAAAAGAGGACGCAATCTCACAGGGTCCAGAGTCCAGGTACAAATGTCAAAGGCAAGTCCTCAAGGCACAGGCAAGAGCATGAGTCAAAGCCGAGGGAGTGTAAGCCAAAACAAACATTCCTGGCAAAGATAACCTCCCTCGGGCTTCTCCTTAAGGCAGCCCACATCAGGTGTTCCTTGTGAGGATGGGTGGGTGACCTTCTTCCAAGCAGCCACGCAACCCTCCTTTGAGTTTGCCTCCACTATGCTCTCAGTGCCCTTGGATTGAGTGGGGCTGTTCCTCATAGAGGGGATCTGCTGCCTATTAGCAGCCGATCCTCCCCTGAATCTGTGAGGACAGGCAGCTCTCCATCCATTCAACTACTTCCCCCAAAGCCTCAGGGCCTCATCCTCAGCCCCTGGACTCTCCAAACATTCGGGGATGGGGGGATAGCCATCCCCATTCAGATAATTCCGGTTCCAACTCCTCTTCCTGCTCTGAACTGGGCTCTGATGTAGCCCTGACACAGTTGCCCTCATGGAAGCCAAAATCTCCTGCATGTAAACCTGGTAAACTTAACTTGCAAGCATTTCCATAATCGCAAAGCACAACCCACTGGGTGTCTCTGCTTTCAGCAGGCACGTACACATGTTTCTGGAGGCATCACCTTGAAAAATTGACTTCTTTCTGTAGAAGGGAGATAAGCAAATGTCTTTTCTAAAAGCTAACAGAGCAATCTTCTGAGAAAGAGAAGGAAAGTCACGGCAGACATGTCTCACTTCCCGTTCCCATCCATGTATTATTTCCAAAAGGTTCTTTCCTTCTTTTCGGAGAATGCCAGACCCAGGACTTATTCCCTGCTTATTTATGTCAGAAGAATGGGAGACCCCCACAAGTCCAACACTGGTCCAAGTCCATGGAAAACAAACAACCCTATCTGCTCTATTATTACCAGAATGTCTGCAGTGAAGAAACAAGGGCAACCAAGTTTTCTACAATTCTTTATTTCTTTAGCAGATTCTTTGACAGAATAACAGAGTTGGAAGGGACCTTGTAGGTCATCTAGTACAACGCCCCACCCAAGCAAGAGACCCTACACCATTTCTGACAGATGGAAGTCCAGTCATTCCTTGAAAGCCTCCAGTGATGAAGCTCCCACAACTTCTGAGGGCAATCTCTTCCGTTAGTTGATTGTTCTCACAGTCAGAAAATTTCTCCTTATTTCAAGGTTGAATCTCTCCTTGTTCAGTTTCCATCCATTATTCCTGGTCTGGCCTTCAGATGCTTTGGAAAATAGCTTGATCCAGTCCTCTCTGTGACAGCCCCTCAAATATTGGAATGCTGCTATCATGTCTTCCCTGGTCTTTCTCTTCACTATACTAGCCATGCCCAGTTCCTGTAACTCTTCATCATATGTTTCAGCCTCCAGTTTCCTAATCATCTTGGTTGCTCTTCTCTGCACTCTTTCTAGAGTCTCAACATATTTTTTATATTTTATATATATATATATATATATATATATATATATATATATATATATATATATATATATATATATATATATATATATATGTGTGTGTGTGTGTGTGTGTGTGTTGTATTTGTGCTGATAAAATAAAGGGAGACTAGTATAGATCCATTTCGAGCTATTTAGCTCTCATCAGCTAGCCATGCCCTTACAGGGATTCGAACCTGGGCTGTATTATACACTAGGCAAGAGTTTTAGCCACTATGCCACAGGCTTCTCCTCCTTCCACTATTAGGTCATACCAGGGGTTGTAACACAAACATATATATATATATATATATATATATATATATATATATATATATATATATATATATATATATATATATATATATATATATATATATATATATATATATAGTTTATATATATAGTTTATATATATATATATATATATATATATATATATATATATATATATATATATATATATATATATATATATATATATATATATATATATATATATATATATATATATATATATATATATAGTTTATATATATAGTTTATATCTTTTTTTATATTTCTGCCCAGGGGTCTTCTCCATGCAACAAGAGACTTTAGTTTCTCCAAAAAATATATCTCCCTCCCAAAATGTTGTCCAATTTATTATTTCTCCCCCATCCCATCCTACCCCCTTCTCTCTTTCTCTCTCTCCTCCCATAACAAAGTTATTGACCTTTAGCAGGGACAATTCAGGGTGTGTGTGTGTGTGTGTGTGTGTGTATGCTGGTCTTGTTGTATTCGGGTCTTTTCCTGTGTAAAATTGAGATTGTCTTGGCAACGTTTCAGCGAGGTCTCACTCGCCATCTTCAGGCTGGGTTTTGGGCTTAAAGCGTGATCGGAGCTGCCGTCTTTCTATAAACCTTGTTGGGAGTGAGTGGAGTGCTGGCTTTGTTTCAGTAAATGGAACAATTGGTTGTGTGGCTGTATCATGATGGTAGATTGGTGCTGATTGGTGCTGGCTGTGTGTCTATTATTGTTTCATGTTGTAACGGCCTGGGTAGTGGGTGGGGCTCATTTGTTGACTAGGGCTGGTTTCCAGATGTCTGGTAGGTGGTCTTTGTCAGCTAGGCGTTTGGTTCTGGAGATGAGGGTCTTGGCTACAGAGTTGATCTGTGCAGGGTGGTGATGGGATTGTGCGTTTAAGTATCGGTTGGTGTGTGTATTTTTCTGGTAGATGGTGTGTCCTAGGGAACCATTGGGTGTTTTGTAGATTAGGACCTCCAGAAAGGGAAGTTGGTTGTTTGCTTCTATTTCCATAGTGAATTGTATTTTGTGTAGGCTGTTGAGATGTGTGAGGAAGCTGTCCAGTTTTGGCCACACTTCACTTCTTAGTTTTGTCTATTGTGCAACTGTCAGAGGAACAAATGACTTGTCATGGTATGAGTTGGCAACCTCCACCCCATGGAAAAGCTAAAAGTGAAATATTGGCTGAAACTGCTCTAGGATAAGGCCCACAGCCAGAGAGAAATGCTATGTATCAGCTTCATTGCTTTAAGCGAAGATTACTTCCCTTTTTCAGTCCTGTGAGCCAAGTACAAAACCAAATTGTGGGGAGGAAGGTTTGGGGCTAAAATTATTGAAACATCCTTTTACTGGGGAATTTCAGAGAGGATGCAGCAAAAACAGGCAATAGTCTTGGGGAACCTCAAAAATATTTATTAATTAGCTGTAGCTAAACCAGAGGTGGGTTGCTACCAGTTTGGCCTGGTTCGGCCGAACTGGCAGTGGTATGGCGGCCTAGGTCGCCACGCCCCCGAACCAGTTCCCCCAGGCGGTGCCATTGGTGCCACCATCTTGTTTTTAAGTTCTGCACATGAGCAGAACAATTTTAATTGAACTGCGCATGCGCACACAGCGTGCATCCAGGGCGCATATACATGCAAAGCACGCACACAAGTGAACCGGCAATAAAGCCGCCCAGAATGCACCCCTGAGTTGACTCACCCTTTATTTAATCAGATGTGTGATATATAGTCCTGAGCTGCAAACTTTATACATATTCCCACAATTTTTTGAGAGATTGTGAACTAGACCCACAATAACCACACCAAAGCATGTTTTGGAAAGAATACAGATGTTCCTGCAGCAAACTCATCAATGCACATCTAATATCTTTTTAAAGATATTAGTTATCTTATAATGAATTCCAGCTCGGTTGTTTTGTGATGAAATTGGGTTTTGTAATTCTTTGCTCAAGGATGGCCACTTTGATATCCAAGGAAGAATAGTTTGGAGAACTGAAATATTCTTACAGTGGCTTCTGCATATTGTCATTTTTGAAGTCTGTTAATTGTTCTGTACAATGGTTGGCAAGTTTCTCCAATCTAAAATTGTGGTTGGATGTTACTGATAGAAAGTGCAATCTGAGATAAGGAATACTCCTTTGATTTGTGGGTGATGTTATTGAATCCTGTAAAAATGTTGACAGCATATATAAGGTTGTAGAATTGATGCTTAGATTTGCCGTTCCTTGTCATATCCCTGTGATTTGGTCTGTTGTTTCTGATAAGTAACTATTTAAAATTAGATGGCTAACTGCAAAAAAAGTGATCATTATCTAACACAATAGTGCATTCTTGATGCATTTAGCAGCAAGCATACGTAACATTAAGTACAGTAGCAATCTGTTATTTTCTTGGTGGGTCTATCTAGAGTATACTATTTCTGGAAACAAATGTGGCCACTTTAATCAAGTTTGAACTTCATTGAGTGGATGTTTCAGAAAATCTTGGTTGAATTCTTTGGTTATGTGTCTCCATCCAGTATCTCATAAACCTTGGATATAAGTTGGAGGCATACATATTTGTACACTGGTGGTTAGATAATTTCACAACTTATTATTTTGGGAAGAGGCCTATTTCTCCCCTGGACATCTTACCATTTCAAAATGTGGGGAATTTAGTGGTCATTCCAGAAGTTAAAAGTCTGAATTGAAATAATATGTGGAACATAGATATGGTCCAGCCCCCAAATCAGGGGTGAAATGCTACCGGTTTGGACTGGTTCACCCAAACCAGTAGTAAAAATGCTACCCATTCTCCTGAACCAGTAGTAAAAAAGATGCTACCGGTTCGAGCGAACCAGTTTTTCCAGTGATCAGTTGTGATGCATGATTTACATAATCGAAATTGTGTGGCACAGTGGATTTCCTCACCCATCGCTGTTTGCTTACCTTTGCAGGCGCGCTCTGCGCATACACGGAAGGTCCTGCACATGCGTGGAGGTATGCTCACATTGCTACCAAATTGGTAGCAAAGGTAAGCTGATTTCACCCCTGCCCAAAACAGATCTGTTTCATCCAAAACAGCATATTTACTACTCCCTAATGATACTTCTATATTCCTTGTGTAGTTTTTATACTGGTTTCCAAAAGGGTAACCTCTTACATGAATGGGGAGTTATAAATCCATATTTCCAGTGGGCTCTGCAAACCACATAACATTAGTAGTGTCATCTGTATTACATATAGTTCAGTAAATTTGAGGAGCATGTCAGGGAAATGGAAGAATTTTAAATCCACACCATTCAATCTGTGTTTTGTTTTTTTGTTTTTCATTGTAACTTTTCATTTTGATACAGGAGACCGAACAACAGCATTTCCCTACCCTTTTTATTTAAAAAAAACCTTTTTCTCCAAAGGGAAATTTACCTAATGGAAAAAGGATCCACAATAATCCTGTGGTCTCTTGAACTTCCTTCTTAATGACCGCTGAATTGTGTCCTTGGTCATGAAAGTGGCTTTTACTCTTCCTATTGCATTTTTTTTTTAGGTTCTACATTTCACTACAACTTCTTTTTTATAAAAAAAAAAAGCTGGGCAAAGTTGCATGGAGCGTTTCAATTCTTTTCTTTTTTTTTAATTGCATCCTATTCTTTTGCCTTTGAGCTTTTTTCAATGTTGGAGAACTTTCCTGTGCTCCTGGAAACCACATGAAAATTACACGTGGAGAGATTGACGAGATGACAAGTTGTGATGGATCAGATATTACTGCACCCTCCGTTTATTGCTTATTCCACTATGATTGAGTTAATTATCTGTTCCAGAATTCTGATATATTTGCCTGATCATTGAGCAGCACTGTGTATCATTTTAATTGCAACCTGTGTGATGTTTTGCTACGGTTGAGAAATCCAGGCTGGAATAAATGTGAACACACTGAAAATTGGGTGAGTAGATGACAGCGAAAGATTCAGAGTGAGATGCTGGGTGTGCGCGTGCAATGGTTGCAATGTGTACTTTTGCTGTAACAGAGCTCAAATGTTGCAATGTTTTTTAAATAAAGCAAAGACCTCAGGATACCTTTTGTTTCTATAACACATCTGATCCAGTGGTGAAATTCATTTTTTTTACTACCGGTTCTGTGGGCGTGACTTAGTGGGCGTAGTGTGGCTTGTGGGCATGGCTTTGTAGGTTGGCTTGGTGGGCATGGTGAGCGTGGCTTGGTGGGTGTGGCAGGGGAAGGATATTGTAAAATCTCCATTCCCACCCCACTATTTGCCAGTTCTCCAAACTACTCAAAATTTCCGCTACCGGTTCTCCAGAAGCTGTCAGAACCTGCTGGATTTCACCCCTGATCTGATCACACATCTTTACTTATGCCTCAAGTTTGTCAAATTTGGCAATTTTGTAAGGATGAACTGAAACTCAGTGTTCAGTAGATTGTGGTATCTATACTGATCTTAACTAACTTCAACAAAGAATTCCTGCTTGTTTAAAACACTGGACTGATACATCAATTAGTGGTCCTAGAGAAGATCAACCCTGATTGCTCTTTAGAAGGCCAATCCTGAAGATGAAACTCAAATACTTTGGCCACCTAATAAGAAGGAAGGACTCACTGGAGAAGAGCCTAATGCTGGGAAAGATTTAAGCAAAAGAAAGGGACGGGAGAGAATGAGGTGGCTGGATGGAGTCACTGAAGCAGTAGGTGTGAGCTTAAATGGACTCCGGAGGATGATAGAGGACAGGAAGGCCTGGAGGAACGTTGTCCATTGTGTTGTGATGGGTTGGACATGACTTTGCAACTAACAACAACAACAACAACAACAACAAAATTGCTGTAATTGGGAAATAGTTGGGTTTTGTTTTTTTCCCCCCGTTATACTATGGAAGTTTTACTGCATTATTTTTTATAGATGCATCCGAAACTCCTGAGAATATCCTTGAATTTCAGGAAGTCTAACAAGTAAATAAAGAATTATCTGACTCAAATGACAGAAACTACCCTTGGAGTTTTGCAGCCACACCAGCTAAATAAATAGGGATGTGAAATCACAATCAATTTTCTTTTTGTGCATTAAAGAAAAAGGAGAACAGTTCTCTTTTTTTATGTTAGATCTTAGGTTTGGTTGGTTTATAGTAGAAGATTGAGACTTTTCGTGGCCTTTTAAATGGGGTCTTTCCTACAACTAAAAGTCAAGATGCAGAAAGTGAAATGGGAGTGGGGTATGTGAGAAGCCTAAACCTGAATTGAATCCACAGGAATGGAGACCTTAACAAGTATCTGTTGTGAAGGAAGAGATAAACAAGTGCTAAAGCAAATTTAACAAAAATTAAAATGCCTAAAATTGGGGATGGAGGAGGAAGATATATATAGACACACAGCCAGCACCAATCAGCACCAATCTACCAATCATGATACAATCACACAACCAATCATTCCACTTACTGAAACAAACCCAGCACTCCACACACACACACCAAGATTTATAGAAAGACGGCAGCTCCGATCACACTTTAAGCCCAAAACCCAGCCTGAAGATGGCGAGTGAGACCTCGCTGAAACGTTGCCAAGACAATCTCAATCTTACACGGGAAAAGACCCGAATACAACAAGACCAGCATGTATGTATGTATGTATGTATGTATGTATGTATGTATGTATGTATGTATTGTGTCACAACCCCTGGTATGCCCAAATATGGGAGGGAGCATACTGCTTCCCTTTTCTGTCTTTCGGCTCACCCTAGCAGCCTCTAGGAGCCATATTTGGGCATACCAGGGGTTGTGACACAATACATACCTATTTCCCTGGCTTAGCTGATAAAGGAGGAGAGCCTGTGGCTTAGTGGCTAATATAACTACCTGATATGTAATACAGCCCAGGTTCAATTCCCAGTAAGGGTATGGCTAGCTGATGAGAGCTAAATAGCTTGAAATAGATCTATACTAGTCTCCCTTTATTTATTTATCAGCACAAATGCTGTGTGTGTGTGTGTGTGTGTGCGTGTGCATGTAAATGAAACATTTGACTTAGAGGATGCCTTCTAGACACAAGGGGTCTTCTAACTGGGCTTCCAGTACACCATAAGCAGGGGTGGGATTCAGCTGTTTCAAACCGGTTCAGGTGAACCGGATGTTAATTTTAATCTGGTTCACCGAACCAGTAGTTACAAGGACCAGCTGATCCTGCCCATTCTTCCCTGCCTGTCCCAGGAGTCTCCACATGGTCCATTCATCATGCCAGGTAAGTGCAGGGATGATGAAAAATGGGCCTACTGGAAGTACTGGAAGTCCAGAAATAGGACAGTTTCCGGCCTCCGGAGGGCCTCTATGGCTCAGGAAAGGCCGTTTTCACCCTCCCAGAGGCTCAAGGAAAACCTCCAGAGCTCGCGGAGGCATACAATTGCCCTTTTGAAGTACCGAAAGTCCAGAAACAGGTCCCTTTCCGGCCTCCGGAAGGCCTCCAGAGCCCAGGGGAGACCATTTTCGCCCTCCCAGAGTCTCAAAGAAAACCTCCAGAGCCTGGGGAGGGAGAAAGCTCACCCCCATCACTGTGATTCATAAAGCTGACTAGGCCACACCCTCATGGCCATGCCCACTCAGCAACTGGGCAGAGAACCATTGTCTCCAGTCGGTGAATTTTCCACCACTCCAGAATTACACACATTTGCTAAAGATCGAGACAGCACTCAGAATTCTTATCCTGCCTGCTATTTTCTTGTAAGGAATTCATCACTCTGCTTTGGGGAACAGAAGGCCTTCATTGCTGCCAGCAGAAAAGACCCTATCAAGACAGCGCTGAGTTTTAGGCTAATACAAACCTTCCTTCTCTGATCTCCAATCAAAGTTTCATGTTACTGTTTTCTTCTTTAACTGGAATAAAAAACGGGTCTAAGTACAACTCAAACTCCCACTTCCAGTGGCTATGTTCTTGCATCAAACTCTTGCGTGAACAAGCCAGGATCCCAGGAGGTTTCAGACATGCAGCACATCTCCTGCTTCTGAGAATCACTTCAACTCTTTATTTTTATTTTAAGCACTGCTGACCCCCCATGTTTCTTCATCCTAAAGCACTTGAAAGTTTCCGTTTAACACAAGGCTTTTTCATTTACATCTGTCTGTCTGTATTCATCCCAGAGCACACACAGGCACAGCTAGGGATATCAGATATTAGATACGAAAACACAGAGCCTGGGGTTTTATGCATCTCTCTGCTACCATGTAGTGGTTGTCCAGATGCTTTGCAGTCCAGATCTGTACCTCTGCCCATAATTTGAGCCTTCACATCCATAATATCTTTGAGTCTTTCAGATCCTGTGTCTATCCATAAAGATCTATTGTTCTGGATTATAGACCTATTTATCATAATACAAGTGACATATATTTGACACTACTGAAGTAAAACATTATTAAAGTCAAACTTTAGCATATTAGGTTTGACATAACCTTGAAATGCCACTTCTGTAATTTATTCTTTTTTGGCTGTAAGCCTGATATTAGCCTTATTTGCAAGAAAGTCATTTGTTTTTAAGTTCTTAAGCTTTTACATTCATGACTTAAAACAGGTGCAAAACACGAAGATTTGGGGCCACATGTAACCCGCTAGGACCTCTTTTGAACCCCCCCACCCAAAGTACTGCAGAGTAGGTGGGGCCAAAAGCTTTGAGTCCTTGATTTGCATTTTGAGTTTTAAGGCACTAGTTTTGCTCCTATAAATGGGCCTTGTTCCCCAATTCACTCCCAAAGGTGCTTTTTCAGGAGGCAATTGGACATCCTTGTTTTTTCTTTAAAACCTTCGGGACAACCATGACCTGGATGACTGAAAATCTCTACAGACTTTTAGCTATACAATTTTAGCTATACAAAATGAACACCCTTGGAATGGTGTGGGAGTAGGAATGGATTTCCAGAGGAAAAAGTGCAGACTACAGGAACCAGGAGCAATGCTCAGGTGACCCTGAGGACACAGATAAACCTCCAAGTGCTTCAACGACCCTCAGAAAGGATGCCAATGACCAGCTGTCTGCAAGGAATATAAATCCTTCCATTCCCCACTATTCTGTCAGAGCTGAAGAAGTTTCTTGGATGAGAAGCGAAACGTCTTCAAAAGAAAAAACAAGAAAGTCCAGTTGCCTCCTGAAAAAAACACCTTTGGGACAACCATGACCTGGATGACTGAGAATCTCTACAGACATCCAATTTCATTGTTCATCTTGCCACTATCTGCAACCACTTTTCCATTTTATCTAACACTAGCCGATAACCTGGCATTGCCCATGTATTTATTTATAGGGCGGGAAATGTCTGGACCAAATGTAATTTCTAATGTTGGATTTTCCCCCTTGCCAGAGGGAACCCCCTTGCGGAGTACTGTGAAGCCGTTACCATGGCAACTCCACTGTGCTGCACAGTAGAAACCATTTTACAGCAGTACAGTAGAAGCCATTTTAAAGCACAACAGAACTACAGAACACACACCCCGAGAGGTTTTAAGGTGTGTCTTACCCCCATAGTATGGGTTTCAATTTGGTTGAAATTGCTCGAGGCTGGAACATACACACAAAGAGCGATGATAGATAGATAGATAGATAGATAGATAGATAGATAGATAGATAGATAGATAGATAGATAGATAGATAGATAGATAGATAGATAGATAGATAGATAGATAGATAGATAGATAGATAGATAGATAGATAGATAGATAGATAGATAGGATGTAGGTGTAGGTGTAGGTGTAGATGTAGATGTAGATGTAGATGTAGATGTAGATAGATATAGATATAGATATAGATATAGATATAGATATAGATATAGATATAGATATAGATATAGCCTTCACCATATCACCCAAACTGTCTACCTTATAAGATGGATCAGGCTAAGACAACAATGCCATCTAAGTCTAAAACTACTTTTATTATAAAGATAAAGTAATAGAATCTTGCAAGATGGGATGGGCTTCCTTCCTTCCTCACACTGTATGAATGAGGAAGAAGCCCACCTGAAGCCATTTCCTCGAGTTAGTTTCTTAGGATCAATTTAAGCCACCCTTGGCTAATTGTTGCCTCAGTAATGGATCTTCCCACTGTCTTTCAAGGCTGTTCTCTATTCCCTCCACATGTTCACTCTCATTTTTGCCTCCTTGGGTGATCATGAAGATGAGACTTTTGCTCCTCCGGCTAGTAAAAGATGCTTGCAAAATCAGCTGGCTGGACTTGCCCCTGTGTGGAATGACATGTTATTACAAAGTTGGAAGGCTGCTTCAGGCTCAGTACAGGCTGAGCTGACTAATTATTGCCTTCACACCCAGACAGATCTCTTGGCCACTGTCGGCAGGCAGCAGAGGCCCTGCAGCATTAAGGCAGTTTGCTACGTGCTGCGCTGATTCTTACCAGGAGCAGCTAAACAAATAGCAAGGTTATTTCTTGAGAGATCTCAAAGCCTCCTGGGTTTATTTAATCCCAGACTGTTTTCAGAATATCTATTTTTTTCAGAAGAAGAATCCCAAGAAGTATTATACTTTGGTGTACACTATCCGGAATCACTTGTTTTTGAGATGGGAGGCTATATAAATATGATGAATAAATAAAATAAAATAAGTAATCTAGCATCCTGTTTTGTGTTGCAATATTGGATGCCAATGAGAAAACACAAATCAAAATGGAAATTTCAGTAAGGTGAATTGGTCTAATTCAGCTTCACCAAATTGTTAATCTTGACCCCCAAAGATCAATGGGGACTTTTTATGGTTTTTCAGCCAGATGTTTAGACTGAATTTGGAATTTGTGTCCAGATGTCACATCCTTCCCGAGGACCTGGGATCGAGTAAGGGTTAGGGTTAATGTTGTCACATGGTGTTAAATGCATCATCATAAAATGTCAGTTGTTCATTATTATTATTATTTGTAGTACTTCAAGTTAAAGTTGTATTTATTAAATTATTTTCACAGATGCCTATGGAGATTCTCAGTCATCCAGGTCATGGTTGTCCCAAAGGTGCTTTTTTTCAAAAGGCAATCTGACTTTCTGGTTTTTCTTTTGAAGACGTTTCGCTTCTCGTCCAAGAAGCTTCTTCAGCTCTGACTGGATGATGGGGAATTCACAATATCTTCACACAATAAATATTTGAGGGTTAGGAGCACGGGTGAAACACTACTGGTTCGGACCGGTTCGGCCAAACTGGTAGTAAAAAATGCTACCGGTTCGGGCGAACCGGTATTTCCAACGATCAGCTGAGCGACGATCAGCTGTGACACAGGATTTATATTAGCTAGAATCATCAGATTTCCTGCTTTCTAGCTAATCTAAATCGCAGAGCAGACCCCCCCCCCCCCCGCAGCTGTTCTACTTACCTTTGCAGACTCGGAAGGCTTCAAAAAAATTTTAGTGCTGCACAGCCGCGCCTCAGGCACGCCAAACGCACATTCGGTAGCACACTCACTGAGCCGGTAGCAGACTTCAGAGGATTGCACCGCTGGTTATGAGTCTCTCTGTCTCTCTCTTCCCACACTTGCAAAGGAAATCCTGGAAGGTGCTCTCACTTTCTTCCAGCAGCAGACACACACGCGCGCACGCACACGCGCACGCACACACACGCACACACATTCAGAAGATGCTGCAGATTCCAAGAGGAATTCTGATAATTCCCAGACAGGATTCTGAAGTACAGGCTATCAATGGCGGACCAGCAGGGAGATGAATAGTTGTCTGCCACATCCATTCACCTCTACAAACAAATGGTTTAAATCTTTCTACCTGTATCTTTCTAACTGGAAAACACAGTTTGCATGCAAGTCAGCAAGTAACAAAATATATCTTTGTGGTTAAGAGCCTCAGAAGAAGACCAGTGATAGACATGGCAGTTCACTACAAAAATCTTTTAATACTTAATTGATTGCAATGGCCAATATTTCTTTATTGGTGGATGTTTCCTTATACATTTCACATACAATGTGGGCTTAGCATGTCCTAGTGATGACTCGATGACCATCTTTTGATTTTTTTTTTTCGTAGTATTTATCTGGTGTTGTTAATGCCATATGTGGTAACTTGCTCAGTAGTAATAACTGTGAAAGGGATCTTGGAGTCCTAGTGGACAACCGTTTAAATATGAGCCAGCAGTGTGCAGCAGCTGCCAAAAAAGCCAACACGGTTCTAGGCTGCATCAACAGAGGGATAGAATCAAGATCACGTGAAGTGTTAATACCACTTTATAATGCCATACTTGGAATACTGCATCCAGTATTCAACAAGATCAACAAAGATGATTAGGAGACTGGAGGCTAAAACATATAAAGAACAGTTGCTGGAATAGGTATGCCTAGTCTGATGAAAAGAAGGACTAGGGGGAGACATGATAGCAGTGTTCCAATATCTCTGGCTGCCATAAAGAAGAGGAAGTCAAACTATTCTCCAAAGCACCTGAGGGCAGGACAAGAAGCAATGGGTGGAAACTAATCAAGGAGAGAAGTAACCTAGAATTAAGGAGAAATTTCCTGAAAGTCAGAACAATTAATCAGTGGAACAACTTGCCTCCAGAAGTTGTGAATGCTCCAACACTGGAAGTTTTTAAGATGAGATTGTGTAACCATTTGTCTGAAATGGGTTTCCTGCTTAAGCAGGGGTTAGACTAGAAGACCTCCAAGGTCCCTTCCAACTCTGTTATTCTATTATTTTCTATTCTGTTCTATTTCATACAACTGATAAAAAATAGTGTCTTAAAATACTTTTCTTCAGAGGGGTAAAAGCAGGCCATACATGCAGGTAGAAAAATATTCAGCAGACAAACTGGGAGCAGTTAAAAGTTATTTTTGTAAGGGGAGAGTCAAACCAGCATAACAAGAATTAAACAGGTTCCAGGGACTGCCTAAAAGTCAACATGATGCCAAGACTGTAGCTAGGTCAATCAAGGCTAAGCACAAATTTTTTTTGCTACAGTGTTGTTCACACATTCCTCTAAATCAGACTTTCAAATTTTTCTCACCCCTAAAGGAATCTTTGAAATTATATTCCAGGCCCAGGGATTCACTATATTAAAAGTTCTATTTACAGCTCACAATACACAATGCTCTTATCCACAATGCGGTAATCTCTCCTTGATTAGTTTCCACCCATTGCTTCTTATCCTGCCCTCAGGTGCTTTGGAGAATAGCTTAACTCCCTCTTCTTTGTGGCAGCCCCTGAGATATTGGAACCCTGCTATCATGTCTCCCCTAGACATCAAACTAGACATATCCGATTCCAGCAACCGTTCTTTATAGGCTTCAAAGTAATTTCACAAAGTTCCACTGTACACGATGCTAATGAGGAATAGAATATAAAAGAATAGTTTTGCATATAAAGAATTAGGATTGCATCATAGGAACCTAGAACTTGGACTTAGAAATTAGAATACCTTTATTGTCACTTTGCATATGCACTAATCGGCATAAATTAAAATCGAATTCATTGCGTACAGCTCTTAAAGGGTCACCACCTCCAATATAAACTAGATAAACATGACAAAATAAATAAATAAATAAATGCAATAGTATGCATATACCCATATATATTATATGACACCGAGAAACAACACAGTCTAGTTTGTAGGTATACATGTACATGGGGAGAAAAACAAATCTTGCCAGTTTATCAGACAGTTGGCATAAGGATAAAGCTGTTACAGAATCTGGTACTGTAGTCATGTTAGAAATATTTCAAAACCTCTTCCCAGAGGGGAACAACAGAAACAATACAATACAATACAATAGCAGAGTTGGAAGGGGCCTTGGAGGTCTTCTAGTTCAACCCCCTGCCTAGGCAGGAAACCCTATACCGTTTCAGACAAATGGCTATCCAACATCTTCTTAAAGACTTCCAATGTTGGGTGACCGTGAAGTTGGTGGGGGAGGTCACTGACAATGCTCTAATCACGTAGCGCTTATAAGCAGTATCCTGAATAACAGGAAGTGAGTTTTCTATACTTTTCCCGGCTCTCCTTATTACTCTCTGTATGGACTTTCTATTGGGGGCACTTCTGCCACCAAATCAAACAGCGGTGCAGTTTGTTAAAACACTCTCAATCATGCCTCTGTAAAAAGATGCAAGATATTTTTTTTAAGTTTACTTTTTTTCAATCGCAATCCTCCCCAAAACAGCTAATGACCTCTTAAGGAAACCTAATTGAGGAAGTTATGATATAAAGATTTAGTTATATTCTAAATCATGATACTCTGTTGGCAGACTTCAGATCTGTGTACGTCAACATAATTGGGGCTAAAAGGTCTTGATACTTTTTAATATGAAAATGATTGATTACAGATAGTCCTCAACTTATAACCATTTGCTTAGTGACTGTCCCAAGTTACAATGCCACTGGCAAAAAGTGACTTAAGACCTGTTTTTACACTTTCAAACATTACACCCAAGGTCACCTGTTCAAAATTCAGGCTCTTGGCAACTGGTATGTATTATTTATGATGGTTGCACTGGTTCCCGGCACCATCTTATCACCATTTCCAATCTTCCCAATCAGCTTCTGACAAGAAAAGTTAATGGCGGAAGCCCAATTCCCTTAATCATCACATGACAACTGCAGCAAAAAGGTTGTAAAATGGGTTCACAAATCACTTAACAATTACCTTGCTTAGCAACAGAAATTTGGGACTCAGTTTTGGTCTTAACTTGAGGACTCCCTCTACATATAGTCCTCGCTTAACGACTGGTCACTTAGTGACTGTTCAAAGGTACGACGGACCCCTAAAAAGATACCTGATTTCAAAGTTTCAATTATTGTAGGCACAAATACACACACATATCAGAGGTGTTATTCAGCAGGTTCTGATCAGTTCTGGAGAATCGGTAGCGGAAAATTTCAGTAGTTTGGAGAAACAGTAAATACCACCTCTGACTGGCCCCGCCCCCATCTATTCTCTGCCTCCCGAGTCCCAGCTGATCTGAAGGAAATGGGGATTTTGCAGTATCCTTCCCCTGCCACGTCCACCAAGCCACGGCCACAGAACTGAACTGGCTCACATTTATTACCATAGGGGTTTTTTTGGGGGGGGAGGGGTGTTGCTGCTTTCTAGCATTTACTTCCAGTGTCTATTAAAGAAACATCCATTGGGGAAAATGGATTTATGTAGCAACATTTACTTAACAACTGCCACCAAAAAAGGTTGTAAAAATTGGTTGTGGTCACAGAGTGAGCCACTTAATCACTGCCATGACCGATAGTTGTAACTCTTGGCTGAATTAGAGTCCTAAAGTGAGCACTACCTCTATGAGTCACCGTACAAAAGGATCTGCTGGTTAATATTTTTAGATGAAGTGGGTGACATTTGAATTCAATGATTTGTTTCAGGAAGTGACTTGAACAGGGAAGCCATCGACTAAATAGGTCACTTCTGTCCCAGATAATTTGAGTAGATAATTCAGGCACACCTTCTTTGGGAAACAGAGGACGACATCCAGTAAACATGAAATAATTTGTTGCAGTTCAGACAAGTTTAATGATTGTGTGAAATATTCAAGTTTGGAATATTCTTGAACTGATTGCAACCCTCCACAAACAGAGGAAGGAAGTGTCAAGCAACTACATTAAAAGTTAGCCAGCATGCAAACTAGGATGATTTTTTTTTCCAGCCTTTGGATGTAGGAAGAAAGACACCAATTCATTCATTCATTTCCAGAAACCAAGGACCCCAAATAGGGAAAAGGTGGTGTAATGGTGGGATTGGAGAAAATGAGGGAGACATTTGGCCTGACTAAAAATAGATAGTAATTAATTATATGTTAAGTCTACTAGAGCTGTGATGGGAAACAGCACATGTGCCAGAGGTGGCACACAGAGCCCACTCTGTGGGCACGTGTGCCATCAACAGCTGGTCTTCTGGTTTCCCAGCCAGCTCGTCTTCATGGGCACCGGAGCGCCTGAAAATGGCTTGAAAAATGTCCAAAAAACAGGATGTTTTTCGGGCCACTTTCCAGGCTATTTCCGGGCCGTTTCCAAAAACGGTCTGAAAAACATCCTGAAAACAGCCTTCCAAAATGGCCAAAATACAGGCATGCGCCGGCCAACTGTTCTTTGGTTTCCGCTGCTCCGCCGTGCAGGAAGACCAGCTGGCTGGCACGCATACATGTGCCGGAAACCCAAACACAAGCTGGCCGGCACAACCATGCACATCAGCCAGCTTGTCTTTGGGTTTGTGGTGCTCCAGTGCATGTCCATGCATGCGCATGCATGCACGTTTCCGGTTTGGGTACTCGGTGCTGAAAAAGTTCGCCATCACTGTACTAGAGGGTTCTCAGAAGAATAATTTGGGGTTGCAACTCAAGCCGAGGTTGCACAAGAATAAATAAAAATGAGATCCAGACAGCTGTGAAGAAAAAATAAATATTTATTCCTAAAAGCAAAACAGTTTGCCTTTAGGGGCAGCTGTAAAGCAAATGGGGTATAGCACCAACTTTCATAGGGGGAGCTTGTCCGGGCTGTGGAAGTGTTTATGTGCTGATTCTAGGGTGGCAGCAACTGAGAGGCGTGTGTATGTCTGTGTGTGTATTATTGTGAAGATGCAGTTCCGCTCTAATTAACTCTGTTTGTGCTTGCAGACCGTATCCTTTGATATGTAGATTAGGTCCAAGTAATTTATTTGGGAATTTGAGGAAGTTTGCTCATTTTAGTTTATTCTCTTAGTTTCATTTTGACTGTCAATTATTTAGTGGAGACACTGATTCTCATACATTGTGGATTCTGTTAATATTTTAAGGGAAGATGGAAAGAGTATAATGAATAAAATCTATTTGGATATAAAACTTTTCAGAGGGTTAGCATGTCTTACTAGACAATCCTGTACTATTATTTCCATTTGGTCACTACATTTTGACAGATTTGGGACAGTTCGGAAACCATAAAACCAGCAGTTAGTAGCTATAGGTATCTTCGGCCTGCTTGTCACCTAACATTTTCCTTCTTCCATTAATCAGTGGAACAGCTTGCCTCCAGAAGTTGTGAATGCCCCAACACTGGAAGTTTTTAAGAAGATGTTGGATAACCATTTCTCTGAAGTGGTGTAGGGTTTCCTGCCTAGGCAGGGGGTTCGACTAGAAGACCTCCAAGGTCCCTTCCAACTCTGTTATTCTATTCTATTCTATTCTATTCTAGTAACTAGTGACAGTTGACCTGTCAACTCCTAATGACTGTTCATAATAAAGCAGGATTGAGTGCAATTAATCTTGGTTGGAGGCCTCCACCAAAATCTGTTAGATCAGCGATGGCGAACCTTTTTTGGCTCGCGTGCCACAAGTGGGGGGAGTGCAGGGGGGTCGTGTGTGGGCATGCCACACCCATAATGCAATGTGCGACCCCCCCAGTGCGCATGCGCGCACAACAGGCGTGACCCCCCCATTTTTACATGCTTTTTTCGCCCTCCCCAGGCTGCAGAGGCTTCATAGGAACCTGGGGAGGGCAAAAAGAGCCTCCCACGCCCCCCCGGAGGCCCTCCGGAGGCTTCAGGAACCGTCCGGAGGCTTCCCTAAAGCCTTCGGAACGTTTGCTCGGAGGATTGTTTTGAGCGCTCCGAAGGCTTCAGGGACCGTCCGGAGGCTTCCCTGATGCATTTGGAGCGCTCAAAATGACCCTCTGAGCAAACCAGAAGTCACTTCCGATTTGCTCAGAGGGTCGTTTTAAGCGTTCCAAAGGCTTCAGGGACCGTCCGGAGGCTTCCCTGAAGCCTTCGGAGCGCTCAAAACGACCCTCTGAGCAAACCAGAAGTCACTTCTGATTTGCTCGGAGGGTCGTTTTAAGCGTTCTGAAGGCTTCATGGAAGCCTCCGGATGGTCCCTGTAGCCTTCGGAGGGCCTCCAGGGGGCGGGCAGGGAGGCTCTTTTCGCCCTCCCCAGGCTCCTATAAAGCCTCTGGAGCCTGGGGAGGGCAAAAAATGGCTTTAAAAAAGGGTGAAATCAGCTGACAGGGCAGCGCCTCGTGTACCCTGACAAATGGCT
The DNA here is from genome assembly GCF_964273705.1 of Natrix helvetica. Lineage (NCBI taxonomy): Eukaryota > Metazoa > Chordata > Lepidosauria > Squamata > Natricidae > Natrix > Natrix helvetica. Next base: position 338,616,743 of record NC_138548.1, read on the forward strand.
CCACATGCCACCTGTGGCACGCGTGCCATAGGTTCGCCATCACTGTGTTAGATGATACACTCAGAATCCCCAGATAACAGAACTGGAAACCAAAAAGAAATCGGCGATTTTGATGACTAAAGAGCTAGAGGTGATGTTAGAGAAAGAAACTCAAGGAATGACTGATCACTATAAGGAAAACATCAACATGTCATTATCCAAACTGGGTAACATCCTCAGTGTTTGCAGTGCTAGTAATGAAACGTCTGAAAGAAAACAACCAAGCTCAGAGAGCACCAAGGATCTTTAATTTCCAGTATGATTCCTGGTGGAGCAGTGATTAGAATACAGTACTGCAGGCTACTTCTGCTGACTGGCGGCTGCCTACAATTTGGCAGTTCGCGTCTCACCGGCTCAAGGTTGACACAGCCTTCCATCCTTCCGAGGTGGGTAAAATGAGGACCTAGATTGTTGGGGGGGGGGGAATAGGCTGACTCTGTAAACCGCTTAGAGAGGGCTATAAAGCACTGTGAAGTGGTATATAAGTCTAAGTGCTAATTGCTATTTCAACTCTGAGCTATAAATATTCTTCTTTTTATAGAGAGAACAAGCGAACAAATCATTGGATAATTGCCACTTTTTAGTCACACCAATATTCTCATTCATTGGACTTTCTCATCAGCACCTGAAATATTTCCTTGTTCTGATTAATATATTGTAGTTTGTTTGACATTTCCTAAGAGAGCTGCGCAGTGCTTGGGTTGAGGAAATTGTTTGCTGTGGCATATGTTCAGTGAGGTTGGGCTTGCCAGAGGATTTAATTTATAGCATAGTCATAAACAGTGCCCCGCCTTTTACTTGTTACGTTCTGGTTCTCCAAGTATCGTGCCCCATTCAGCAATAATCTCCAGGAAGTGAAAGATGCTTGTGAAACACCTATCCTTGTAGAACAACTGAACTAAAAGTCTACTGAGTAGGAAGAAGAACAGGTGGAATGCTGGATGAATATTGGTAGATGCTGGAGCATTAGTCCTGGTGAGTTTCAACTTTATTCAGAGGACAGTGGCACACCTATACAGGTGCATCAGTGGATAACTGCTATGCCGAATGGTACTTTATTTGCAGAATAAAAGCTTTCCCATATCTGAACAGTGAACTGAAGGAGGTTTGTGAAATGCTACAGTGGTCAGCGTTTCAGCCATTCGGTGTTACCCTGCCTACAGCTTGAACTGCCAGAGGTGAGGACATATCTATCTATCGATCTGCTATGAATGTATTCACCTGTCGTTTTCTATCAAGGTACCGTTAGAATGCAAACTCAGGTGCTGCTGAATAGATTTGACACCGGAATAGTGCAAGTAGAAGTGCCCAGATCTTTAATTGCTGCAAACCACTAATGTCTGCCAGTCAAGAAATACAAAGATAGTTCTAAAAGAAAAAAATTAAAACACAAAAAGAAAAAGAATTCAAAATGAAGAGGGTGCACCATTTTAGTAGCGCAGAATATTAAAGAAAAGGTTTTAAAAAGTGCATTGCCATAATACCTCTTGTGATAAGAACTAATCAAACTCATTTTTAACTGAATTGCGTGCAAAACAACACTCGTGACTACTATGCACTCATCCGTCCCTATACAAAAAAAACAAACAGAGCCACATCGATACTTTACCCCCAAAAAATCATTTTTTAAAAGCATAACTAAATAATCTCTCCTTCCCTCTCTCCCCCTTTCTATTTTCCTAACCCAGTCGCTGATTTAAGGTTCCTAGGAAGCTGATATACATCATTCACTGTCTTTGTTTCTTCATCATTGTATTTCTGGGTTGAATTTAGACAGAGCAGGATCTGCTCCCTGGAGCTTTAATTCCGTATTCAGCCCTTAGGCTGATATTCACAGGAACCTTCGCATAATGTCAAATCTCCAGGCTATAAATCATTTCCAAATATTTGGCATATCTTCACCGCAGCATGCCTTAGAGAGAAATGGGGATCAGAAAGAATAGATGAGAGGCACAGAACAGGGGAATGCGGGGATATCACCATACAAATTTGACTCCAGGTTGTTGCATGATAGGCTTCATCCCTGCTCATCCCGTAAACCAGGTGGATTTTTTTCCTGAGGAAACAAAGTTCTCAATTTAAAAAAGGCTGCCAGCCTGGTGTAGAATAATAATTGTTGTCTACAACTTACAACCCATAATTTCTATGGCTAAAGGAGACATTTGTTGTGAATTTTGCCCCATTTTAAGTCCTTCCTTGCCACCATTGTTAAATGAATCGCTGCAGTGGTTAAATTAGTAACACAGCTGTTAAGTGAATCTGGTTTCCCCCATTGGCTTTGCTTGTCAGAAGGTCGCAAAAAGGGATCACGTGACCCCAGGACACTGCAAGCATCATAAATATGAACCAGTTGCCCCGGCAACTGGATTTTTGCCACGTGACCAAGGGATACTTCCACGGTCATAAGCGTAAAAAATGTTCATAAGTCACTTTTTTCAGCGTCATAACTTTGAATGGTCACTAAATGAATTGTTGTAAATCGGGGACTACCAGTCACAGGCAACTTTGGAAGTCCAAAGAACTTCTTTATTCAGCTTTGCCTTCATCTAGTTTACAATTTCAGCCTTATTCTGCTAGAAGCAGAATAAAGGGTTTTCAACTAAAATTATCCAGTGACTTGAATGCAAAGGGATATGACTAAATTACAAGCTAGCTTTGTGCTGGCAGTGAATTCGGGAATTCTGTTTTGTTCTGCAAGCTGAAGTGAACAAATAATTATGATGTCAGATTTGACCAAATATTGCAATGGCATATATTTCAAGGTTTAGTAGTCTCTACCTGAAATCCAATTATAGATTATTGTAATTTTCAGTACAACCTCACTGCTCTTTAGAAGGCCAGATCCTGAAGGTGAAACTCAAGTACTTTGTCCACCTAATGAGAAGGAAGGACTCACTGGAGAAGAGTATAATGCTGGGAACGATTGAGGGCAAAAGAAGAAGGGGACGACAGAAAATGAGGTGGCTGGATGGAGTCACTGAAACAGTAGGCGTGAGCTTAAATGGACTCTGGAGGATGGTAGAGGACAGGAAGGCCTGGAGGAACGTTGTGTATGGGATCGCGATGGGTCAGACACGACTTCGCAACTAACAACAACAAAGAATAACCATTCCAGTATGACACCCTGTGAAAGTGTTTCAGTTATAAATCCCAGTATTTGCCCTGGTTACGATGGTTGCGAATTTTGGATATACAGGTAGTCCTCTACTTACAACAGTTCATTTAGTGACCATTCAAAGTTACAACAGCACTAAAAAAAAGTGTCTTATAACCATTTTTCACTCTTATGACCGTTGCAGCATTCCTGTGGTCACATGATTTACAGTCAGCTGCTTGACAACTGACTCACCTTTATGACGGTTGCAGTATCCCGAGGTCATGTGATCCCCTTTTGCAACCTTCTGACAGCAAAGTCAATGGGGAAACCGGATTCATTTAACAACCATGCTACTAATTTAACAACTGCAAAGATTCACTTTACAATTGTGGCAAGAAAGGTCATAAAATGGGGCAAATTAACAAGTCTCTCACTTAGAAACATAAATTTGGGGCACAATTGTGGTCATAAGTTGAGGACTACCTGCATTGGTCATCACATCTGCCTTAATTATTTCGTGCAGTCAGTGCCAGGATTTCCTGTTATGTTGGCATTAAAACACCCATATCTCATCATTGCTCAAGAATTAACACTTATTTTGACTAGGATGTATATCAGTTACCATGCTGGGAATGGGATGGTCTTTGAGATCCTGACGTTCCTTGCCGTTGGTCCAGCAGCTTTTTTAAAGCCTGTCCTTTGAAATGGAAACAGAGGTGGTATGCTGTCGGTTCGTACCAGTTCGGGTGAACCGGTAGCGGTGGCGCTGCGAGGCTCCGCCCACCCACCCAGACGTCATCACGGACCTTCTGTGCATGCTCCAAACTGGTAGTGAAGAAAAGAGGATACCATTACTGAATGGAAACCAGTTATAATATTCTGGACACGAATATTCTGGTCTGAAACCAACAGTTGTCTGGGGCATCACAGGCTACAGAAGATTGCGTTTTGTAAAACTTTTTGATTAGCCTTGAAATGGCCACATCTGACGGTCCAGAGGAGAATTTGAACATTCCTGAATTCTCTGAAACTTTCATGTCCTACAACGGTCATTTTTGCTTACCCCCACACTTAGTCCACAAGGTTTTCCTCACATTTAGCAGTAAAATGTCCTGATTTATCAAATGTTTAGCCTGGTTTACATTTCGGCATTGTGGTGAAGGGCAGCCATGTTTTCCCATCTTGCCGTTAGCAATGTCTGCTTGGGTGAATGTCTGCATTTGGGAATTATATTTGTATTAATGTAAAATTCGGGGGGCTTAGCTTGTACAGCGCAGTCATTACTATTCATTATTCTTTCTTGTATTTTTAATTATCTAATGATCAAAGTTCCCTGGGCAGATCGTAAAGTGACTTAAAGCATTACAGATTTCTAAAAATGTTTCTAAAAGAAAAACATCAAAACAGTACAATGCAATTAAAGGAGCGCAGTGCAATTAAATATATTTATTTCTTTAGAAAATTTATATGGCTGCCTACCCACACATGGAGACTCAAGGCGGCTTACAAGGACATAAAAACACAACATAAAAGAAATGAAAAGAATAATAATAATAAAATAACATTTTTTCTAAATGGTAGAAAACATGGAATCCACTGTCACAATGCAGAGTGGGAACTTAAAATCGATTTCCCTATAAAGCTACAAAGATGCTTTTCTATTTCTAAGAGAAATTGTTTTCCGAATGGCTCCCCCCAAATTAAAATTAAAATGATTAATTTTACTCACTTGCAACCAGCAGCCTTACTTCAGTTGACAGGGGCACTAAGAGTGGGGCATCCAGCAATGGTAAACTTTCTTGATAAGCACTCAGTAATAGCACTTAGATTTATATGCCACCCTGACACTTATATTTTATTTTTATTTTGTTTTGTTTAGTTTGTCAAGCATGTACAAGATAACAGGTATAAGATGGGCATGAACAAGGGAAATGAGTACAAATAAACGGGGACAGTAGGACAGGGATGGAAAGCATGCTGGTGCGCTTATGCATGCCCCCTTTGTGGACCTCTTAGGAATGGGATGAGGTCCACAGTTGACAGTTTAAGGTTGAAGCTGTGTGGGTTAGAGGATGTAACAATGGAGTCAGGTAGAGCATTCCAGGCATTGACCACTCTGTTGCTGAAGTCATATTTTCTGCAATCGAGTTTGGAGTGGTTTACTTTGAGTTTGTATCTATTGAGGTTGAAGCTGAAGTAGTTGTTGACAGGTAGGATGTTTTATATATACCGCTTCACAGTGCTTTACAGCCCTCTCTAAGTGGTTTACAGAGTCAGCATATTGCCCCCAACAATCTGGCTCCTCATTTTACCAACTTTGGAAGGATGGTAGGTTGAGTCAACCTTGAGCCAGTCAGGATTGAACTGCTGGCAGTGATCAGAGTTATACTGCATTCCAACTACTGCATCACCACGGCTCTTACACTGTGGAAGAAAGCATGCAAAAATTGGACCCATATCTTGGGCCTACAGCCACGGGCTTACATTGCCCTGTTTTGACTATAGGTTTATTTCTACTAGAGTAGATCAATCTAGTTCAACTTTGAGTTCTGACTTCCAGGGAAGAAATGGGAGACAGAAGATTCTGACTCCGCCAGAATCACAGCTGACAACTGGGATGGAATGAAGAGCCAGCAAATAGCCTGGATCTTTGCCATTCCTCTTGTGACAAGGAAAGGACTTGAGACCACCCATAAGTGCTCCGGAACACTTGCTCCTCATGAGGAGACCACAGAACATTGGTCTCTGGTGGCTTTATTGCTCAAGGAGATAGGGGGATAAGCATCTTGCTCAAACTGATGCCTTTAAAAGGATACTAAGTTTGCATACTTCTTTTTCTAATCACTTAAAAATATTACTAATAGCTGCCTTTCAGCTATCTTTGATTGACAGGTTTGATAGCATCAGTTGAGTTTCTGTTAATCCTTAGTGAAAGAAGTTTTAAATACAATTTTGGGACTTTAAAAAATGGATGGGAAGAAATTAACAGCAAAAGAATGATTACCGCTTTGATTTTAGGAAGGACAATGGATCTAAACACATTTGAAATAAGATTTTGGAATTAATTATAAGATACCTTCCCATGGGAAACATGCTTTTGTTTTGAATACTCTTTTGAAAAACAAGATAGGATGAGTCTTTGGGAGTTCAACACTAGTGAAAACTACAAGAAATTGAATTCTTTAATTGTTGTTCTTACAATTAAAGAAGAATACTTAAATTCAACTTAAAAATACAGAATAAAGAAAAGTATTTTAATATTAGACACACTGATGGATATTTTAAACAATGGACAGACTTTAATTTAAAAAGTGTCTGCCTATATACTGTAAATAGATTCTGTTTAAAAGATGTTATGGGAGAGGAATCTGTTTTATTTATTTCATTTATTGAGACTGATTTGAAAGTGGATGTTAAAATGACAGGATACAAGAGACATAAAAAAAAAACATTTAACTGTGCATACAAAAGTACATTGTCTTAACAACTAAAAGGGATATACAAGTAATAAGAAAGTAGCCTGGATGATGTAAGTCATTTTCTGTGCTACACTGCATTTTTATTAATTATTTTAATCATAATGTTTATTTCTGAGCAGATATTTTCCTAATAAACGTTCTCAGGGTGTGAGGATTAATAAACAGCATGCAAAATTCACAGAGCTGTGAGTTGTATGTGAATTTTCAAATGCAAAATGAAATGCATTTATTGAAATATCCACTGTACCAAGTAGCTTTCTCCCAATTTTAATTGCAAATGTCACCAACTTAAAGCATATTGTTATACTTTGGGAGGGCAATGATCTGGATGAATACTGTAGCCTTGATTTGTTCCTTACAGTTTATTCCTTGATTTGTTCCTTATATTTCAACATCCTTGTTTAGACAAGGAATGAATTTCGACTTGTGGATTACACAGCTGTGTTTACCTTTGTATGCAGTTCTTTGATTGCGCACTTAACTCAATTATTTTATCTCTTTAAACTTTGAAGCTGAAGGCATCAAAGTGAAGCCGGATCTCCGGTAAACCACCTTACCACCTTTGTGTTGCGAAACAGTTACAATCAATTCTCTGGGGAAGAGAAAGAGGAAGCAGAAGGGGAAGAAAAAGAAAATAGAAAGAGCTAATCTCTTGTTGGCTTTTAGAAGCCTGTGCTATGGTTTGGGTTAAATAGTAAAGGGGCTGGATTAGGCACAGTGTTTCCTGGTGACATTTTTCCACTGCAGTGCATGATGTTAAGCTGCCGATCCTCTTCAGTTTGAAAAAGCTCCATGGAAGAATCTTGGGATATAATTAAAGCTCTGAATTCCAGAAAAAACTGAGGTCCAGTAGAGAAAGTACTTATGCAGTGAAACAGGACATCCATTCTTGGTCAGCTCACATCAACTTTCAGAACGTCACTGAATTTCTCATCACAACTTGATGGTCTTCTTGCAGATCTTTCGTTACCAACATCTTCACTGCTAGAAGGAATGAGGTTTGCTCTCTCTTTTATGTAGGAGATGACCAGGCTGATCCTGATGGAGGAATCAAATACGTCATCAGCCATCAGTCCCTTCACGCCCACAAAAGATTTACGTTCAGCCCACTTTGAATATTCCCGGTACTTTGATCTACCACCAATTGCTTGGACTACCCATTTGAACTGCCTGAATCCCCTGATTTCTCTGGCACTTGACAGTGGTTTGCTCTGTAGAGTTGGTGGCAGTAGGGTTTTCTCCAAGGATATCGCCCAAAAAACAATGATCTGGGGTCTGCAATTCTATAATGTCTTTTGCTTAATCTGAAGTAACCAGCTGAGCTATACAGGTAGGCATTCTAAGGGTAGAGGAGCTGAATTCAGATCAGTTCTCCAGAACTGGTCAGAACCTGCTTATTGCCACCTCTGGTCCATGGCCATGGTCCGTGGTCACAAAAGGTATTTAAAAGGGGCCCATAGTGGAAAGGGGGCCCATAGGAAAAGAAAAAGAGAATTGGAAAAGAAAAGGAAAGAAAAAAGTTTCAATATCCCCTTTCTACTTTTTGTTTATTCATTAGTTTTAATGGAAGTTAAAACAGAAGTGCTTTGCTGGGAGATTAAAAAAAGAGAAAAAATTGCCATGAGAGTACAATAAAACTTATGAACAACTAGAAACAATAAACAATGCCTGGCTGCTCTTAGGCAGCATAGTGGGGGTTTTTTTTTCTTTTAATCTGTATGAGATCAGCATATAATTGTTTGCTGTCTGAGATGATCCTGTGAAAGCCAAGACATCTACAGTGTGTGTCTATCAAGCTGCACATTTACAATCAAAGCCCTTCTTATTGGCATTGCATAAGCAATATGCTTTAAATGGTAGCAGTGCTTCATTTGCATGGTTGTAGCTGCCATCTTGAATTTTTAAACTGTCGCCTCCCCAGATTCCAGTCATCACAAGTTTAGTAATATTCAAAGCAATGTGTGATTGTTCAATCATAGAGTGGTTAGCATGAAATCCTTGATCAGGCATGAAATTCATCAACGGTCCTTAAACTAATCTTCATTATAGCCCCATAGAAACAGTGGTGGGTTATGACCGGTATGCCCTGGTACGGGCATACCGGTGCCTGCCGGGAGCACTGGGTACCGTTCCAGCACTGCGCGTGTTCATGTGGTGGACGCCAGGCCCCGTTGCACCATACCAGTTGCAACAGGATCCGGGACCCACCACTGCATAGAAAGCAATAGATACTGTAGATTGAAGAAGGTTGAGGTATCAGTGTATTAAATAAAAATAATTTCTGTTGTTTATCAAGCAGCAGTAAATATCCATATCATTCGTGCTGAGGAATTATGAACATGTTTGAATTGTTCACATCTCAAAATAACTCTCTCCACATCATACTACATACTGTTTAATTCTACAGCAGTTAACATTCTTCCAAGTAAGTTCTTTGGTCTTTTTTCTTTAACAGGTTAGCTGGTGTCCTTTTGTGATAAACTTCCATACATCTTTCACTGCACTGGAATAAAAACATGCGAGCAACAAGTAAGTAACAGAGTTACTTAGGAGAGATGAGCAAGGTTGAAATACGATGAATGAATGAATGAACGAACGAACGAACGAACAAGCAAATGAATGAAACTGAGAGGCTCTGATAGGGAAAGAAAAAAGATTCAAAAGTTATTATTATTATTATTATTATTATTATTATTATTATTATTATTATTATTATTATTATTATCACATTTCTAAACCGCCCCCTCTCCCAAAAAGGGACTCGGGGCGGTGTACAGTCCACAATAAATCACAGATAAAATACAAATATAAATAAAGCTATAAATATATGTATGTATGTGGAGGAGGTTAAAATTAAGAGTCCTGTACAGAAGAATAAATATGAGGCTAAAAGCCCTAAAAACAATTAAAACTAAAACATTACCCTTAAAATAACCAGATGAGAATATACTACCAGGAGTTCATAGATGTAACATTTATAATCATGCCAGGCCAGCTAGTCGGAACAGGTGAGTCTTCAATTTTTGACGGAAGGAGCGGAAGTCCGAGGTGGTTCTAATGTCGGGGGGGAGGTCATTCCAGAGGGTTGGGCCCATCACAGAGAAGGCTCTACTCCTCGGCGCCGCCCGCTGGCATTGCCTAGTGGACGGCAATGTTTTTAGTTCTCACAGCTGATCATTGCCATTCATCTTCCACCAGATATTTTTGGATATTTTAGTCCATAACATCAGATGTCATCAGCTCCTAGATTTCGGCTCTTTAGATAAAGCAGATATTCCTGATTCTATCAGAAAAAAACTTTTGCCAGCATGACAACTGACAGATGTTTCAAGTAAATCTAACATCATTATCAAAACACCAAAGCAGAAATAGGGAGGGGAAAAATTAACTTGCACATAGGAATGTCTACAGGTGCAATACAGTTTTTTTTTCCTTTTGAAAATAAATATCATGAAAGGGATGTCCATCAATCTAACATTGGACTGTTTGTGCAAAGCTGTTTGTTTCTTTGTTTCATGCATCCCCATGGAGTCATACTTCGATCCCGGACTCCTATATTCTATACTTGAGGAAGACCCAGACTAACTTCTGGGCCAACTAAAGACGTAATGTCTATTTCTCACTGGTTGCACAAGAATAGATACTCCTATGGGACAAAAGATTGCTTTGTGGCCCAAAGGAGGATACTTCATGTCTCCCCAATGGGTAGATATAAATCCTTCTTTGAACAAGCCACCAGAGTAACAATCTGTCCAGCAGCATCCTGCTTTTTGAATGTTCCTTTCAGTGGCTGCCCATTCATTTGAGGCACTGACTACACATGGAAAGTTTCTGAGTCCCCCACCCAGAGTGTGGGAACTAACTGGTCTAGCAGCTTTGTAAAGATCTATGACATTGTCCAACTTCAAAGTTCCTTCTCTTTCAGGGTCAGATAAAAGATCTTGGGAAGGAACAAGCAGGCAGAGGATTTGAGTTACAGTTGTAGGGTTGGCTTAATTTTCCTCCCATTTTCCCTACCACCATATTAATTAGATGGAGTTGTGTCAGCCTTGTGGGGGGGGGGGGTCTAGGCAGGAAATATGAGCAGAGTCTACTTTATTGTAAGGCTACATTAACAGAATCCCACAAATCTGAAAGTGGATTTCTCCCCTGTTGCAACACAATAACAGCCCAACTTCTTGGACTCTTCTTAACAGCCCAAGAAGCTAGAGACAGTTTATGCCACTTACCACAATCACATTCCTGCTGCAGGCTAAGCTGCCTCTTATCTGACTGACTGCAGCTCTTTTCCATCTCCCAAGGTTATTTCTCCATAACATTACAAGTTGAGAGTGAATTATTGACCCAAAAGAACTATACTTTGTCCTCTCTAGCAGTCCTTATTGTAGTCCCTGGTGATATATTGGCCACTGTTCTCTCTGCTAAGCTGGTGGCCAGCCTGCCTGGATGGGCAGATTCATATTTTAAATCTCCTGACTGGCAAATGAATAGAAAATGGCATTTCATGCCTTTCTTACCAACAGACATCTGATTGTTTGTTTGACCTCTAAACTGCAATACCCATGGCCTACCTTGTAGCATGCAAGAGTAATTAAAACAGAAACGTAAAATGTGCAACTCCCAAAGTTGATATCACCTAGCATGGGAATTTGCAGGAATGCTCCCAGCTGGAATAATCAAATACATGGATTTGGAAGAATGGATTTGACCTGGAGAATTCAAATCTATGTTGATACAAAATTTATTCTGTAGGATTGCAAGGTTCAGGCTCTAAAACAAAACTTTGCTACAGCCTAAAACCGTTGTATCTGTCTTTGCTTCTCTCTTTATGAATTTGCTTTAGCTTGTTCAAGCATACTGTTTTAGAGAGGGATCCAACGAATGAACTGAAAAGTTACATTATTGGGGGCCTTAATATTTGTTATTAAGAATGCAATAATCTTATTGCATTCTTTGATAATGTGACAAAATTAGTGGACCAGAGGAATGCTGTCGATATAGTTTACTTGGACTTCAGTAAGGCTTTTGATAAGGTAGACCATAACCTACTACTAGATAAAGTAGAAGAATGTGGGTTATATAGCATCACCACCAGATGGATTCGTAACTGGCTGACCAACCGCACTCAACGTGTAGTTCTCAATGGAACTGCATCTACATGGAGGGAAGTATGCAGTGGAGTACCCCAAGGCTCTGTTTTGGGCCCAGTACTATTCAACATCTTCATCAATGATTTGGATGAGGGAATAAATGGGGAACTCATCAAATTTGCAGATGACACCAAGCTGGCAGGAATAGCCAACACTCCAGAAGATAGGCTTAAGATACAGAAGGATCTTGACACACTTGAACATTGGGCACTATCTAATAAAATGAAATTCAATGGTAAAAAGAGTAAGGTTCTACATTTAGGCAACAAAAATGGAATGCACAGGTACAGTATAGGTGATACCTTGCTCAGTAGTAGTAACTGTGAAAGGGATCTTGGAGTCCTAGTGGACAACCATTTAAATATGAGCCAGCAGTGTGCAGCAGCTGCCAAAAAAGCCAACACAGTCCTAGGCTGCATCAACAGAGGGATAGAATCAAGAGCACGTGAAGTGTTAATACCACTTTATAATGCCTTGGTAAGGCCACACTTGGAATACTGCATTCAGTTCTGGTCACCACGATGTAAAAAAGATGTGGAGACTCTAGAAAGAGTGCAGAGAAGAGCAACAAAGATGATTAGGGGACTGGAGACTAAAACATATGAAGAACGGTTGCAGGAACTGGGTATGTTTAGCTTAAGAGAAAGAAGGACTAGGGGAGACATGATAGCAGTGTTCCAATATCTCAGAGGTTGCCACAAAGAAGAGGGAGTCAAACTATTCTCCAAGGCCTCTGAGGGTAGAACAAGAAGCAATGGGTGGAAACTAATCAAGGAGAGAAGCAACTTAGAACTGAGGGGAAATTTTCTGACAGTTAGAACAATTAATCAGTGGAACAGCTTGCCTCCAGAAGTTGTGAATGCCCCAACACTGGAAGTCTTTAAGAAGATGTTGGATAGCCATTTGTCTGAAATGGTATAGGGTCCCCTGCCTAGGCAGGGGGTTGGACTAGAAGACCTCCAAGGTCCCTTCCAACTCTACTATTGTATTGTATTGTATTGTATTATTTTCCTTAGATTAAGGTTTTATGAGGTGCACAAAACCTTAATCTTTTATTATTTCCACTTTCAGAAATCTGTGGCCACTTCTCCTCCTCCTCCTCACTATCTCTGTCATTGTACAAGTTGGTTATGATAGTCCTTCCAAAAACAGGTCATCATTGTTAATTTTCCAGGGTTTTGTGAGGAAAGTTTTCCTCACAAAAAGTAATTTTGTGAGGACTGAAAGGACTGAATTCAGCACCTGGATTTGCCCTCACCTAGCTTTGTCTTGCATATTTTCTCCATTCTTTTAAGTTTTCTTTTAAGTTTTGTAATATGTGTTTTTAACGCTGTACGCTGCCCTGAGTCCTTTGGGAGAAGAGCAGCATATAAATCCAACAAAACAAACAAAACAAACAAACATTCTGACCTCCATTATTCAGAGGATCCTTCATTTTCTATATTATCATCCTTGTTTATTGGCTGCATAATGACTCGGTGGCTGGTTTTACATGTCATCCCAAGCCATAAGCCATGGTTTACAATTCACAAAATCCAAACAAACCACAGTGCAACTTGGTAGAATGTATGAATCTTGGCTAGTGGCAGATTTTATTTTCCTGGGCTCCAAGATCACCGCAGATGGGAACTACAGCCAAGAAATTAAAAGACACTTGCTCCTGGGATTGAAAGCTATGGCAAATCTAGACAGCATACTGAAAAGCAGAGACATTACCCTGCCAACGAAAGTGCATATAGTGAAGGCTATGGTTTTCCCAGTTGCAATGTATGGCTGTGAAAGTTGGACCATAAGGAAGGCTGAGCACCAAAGAATTGAGGCCTTTGGTGCTGGAGGAGACTCCTGCGAGTCCCTTGGACTGCAAAGCGATCAAACTAGTGAGTCCTAGAGGAGATCAACCCTGACTGCTCTTTAGAAGGCCAGATCCTGAAAATGAAACTCAAGTACTTTGGCCACCTAATGAGAAGGAAGGACTCACTGGAGAAGAGCCTAATGCTGGAAAAGAATGAGGGCAAAAGAAGAAGGGGATGACAGAGAATGAGGTGGCTGGATGGAGTTCCAGAAGCAGTAAGCGTGAGCTTAAATGGACTCCAGAGGATGGTAGAGGACAGGAAGGCCTGGAGAAACGTTATCCATGGAGTCAGGATGGGTCGGACATGATTTTGCAAGTAACAACATGAATCTTGGCAGAGGTTGAACAAGCCATAAGCCATGGATTACTTTAACTATGGACTGTTGAATAGATTGAATGAAAATGAGATGACACATAAAAGGATTGGTGATATTGTTGACATTTAGGCTGCAGAGCAAAAATTGGTTGTTATGAATTTATTTGGTAACACACCCAGCTTTCTCAATTCGTCTTGTACCTGACCTTCTGTCTTCCATCTGGCCTAGGTGTGCTGAGGATTGTGGTGGTGCTGTTTACTTTAGTTGCAACCTGGCTTTTTGCCAGCACCTATTTGAAGAACACAAGCGTGCATTCAATCAATGTGAAGACGTGGCTGAGTAAGTTATAATAAATGATACTTCTTTCATCTCGGCTCCGTTCCATCTTTTTTTCCTTCTTCTTTTGCCCACTAGGCTCTTCCAGCTTAATGCCACAAAAAAATAAAAGGAAAAGAGTCTCTTTTGCTGTTTTCCATCTTTTCCATCTAAACTGCAGTCCTGGGAAGAATGGATTGTCTGCATGACATTGTTGGGAGAAATATCCATCTAGTTCAGTTCCAAGTTGGGAAAAAGACACTGGAAACATAGAGGCTGATAGGAAACATGTTTTTTGATGAAGTCGTACCACATGGGTTTGTGGCTCTCATCAGCTGGCCACATGGAGTTGATAGTGATGGGTTCATATACCTTCTTGGAGCTTTGCATTTGAGCTTCCTGTTCCTGGGCAAGAACATTTATTCTATTGGCTGTTGTCAGACTCTCATGGGGTGATGTAGGGTTATGCAGGGGTCATAGCTGGCTCCATAGGCAGAAGAGAAAATGCAAATCCTAGGTGTTTGTCTGAGCTCCCAAATTTGGTTGAAGTTTGAAATGACTGAAATACCCTTAGGAGATTGTGCAATGTAGTGAGCTCTGTGTCTTCTGCTAAATAGTGGTGGGTTAATCCTATTATGACCTGAAGGATCATATCCTGTTCTTAATTCTATCACCCTGGAGCTGAAGGTCTTTTGTTTTGAAGATAGGATGGCCCAGTCTTTCTTCATGGGTGCAAAATATACTATATTGCCAAAAATATTCGCTCACCTGCCTTTACTCGCATATGAACTTACTGTAATACAGCTGACAGTTGATTGTGGAATATTTAGGAGCGAGGAAATTTCACGACTGGATTTGTTGCATATTTTTAAAAGAGTGGAAGAGTGTGTGCATGTGCACAGGCTGTGGGTTTTAAAGTTGTCTGAGTGAATCCAGGAAGAGGGAAGAGGCAGAGGGGCTGGAAGCGTGTGTCCTGTGCACAGGCTGTGAGTTTTAAAAATGTCTGAGTGAATCCAGGAAGAGGGAAGAGGCAGAGGGGCTGGAAGAGTGAGGGCTGTGCACAGGCTGTGGGTTTTAAAAACGTCTGAGTGAACCCAGAAAGAGGGAAGAGTCAGAGGGGCTGGAAGCATGTGTTCCTATAGTATCTTCCAGCCCCTCTGCCTCTTCCCTCTTCCTAGATTCACTCAGGTGTTTTTTAAAACCCACAGCCTATGCACATGCATACACTCTTCTAGCAGCCCCTCTGACTCTTCCCTCTTCCCCAACATCCTCCCCCACCCCGGCCACTCACCAGTTCTTTCTCCTTCTGGTTCTTCTTCTGAGAACTCTTCAGCAGCATGGTGAGGATGGGCAGGGCAAGTGAAAGAGCGAATGAGGGGAAGGAGTGTTCTGGTATAGGGCCTCCTGACCAATGGGTATGGGAAGCCACACTAAATTTCACCATCCAGTACGGCTGTATCGGACCGTACGGGTTGAAACCCATCCCTGTCTCTGGTTGATAAATATACAGCTGCCCCTTCCCTGTTTAATCTGTTCATTAACGTTGTGATTGAATCCATGAACAAATCTGACAACAACGCCCTCAATTTAGCAGGCTGCAAGATCATAAAATCAATGTACTCAGATGATGCAATCCTTATTTCTTGTTCTCCCTAGAGTTCCAAAAGATCATGAAAGGGCACAGGTGGGAAACAAGTATTTCCCACCTGCCTTTTGGTCACCATGATGTAAAAAAAGATGTGGAGACTCTAGAAAGAGTGCAGAGAAGAACAACAAAGATGATTAGGGGACTGGAGACTAAAACATATGAAGAATGGTTGCAGGAACTAGATATGTCTAGTTTAATAGAAAGAAGGACTATGGGAGACATGATAGCAGTCTTCCAATATCTCAGGGGTTGCCACAAAGAAGAGGGAGTCAAACTATTATCCAAAGCACCTGAGGGTAGAACAAGAAGCAATGGGTGGAAACTAATCAAGGAGAGAAGCAACTTAAAACTAAGGAGAAATTTCCTGACAGTGAGAACAATTAATCAGTGGAACAGCTTGCCTCCAGAAGTTGTGAATGCCCCAACACTGGAAGTCTTTAAGAAGATGTTGGATAGACATTTGTCTGAAATGGTATAGGGTTTCCTGCCTAGGCAGGGGGTTGGACTAGATGACCTCCAAGGTCCCTTCCAACTCTGCTATTGTATTGACTCCTGTTTTTTTTCTCACCATAAGGTAAAGCAGTTCTTCTCCTACAATTTCCCCAGGCTCATGTTCTTAGAGTGCAAGAGCAGGAAAAGATCAAGTCTTCCTTCCATATTTAAGATGTGACTGGGATTGAACATTCCTCTAGGAAAAAATAGGAAGGGCTGTCTTTTCTCTCTACTCTAAATAGAAAAAGACTTCCTTTCTGCAGAAGAAGATTATAGTAATAGCTTCCACCAGAGCAGAGGAAGATAGGGTAGAGGGTGACTGAAAATAAGGGTCAACATGGGAACAGTTTCATTCACTGAAACATTTGTCCCTGAAATTATTTGTCTTGATGGGGGCACGTGTGGACCTTAAGATCAGATGCCGTTTCTGGCTTCTGCTAGAGCATAGTACAGAGATAATGTTTCAGATTCATAATATTCTTGTTCCTTCTTATTTTCCTGTTTTATATTGTTCTGTACTGATTAAACTGCTTTGATATTTTCTTTTAATGGGAACCAGTAGAGAAAACGTTAAACAAATCAGTCATCTGAATTTCCACCTAAAAGGCAAATATTTGCTTGTGTTAGTCCCCAGGAGTCTTTGGATTGTGGCCAGGTAGAAATGTGAGTTAATAAATGTTCTGTATGCTCATATCATCTTAGGGCTAAAAGTTATTAGAGATATAAGCTCTTTTTTACATGCAAATTCAATCCTCCACTTTCTAATCTCCATCCACTTACACCCTTGCAAGTCAAGGAGAAACATCTAATGGAGATTCCACTTGTGAATATCAGTAGAAGTTTCACCAAATTGAGAAGTTTCCTATAATAACTTTCTCTAGTACATGTTGGTTCTATTTAAAATCCCAAAAGCACAAACAGAAGATCCTTTGGGCATTTTTTTTTTACTTAACCTAGGAACGTAAAGCACAGAGAGGATTTTGAGAGTTTATGACTACAATTATGTCTTCGTCCCTGCTTTCAGACATCAGATTAGAAGGCTGAAGTCTTGCATAATTCTATTGCTGGTCTCCAAAGTCAAACTGGGTTTTGTAGTAGATGAAACTTGGGTAACTGTTGCAGTTCAGGAGTCATAGCTCAGCCTCCTGAACTTCTTGAAGACTGAAGTGGGCTGTGAGTGTGTAATATTATTGCAGGTGTTGAGGCAAATTTTGTGAGTTTTACAGTGGAATAGAAAATCTTTTGGAGACCCATTAATTCCATCACTTCTCTTCAATTCTCTCTAATCTTCAGGTGATAGGCAATTGCACCATTGCATTCAGTTGTTCTGCTGAATTTCATCAACACAGCCTAAAATAGCCAGCCCCAGACTAGTCAAATTTCACTGCAATAGTATCTCTTTCATATGTTTTATTGTATACATAAAAGAGAAGGAAGTGAAAGAAAGGGAAAAAACTGCAAAAAAATCTTCATCTTTCAAGTACAATAAAAACTGTTCACATATGTATTCATGCCATGTTATGCAATTAAATTATTACACTTTATCAGTTCACTCAATTATAGGAAACAAGTGGGAAATTAAAGTGATAAATTATTTTAATTTATAAATACTCCTTTAGGAGTCCTAGTGATAACATCTTATTTAAATATAGAGAGTAAAATGAATTCTTTTAGGCCACTAGACTTTGAGGGAAAACTGCTACCTTCCACACCTCATTTTATCTATTTTGATGAATCATGGAAGCATGCAATATCTATTTCTGTTATCTCTCACTTAAAAGAAAAAAGAAAAAAAACCTAGGATTTTGTGAGGCAAAGCTTTGCTTTGCTTTCAAATCATGAGGATTACCTCAGAGATTTCTTTTTTGTGGGGACAAGGAACTATACTGTAACCCAGGGGTGTCCAAACTTGGGAACTTTAAGACTAGTGGACTTCAACTCCCAGAATTCCCCAGCCAGCCATGCTGGCTGGGGAATTCTGGGAGTTAAAGTCCACAAGTCTTAAAGTTCCCAAGTTTGGACACCCCTGCTGTAACCCATAGCATATTTTTCAGTGGTCAACTTTTAAATGAATGAGACCAAAAGGTTTTGGTCCCTTTTATTCTGGAGGCTCTCAAATCCATTCATAAAACAATCAGTAAGAGAGCTGATTCTAATCTGATTTAAAATACTCTGTTTTGTCTTTTCTGATGGCTTCTGCAGAGTCACGCACTGGATCAAGTACAAGTGAGTACATTTCTTTCAGTATTCTTTCTTTTTCTTTTTATCTTTTTATCAGAACCATAGTTTTCTGTGGTTATAATTTTAGGACAAAGCCCCTCAGGACCAAACCCCTGAGAATAAACATTGGTCACCCCCAGAATGTCCAAGGTCTACTTTTCCTCCTCCTTGTTCCAGCCAGCCTTCTTCTCCATGCACACCTTTGTCTCCTTTCTTGTAAAGATGAGAAGACAAAGCTGCCGTGATATTTTCCCCTCAATTAAGAGGCTTGGTGGGCATGGCAGGGGAAGGATACTGCAAAGTCTCCATTCCCATCCCACTCTGGGGCCAAAGATGGCATTTGCCGGCTCTCCGAACTACTCAAAATTTCTGCTACCGGTTCTCCAGAACCTGTCAGAACCTGCTGGATTTCACCCCTGATTAAGAACCAGGACAAAATGGCTTCTTTTCCTTTCCTTTCCTTGCAAATGTATTGGTACAGAAAGTAAAGGAGCCCATATACTTGGTCTCTTAGATTAAGAGGTCCAAGAAATCCTTCTTAGTGTGTCTGGTCCTTTTTTGTCTAATCCAAACTAACAAATTCTACCCCAACAACTTTTAGGACCAGTTCAGAGGTGAGTTCCTACCGGATCGCACCGGTTTGGTGGAACTGGTAGTGGAAATGGCAACTGGGTCTCTGAACCGGTAGGGGCGGCATTCTCACCACACCCACAAACCGGTTCCCTGGTCGCCACAATATCTTTTTTTGACCTTTTTAAATGTTCTGCACCCGCGCAGATCTATTTATAGGCAAAATCGCACCCACACTGAACCGGCAGCAATGCCAACAGAAACCCACCCCAGGACCAGTTGAAGCTCAGACATGATCACTGATGCTAATAGAGTTTACCTATTGATGTCTGAGACCTAGTTCCTTTCTTTTCCTCATCAGATGCAGGGCTGGCTCCACATTTGGAGGGGTCATTGGCATCCTTACTACTATCAATGATGCATGGCAGAGTTATCTGGCTGCCTCTGGCTGGAGGCAGTGCTCCAATTAGTATTGTCCAACTGGACCTATCAAATGGAATACGTTGTCGACATCAGTAGTGGACCTAAGACAGCCAAACTCTAGCCTTGACCCTGTCAGCTGGTATCTCAATGCAATTAAGGTCATTGATACAGTTTCCAACAGAAAATTACTAACTAGGCTTTGCTCTGACCATTCAGAAAGAGAGACATTAATGGGTGGAAACAGACAAGGAAGGCTATCACAAAGCAAAATGGACATTCAACAGATGGCCAATATCATTCTTGGTCCCGTGCACCCATAAAATGATTGGAAATATTTGGGGGAAATGTACAGGCTGGCCCTTGACACATGACCACAACTGGGAGCAGAATTTCCATTGCTAAGCAAGGATCAACTTTATTATCTCTTTTGCCATGGTTTTTAAGCAAATCACTGTAGTTGGTAACTGAATCGTGTGATTGGGGAATCTGGCTCCCCCATTGACTCTCTTGGTAGATGCCAGCTGAGAAGGTCATGAATGATGATCATATGTTACACACACCAGAGGTAGGGTCCTACCTATTCAGTCCGGTTCAGCCAAATAGGTAGCAACTCCGGCGGATACGTGATCATACCAGTTCTATGATCGGCAATGCCGCCTTGATTTTCTGTTCTGCACATGCGCAGAACAATCTTCATTTTAAAAATGTAATTTTCATTTGTTGTGTAGTGCTGTGCGCATGCGCAGATCGTTTTAAAGGAAACTGCGTGACTTGTGGGGAATTCTGTGATAATCATAACTATAAGGCAGGGGAATTCTGGGAGTTGAAGTTCCCAAGTCTTAAAGTTCCCAAGTTTGGACACCCCTGCTAGAAGGACTGGTCGCAAAAAAATAAAAAATTCACCGCCATGGTAACTGTGCATGGTTGCTTAATGATTATAAGTCAGAGACTTACTTGTACAGAACTTGTATTAATGATGTGGTAGATGGGTCCCAATTAACAGAAGAGATCTCTCACATAATATAATTTACGGGATACCTTCTTTTTTTAAAAATCCCTTCTTAATTTTCTTGCCAGAAACACCACTAGCACCAAATAAGTGCAATAACAGAAGACCATGTCCCGAATATACTTTTGCATTCAAAATCATCAGTGGTGCAGCAAATGTGGTTGGTCCTTCCATATGCTTTGATGGCAACATGTAAGTTTGGTGCAGTCGGTGTACTTGTTGTACATATTCATTTCATAGGCTTTGGTGTTTGTCTTTACCAGTCATGCTGGTGGAACTTCAACTCTCAATCTCTGTCTTCGTTTGCATTTTTTAGGATAATGAGCAATGTGAAAAATAACATCGGTCGAGGTTTGAACATTGCACTTGTTAATGGTGAGTTTTTCCAAAGGCTCAATCATATTCCATGTGACTTGTCCTGGTTCCTTGATTGCTTCTTCTGAAATCAATGAGGCTTCCAGTTGGAGTGCTGTTCTGAAGCAAATATTTTTACTATTTAATGCATTGTTTCCCACTAAATATGGGAATCTGGTCTGGTTAGAAGAAAAATACAATTGTCATAACATCTAAAAGGCATGACTATTGTTTTTATCAGGTATAATATCAGAAAAAATGAATAAGAAAAGTATGGAGGCCGTCGGGGTCTGGATGGGGGACAACAGACTTAAACTCAACCCCTCCAAGACTGAGTGGCTGTGGCTACCGGCACCTCGGTTCAGCCAGCTGATCCCATCGCTGGCCATAGGGGGCGAACAATTGCCCCCTGTGGAACGGGCGCGCAATTTGGGCGTCCTCCTTGATGCCCGGCTGTCAATGGATGACCATGTGGCAGCCGTGGCAAGGGGGACGTTCCACCAGGTTCGCCTGGTGCGCCAATTGCGCCCCCTACTGGACCGGGATGCCCTACGCACGGTCACTCATGCGCTGGTGACGTCCCGCCTGGATTACTGCAACGCTCTCTACATGGGGCTGCCCTTGGGACGCGCCCGGAGACTGCAGTTAGTTCAGAACGCAGCCGCGCGGGCTGTGATGGGGAGTACGAGGTACTCCCACGTAACACCTCTCCTGCGCGAGCTGCACTGGCTGCCTGTGGTTTTCCGGGTGCGTTTCAAGGTGCTGATTACCATCTTTAAAGCGCTCCATGGCACGGCACCTAGTTACTTGCGGGATCGCATCCTCCCACATACATCCCTGCGGCCAATACGCTCACACAGGGAGGGACTTCTCCTGGTGCCGTCCACTAGGCAATGCCAGCGGGCGACACCGAGGAGTAGGGCCTTCTCTGTGATGGGCCCAACCCTCTGGAATGACCTCCCCCCGACATTAGAACCACTTCTGACCTCTGCTCCTTCCGGCAAAAACTGAAGACCCACCTGTTCCGACTGGCAGGCCTGGCATAATTCAACTGTCCCTCCTGGCAAATGTATTATATCTGGTTATTTTAGGGGTTTTTTAATCTACTGTATTTGTTTTTAGGGGTTTGAATTTATTTTGTATCTGCTTTGTACAGTTCTTTTAACTACATTTTAACCTCCTCCATGTCAATTGTCAACTGTACATATTTTATTTAATTTTATTGTATCCTGTTATATTTTGTATGAACTGTACACCGCCCCGAGTCCCTTGCGGGAGAGGGGGCGGTCTAGAAGCATTAAATATTATTATTATTATTATTATTATTATTATTATTATTATTATTATTATTATTATTATTATTATTATTATTATTATTATTATGTAAATATTACACGTCTTAACAGCAGCGAGGATTATATTCACACAATACTGGAAAAATGAAGGTACATCACGAGATGAAGAGATAGTCAGGAAGATACTAGATCCGTGATGGCGAACTTATGGCATGCGTGCACTGGCCAGCTGATATTCGACCTTGATTTTCGGCTGTTTTTCGCCCTCTGGAGGCTTCCCTGGGAAGCCTGCTGAAACCTCCAGAGGGAGAGAAACGGCCCAACGGGCAACCCATAAGTCCGCTCCTGAACTTCCGGTTTGCGTGTTGGGCTGTTTTTCACCCCCCGGAGGCTTTAGGTAAGCCTCCTAAAGCCTCTGGAGGGAGAAAAATGGCTCAAGATGCAACCCGGAATTTGGAAAACAGTCTGTTTCTGGCCTCAGAAGGGCCTCCGGGAGGAAAGAAGGCCGTTTTCGCCCTCCCCAGGTTCCAAGAAAGACGTGCACGCATGCGAGAAGCAGCGGGGGGTCACAAGTGCATGTGCAGGGGGCATGGCGTGGGGGAGCATTAACTTATGGGGGTGGGCACACGAATGTGTGCAATAGCGTGCGCATGTGCTTTTTGCACCCGAGACAAAAAAAGGTTCTCCATCACTGTACTAGATTGTGCAGAAATGGATAGATTGACATTGAAAAATTAAACAGAAAGAAGATGTAGAATATTATCAAACATGGGATTTATTTTACCAGTGGTTTGAAAAAGGGGGTGGCTATTAAGAATGTAAATTTGTATTATTAAGCAAATTAAATAACCAGACAACACAATGTTTATTAAGTACTAAGAAATGTATTTAATAGAAATCTTTTTTGTAAAAAAGGCATGAAAGAAATGTAGAACAGCTGTATTCTTCTAGCCATCTCCAGAAGAAATCTGCTTTCATGGTTTTGGGAAAGTGCGCATTTGCATGCAGAGCACTTTTCGTGTTCCTTTGCTTAAATCCCAGGAGAGGTCACATAGCCATGCAAAGCACAAACTATACAGGAAAATCATAGGCACTTACAAACAGATGGCTGGTGCTGTTGTGCAGTTTCCCTAGGATTTGTTTTCTTGTTTGTTCCTTTGCTTGTTGGATTTATATGACTGCCCATCTTGTGAGACATAACTGTGAGTGGCTAACAGCAATAATAAACACACAAAAATATAACAAGTCAACAAACAAACATGAAAAGTTGATACCCAGCATCCCTCCCTGAGTTCCAATTTTGCTTCCCCAATGCCTTGTGGTGGGAGGGAGCCAACTCTTAATGACTTTCTGAGAAGCTAAGAGGGTGGAGCCCTGCCAGAACTCAAGGGGGGAAATGTTTCATAGGGCAGGAGCTGCTACGAATAATGCATTGCTGCTCACTGTTATCAGAAACAGATGATAATGAGGATGATAGCTAGCTACTAGGTAGATAGATAAAATAGATTAGAGAGATAGAGAGATAGCTAGATAGATTAGTAGATTAGATTAGATAGATTAGTGAGATAGGAGATAGATAGATAGATAGATAGATAGATAGATAGATAGATAGATAGATAGATAGATAGATAATGATAGATACATGATAGATAGATACATGATAGATAGATAGATAGATAGATAGATAGATAGATAGATAGATAGATAGATAGATAGATAGATAGATAGATAGATAGATAGATAGATAGATAGATAGATAGATAGATAGATAATGATAGATACATGATAGATAGATAGATAGATAGATAGATAGATAGATAGATAGATAGATAGATAGATAGATAGATAGATGATGGATAGATACATGATAGATAGATATTAGATGGATGGATGGATGGATGGATGGATGGATGGATGGATAGATAGATAGATAGATAGATAGATAGATAGATAGATAGATAGATAGATGAGAGGGGGGAGAGGGAAAGAGATGAGAGAAAGATGATAGGTTTTCCTCTCATTTCTACTTGTTTAAAAATTGCAAGTAAAATGAAATTGTGTTGCAGAATTCAGAAATATATGGATTGTGAACAAAGAAGCATGTTTTGATTCACATTCGCTCCAAAATGCAAAGTGAGGTAGACTTGGGTTTAATCAAACACATTTCTCTCCTATTCACAGTAGAAGAGAGATGAGGGTTACTATCCACAAGAAAGACTTAGTTCAACAAGTAGGGAAATTTTTCTGTACGCTATCGAAATGATCTGAGTTTATATTCTAGAACCAATGGATTTGCTTGCCATTTAAGGGGCCCAGTCTTAAAGACTGTTGACATATGACGATTTCTCCCTTTGTCTGTTACTGGACATGGCTATGTCATTCACATGGTGCTATTTCCAAATAAATGCTGATTCACTGCAACCAGTGAAAATACTTTAGCTGCTCTACAACTTTGAGGAAAGTACTACTACCACTATCATCCTGTGCATCCCGGGACAAGCATTCTAATTGGATATTCCCTCCTAGGAAATATTTCAGTATTTCTCACTCGGAGTTTATCCCCATTTTCACAATTGTCTCATCACTGAATTGGGTGAGCCACCTGTTCAGGGAGAGATAACATCACTTTATCACCCCATTGCTAATGGTTAGGATTCTCCTTTCCCATTTATGATACCATAGGCATGCCTTTCCAAGTTAGTTGATGTATTTCACTCAGGGGTGGGATTCAGTGGTGGGTTGCAGGCGGTACGCCCTGGTACGGGCGTACCGGTGCCTGCCCAGAGTACCAGGTACTGTTCCAGTACGATGCTGCGGAGGGCCCACCTGCCCACCTGAGCTCCTTACCTGTATTTGAGCTCTTCAGTGCTTACGCGCACGGAGCTCATGGCGCCTGTGCGATGCTCCGCCGAGCAGCTGGAGCATCGTGGAGTCTCGCAGAGGCGTCACAAGATGTAAGGATGCATGAGCGCGCTGCGAGCATTCATGTGGGGACACCGGGGTACGATTGCAACAGGATCCAGAACCCACTACTGGTGGGATTCTACCGGTTCGGCCCAGTTTGGGCAAACCAGTAGCTCCGACTATCAGCTGGGAGAGAACCAGTTCGCTCTCACTTTCAGCCCACCCGCCCACCTTTACGCTATACTCATCTATATTCCATTTTCTGAAGCCCAGCTGATAGGCACAGCAGAGTGGATTGCCGCGGAAGGTGATTTCTCTGTAAATTATGCACGCACGCTCAGCGATCCAGTTGTTAAACCGGTAGGATCCCACCCCTGATTTCACTTCATTACAAGCTAACCCCAAGAGTTTGTTGGCTAATTCACAGGGCAATACAGCTGAAACCCTTCTGCTCCAAATGACTAGGAAAATATTGAAGTGGTAGACCACTGAATTTATTTAATACTTTTTTTTAAAGGAAAGGGAAAAGTAGGTAGGTCATGGGGGAAATAATGTTGTTGTTTTTGGGTAAAGGACAATGCTTTTGCCAGGTTTCAAATGAGCAACTTTCTATTTATAGGACAAGTATGATAGTCATTGTGCTGTTAGGTATTAGAAGATATTAGAAATCCTGTTAATCATTGATTTATACGTGGTTTATTCCTGCCCCTGTGAAATGTAATGAACTGCAGGAATTAGCTCTGACAAAGTGAAATGCACCAACCAAAGGAGACAAGAGCAGCTGAGGCAACATCAGAAGGAAAAGCACGCTTTAAAATGCCAAAGGTCACATTTACATTGGGAGGCACGTGAGTGAAGAACAAAGTAATTCATTCCAATAGAAGAGAATATATGTAGACCAAGGTTGAACTATGGCCGTGATGGATAACCTACGGCATGTGTGCTAGAAGTGGCACGCAGAGCCCTCTCTTCTGGCACATGCGCCGTTGACCCAGGTTAGATTTCTGTGGGATTTCTTTCGTGAGCTTCTGTTTCCCTGCAAACGATGAAACAGAAGCTCACGAAAGAAAAAGGTCTCGTCGCGCTGCCGGTGTTGGGATGGCTCACCTCCCGCCGGTCAACTAGTCTTTGGGTCTCTGCTGCACATGCATGCATTTCCCTGCATTCCTGAACATGTTCGTGCACGCATTCACATCCTTTAGTTTGGGCATGCATGCATGCGCAGTTTGGGCACTCGGTTTCTAAAAGTTTCGCCATCACTGAACTATGGAGTCCTTCGTGCTCTCTCTGAGCATGGTTGTTTGCCTGCAGACATTTCATTATCCAACTAGGTATCATCATCAGTTACCAACTCATGATGATGATGTGCATTAAAAATGATGTCTAGTTGGTAATGAAACACCCAGGACTCCAACGTAATCGATTTCTACCCTTCAAAAATGGGCTGCTCCGATTATGAAAGAGAAGAGAAAACAGACAATATTCTGGAAATCATAAAACAATATAAGAATGATATCATTTTTATGATAATTAAGCTAGCCTTGAGAAAATAGATGGCATCTGGCAAGCTCAATAGACTTTGGCACTGTTAAAGACTTCATAAACTTTATCCGTAGCTTAATCATACATTTTCACAACGAGGGAATGAATGAAGGGTTGGTGAAAATAACAGCATTTGCAGAGATGTCAAAATTGACTTTTTTGATTAGGGACAAGACAACAATATATCTGCAAGTGACAGACACCCCCCTTTTTTGTTGTTGTTGTTGCTGAAAATGGAAAATAAAGCAAACTTCGTTTTAATGATTAGAAAGGATAGAGAGTGGAAAGAAGGGATCCGCGATATACTGTTAAGCAGACTGAAAGGATAAAAAATTCAAACTTTCTGTACAAAGATCCTTCAATAAAAATTAATACTAAGAAAAGGAGCAACAGATATAGTTAATGAGATAAAATCCCTGGGCCGTCTCCTACTGTGAGACTGCAGACCAGAAAGGAAAGTCCGATCAGATATAAGATGTCTTTGTAGATAAAAAGGAACTGGTAGTTATTCAAGATCTATACATGGGATGAAAGTCCTAGAAGGCCCTAAGATCGCAAGTGGCAAAAAAAAGCCATATCCTTCTGAGTCAGTTAAGACTGGAATAGCTTCATAAATAGAAATAAATGAGCAGAATTTGAATGGGTGAGATACAGTGCAGCCGAAGTACGGAAAGAGCAATTGCCCTAATTACTCTAAAAGGAGTAGTAAAAAGTATATCTCTAGATATAAACGATCATGTGCCTGATGCATACATATGTGGTGGAATTGTACATACTGTAGCATCATCACCAGTATTATCACCATCTTGTCTACCAGTGGTGGGTCCCGGGCGGTACGACCAGGTACGGCCATACCAGTAGTAGCAGCAACTACTGTTTACTGTTTATAACATGACCGACCAAAGGGACGTGCTGTGCACAGCATGCGGTGCCTGCGTGATCTCCACCAAGCAGCTGGGTGTCGCAGGGCGGTGGTGTGAGCATGCGTGTGCAGTGCAAGTGCCCGACTAGGATGTCTGGCCCCGCGTGCAGCATCTTGGTTGCGACGGGGTCCGGAACCCACCACTGTTGTTTAGATATCAGAAAGCATATCTGAGCTGGCAACAAAGGTGGCTGTGCTGTGTGCGATTTTGATCATGGGCGAATCACAAATAGGTCACCCGCTTTATTCATACCTTTAGTAGTTTCTCAAGTAGTCGCTGCAGTGCAAAAGGGGGTTTATAGTATGCATATAGCAGTATGCTTTTTTTTTGTCGTTGTTTGCCACACATTTTTCTGAGTCGACTGATGCAAAATTCAGCAGAAGAGAATTGCAGTCTTTATTAGCTGGTCTGAGGGTGTGCAGCATGACATTTTTTTTTAGTAAGGCCTTACCAAAATGGAAAATGGGGAATGATGCAAAGTGTGTGGGCCTGCTTTGATATTTCCTATTTCTGAAATCGTGTTTTCTCTTTGTTTCTGAACTTGTATGAAATCTATTTCAGGATTTAAAACAAACTTTTAAAGTATTCCTCATTCAAGAGTTTTTTCAAAATGTCCACTAGGTCAGGGGTGTCAAATGCACATCGTCACGGCAGCATCACATTGGGGACTTTTTCCCCCTTCTCTAAACCAGGCACGGGTGTGGCCAGCATTTGATGCATCTGGTCCATGGGCCGGGAGTTTGACAGCCCTACAGTTAGGGTTCCAAATAGCATCCAAAAGTAAATCAGAGTCCAAAGCAAAATATTGCTCAAAGTTCCAATTTATTAAGAGAGCCATGTTGGCACATCTGGGAAAACCCAAATCTGAAAGCTTCCCAGTTTTCCCCACCCAGTTGAGAGTTGAAGATCTTGCCCCCACACCCACAAGTCCATCACATGGTCCAATCTTCCACTGCTATGCTGGCAGTTGCACCCATCCAGTTGCAGTCAGGTGCAGAGATGCAAAAACAAAGGATGACATTGGCTTTCTAGAAAGATTTTTTATTTTTATTTTCAAACAAACATAAACACACAAAACATATAGCATAAAAACCTATTCAACTGCATACAGTGTGTCGATTGGTTACAAGGTCTTTCTATGTCCTTTCCATAGTCATTACTTGCGTTTTATCAAAATTCACATATTGTCAATCAAATATCTTTGTATATATTATTCAGGGACGTGCGGTCAGGGGAGGCAGGGGAGGCAGAGCCTCACCGCTCTCATCATGAAAAGAAAAAAAGGGAAAAGGGAAAAAGTGCTGAGGAGCCTCGGGGAATGGGACCATGTGTGCAGGAGGGAGGTGTAAGAGGCTCCTCTAGCCTCAGCCTCCCTCCTGCACACATGGTCCCATTCCCCGCCTTCTGTCGGGTTCTGACGCCGAAGCTCATGGTTCCAGGGCGAATGCTCATGCGCGAGCAGCTCCCTTCCTCGCACTGAGCAACGGCGGGTTTACAGGAAGCTGCTCGCAAAAGTGGAAAGTGCGATGGACTTTTCGGACTGGCGGCTACCATTTCCCTGCCAGCTCGCTCGCGAAAGGACCCTGGAAACCGAGTCATGGCTGGCGCCTTGTTAAGAATTGCGCTGCTGAAAGTGACAGAGAGAAAAAGCAGATGTATTTTTTTTACAATTATTATTTTGTGATGCGATATTGAACGTAGCACTTAGAAGGCCATGGCTGATTCCAAGAAAACTAAGGGCGGAGGGGGGGGGGTCAGATTTGATTAATCTTCGGTTAGGATGGGGACCCAGGAAATCCTTGGCAGAGAATGGGACCACGTGTGCAGGAAGGAAGCTGAGGCAGCCTCAGCCTCCTGCACACGTCCCATTCCCCGCCTTCCTGATGACGTCACCAG
The DNA here is from genome assembly GCF_964273705.1 of Natrix helvetica. Taxonomy (NCBI): domain Eukaryota; kingdom Metazoa; phylum Chordata; class Lepidosauria; order Squamata; family Natricidae; genus Natrix; species Natrix helvetica. Next base: position 338,646,268 of record NC_138548.1, read on the forward strand.
CCTCACCAGCCATAAACCTCACCGCACGTCACTGATATTATTATTATACTTCATTTGTCTGATTATCACTATTGTTTCTCCATTTTAAACAAGATATTCTAAATATGTATCCATTTATATTATAATGATTCATTATATCATCTTCAATATATCCAATAATAAAGAAATTTTTATATCCTATTCTAAATCATTCTATTAGCCTTTCTAGAAAGAATTTTGTTATGGCTACACAGCATCTAACAATCCCCCCTCCCATTTTCCCACAATAGAAAATGCATAGTAGAATAATAGAAAGTGTGGCAGGCCAAAGATCCAAAAGAAAAGATGGCTGCAGGTCTGACACTTACGCTAGTACAATTTGGAGAGGCCTCTGAATTCACAGAAGGGAGGAGAATGCAGCCTTGGGGCCCAAAATATGACATTTTACAAATAATTATCAATTTAACAAACACCATTTTGAAGAGGAAGAAATCCTACAGCTCCTGCTTGTAGCAATTGTCCATAGGCGTGACTGTAGCAATAGTTAATATTGTTAAATATTTACTAGAGTTTCCCACAAATTGCTTGAAGTCAGCTTTTGCAGTATTTGATTATTGAGTTACTTTCGTGAAGGATACACAATTTATATTCTGATAACTGGAAGATTCAAATACTGTTAGAAAAAAGTGGCAACATTTTCAGGTTTACATATTCACCTTCTTTGGGATTCAGTGTCACTTGAGTATTGATTCAAAAATCTACAAGATTTTTCGGTTAGAAGCAAAGCAGGAGAATTGTTTGCCCATAAGAAGTAATTCTCATTAGTTGTTTTCAACATCCTGGAAAACTTATCATCCTTCTTTACATGTTTCCTCATACTTTGAATGCATATTTCTTTTAAAATGATCTGTATCCGTTTTGTAGATTTTGGCCATGTTCCAAGAACAAGCACAAAACCTGTCTTTAGCAGTTTTAGCAACAGGACAAAAGGGACAATGCAAAGAATACTGGAAAAAAATTCTTATCATATACTTCCACTCATATTGAAAACACGTTCCACTCTTGAAAAGCAGTTAATTTTACCCTTTGACATTTTTATTTCATTTTTCCATCATTCCAGAGACTGAACTAAGTGCAGGTACTTTATAAACATGTTTCATTTAAACTTGTGTTTCATTTAAAATCTCCAGGAACCACGGGACAACTCATCAAAATAGATAGCTTTGACATGTATTCTGGAGGTATGTGAATTTGTTAATCCGTTATGTATTAATAGTGGAACTCTGAGAGTTAAGGGGAGTTGAAAGTTCAAGAAAATTTCCATAAAGCAAATAAATTGTTGAGATGTTTAGTTTATATTATTGGTTAATATTAATTATACTTCTGTAGTTCCTTGTAACTTATGAATACAGGCTAAAACTCATAAACTGGGTAACCTCCAGGTTGGATTTCTATAGTTATTATAGTCTATTGTACCTATTTCCATTGTAGTCTATTGTACTATTTCCATTGTAGTCTATTGTACCTATTTCCATTGTAGTCTATTGTACTATTTCCATTGTAGTCTATTGTACCTATTTCCATTGTAGTCTACTATGCCTATCTCAAAGCAAAGCAGGTTGGATCAGTCTATGGGATTATTCTTGTATACAGAACCCTTCTCCAGATGCCATTTCTAGAATTCTATACAGCGTAGCCAACATCTGGAAAGCACAAGTTGACCTATAGCATTTGGTTGCTTTATATCTTGGGGGGAGTATTACATTATTTGTTAAGAAAGACTGTGATCTCCATTGTTAGTTATAGTATCTATATATGTCAGAAGTTCACAAGTAATTTACAAAGTTTTTTTCTTGGTTTCTCCGTAAGATATTAAACATTTGCTAGATTTTATGAAAGGAATTAGCAAAGGCACCCTTATACTCCTTGCCTCTTATGATGACCCAGCAACAAAGTAAGTAAACCATTGAAGTACTTCTTTCATTTAATTAATCTTGTGGTGTAATTTATTTACATAGAAATAATACATAAGGAGATCCATATTTAAAAGTTCTTATTAGTGATGTAAGCATTATGTGATCCTCAAAATACACTAAGACCAAGTTCTCAATTGTTAATATCCTTCTGATGCAGAGAAAACAAAACAGATGGTCTAGAATTCCCTTGTATATTGAATATGTGCTACAAATTCTGTTTATATTGTAAGGTTCCAGCGATTTCCCCGAACCACTAAAATGCCAAAGAGAGTGAGACTCCAGACAAGGCTTGCAAAAAGTATCAACTTTTATTTATGGTCATAGCAAAAGCTGGGTGACAAACTTTATCCAAAACATACAAACAAATGCATGTAAAGGAGTAGCCACACACTGCAAGAGTGGCTCAGACTATTATATACATTCTAGGCAGGTAGAAACAAAGTTTATCCAGTTAGATACAAAGAGTCATTACCAACCTAATCTTTAAAGTGTTCTTTTGTTCAAGCTCCTGTCTCTATCTACCTTATCTATGGAGTATTCCAATAGCCTTGTATAGGGGGTGGCAGCTCCCCTCTGCCAAGTTGTTTTTCGGCAGAATGCTTTAAGGATTTATGAGCCAGGAGAATTCCCTAGTTTGGTTCCTTTGTCTATGCAGCCTGATATTCCCGTGTACAATTTCTTCTATGTTTTCAAGGATGTGCCTAGCTTTGAAGCCAAGAATAGAAGCGAGATGCAGCAATGACATAACATTTCCAGTAATGCCATCCAGTATTAAGGTTACAATTTGCTAGGCTAGAAAACAACTAATTTCTGACAGTATACAATAATATAAGCAGAAGCCAATAACAAAGCTTAATTCTTAAGAAATGATTTCTAGCAGTATAACATATCAGAAGCAAACGGCAAATATTGGTTTAATTAGTAAAAATTATATAGTAACATAAGCAATTCATAATAAAAGCAACTAGCCAATATTGATTCATACACTCCTTCAATATATAGCACCACAGCTCAAACAGAGTGTACAGTCACCAGGTGTTTTACTGCTTAACCATTTTAACTGTAACAGGAAACAGGAAACTCTACTTAGAACAAAAGAACATAGAGTATATATCATAGATTCAAACTTGTAAACACTGCCATCTACTGGCTGAATACTATTATAGCTGTTATACAAAAATACATTGCAACAATGAATTCCAACAATATGAAATAACATGAACGCAACTAAGATGAATACAACCTCAAGGTTGACATATATTATGAGAGAACGTATTCACTATGTTATTTTATTTATTAAGAGATAACATGGTAAGATAACCTTTATTGTCATTTTTATTAAAGACACACTGGCACACATTAAAAATGAAATTCTGTTGCCTGCTTTCAAAAGTGTACACATACATAACACACATATAGACATGCTATATACATACATATGTATATACCTATACTCATACATATAAATATTAATCACTGTCCATCTTGAATAATGTTGAATAATCACATTACTTTCAATTGACATGCAAACTATGGAATAAATTTCATAAATTGACTTTTTGAAGTAGTTGGAGATTCTGTAGTTCCTAAACCAGAAACAGATTTATAGACAGTCAAAGGAAATCAAGGATATTTATACTATTTCCGTGGCCTTTGAAGTAACAAACTTGAATATCCTGTTCTGATAAAGCAGTGAAGGATTGCATTGTACCACATAAATATGATTCCAGGATCTTAACAGGACATGAATATAACAGTGTTGAAATATAATGGATATCTCAAAAAATGCTTAGTAAATGTTAGTCATACTGTACTGTTACTCAATGTCTAACTCAGGAATAGGAACGTTAACTCCTTGTTTTGGTCTTGTCCTATTATCATCATGTTTTGGACTAATCTTGGCAGATTTATTACTATGACTCTAGATCAACTGTTGTTTGAAAGGTGCTTGCATTGCTCTTAGCTAGAGCCACAGTTCCAAAATTGATCAAGATGGCATGCACTGTAGGTCTTGGCAGCATGGATTTGGCTAAAGGAATAATTGAACAAAACTGGAAAGTAAAATGATATGTACTCACTTTTGGCAGCATTTGAGATTATTGATAATGTGTTGCATATCTGTATTTCGGTTTGTCTTTTTTTTTTTCAACAAAGGAGCAAGAAAAAGGACAAATTTCAAAAAATGCAGTCAATTATGATGGAATTCCTTTGTTTATAATGTAATTTCCAGAGGTGTTTTTCTTTGTTGCTCTGCTTATTATTTATATAGTACAGAAAGAAAAGTAATAAGCATTACTTTTAAAGCAATTTATGGGCAATTTGTGTGTGTGTGTATATGTATGTGTGTATGTATTCGTAGATTTTCATGGATACAGGTATGCAGATCGTGGCATATTCGGGTGTTTTCCCATGTAAGATTGAGAGTATCTTAGCGACGTTTCGACAAGGTTCCACTCGCCATTTTCAGGCTGGTGCTTTCAGCTTCATGCTTGTGCGAGCAAAATGTGATCAGAGCTGCTGTCTTTTTATAAATATTGGAGGGTGGGTGTGGAATGCTGGCTTTGTTGCTGTAAGCGGATCGGTTGGCTGTGTGGTAACATCTTGATTAGTTGATGGAGTTGGTGTTTGCTGATTAGTCAGCTGTTTCGTAACATCCTGTGTGGCTGAGGTACTGGCTGTGTGCCTATTGTTATTTTGTGTTGTAACGACCTGGGTAATGGGCTGTGTGATGACATCCTGAGCTCTATTGCAGTGATATCCTGAGTCCTGTGCTGCAACCACTGTTCCCTCTAAGGTGCGCGGCTGTGCGGCTGCGCAGGTGGCAAGAAAACACCATGCAGCAGTTTTCAATTGCCGCACAGTGTTTTGTATTGTCACAGGCGCCGGAGGCTGGGGAGGTCCTTTGCAGGCAGCTAGAACTGGCCATCTGCAAAGGACCTCCCCGGACTTGTTTTGATGAGCGCGGGGTTACTGAGTTCAGGAAAGCAAGCCCGGGGAAGTCCTTTGTGGGCGGCCAATCCTAGCTGCTTGCGCCTGGCGCTGTGGCTAAAATAAACCCCCAAAGCCCCTGCCGCTACCGGAATATCTGATGCGGGGGCGCCAGCGGGAGCTTTGGCGGCTTTACTCCAAATGTGGTGGTGCTGTTGGAGGAGGAGGATGAGGAGGTGGCAGCTGGTATTCTGGTGGCGGCAAGGGCTCATCGGCATCTTCAGCGGCAGCCCTGCCCCCTGTGAAAAAAACCGAAGATGGAGCAGATCCACGCATATGACGTCGCTACAACATGACTGGAGGAGGAATTCTGGGAGTTGAAGTCCACAAGTCTTCAAGCTGTCAGGTTTGAAGACCCTGGGTTGTTGTTTTTCTAAAGGGTTAGGGGTGCAAGGGTCTTGCAACCTGACAGCTTTAAGATTTACATGCTTCAATGCCAGAGTTCCTGAGCCAACATGACTGGAGGAGGAGTTCTGGGAGTTGAAGTCTACAAGTCTTCAAACTGTCAGGTTTGAAGACCCTGGGTTGTTTTTTTTCTAAAGGGTTAGGGGTGCAAGGGTCTTGCAACTTGACAGCTTTAAGATTTACATGCTTCAATGCCAGAGTTCCTGAGCCAACATGACTGGAGGAGGAGTTCTGGGAGTTGAAGTCCACAAGTCTTCAAGCTGTCAGGTTTGAAGACCCCTTGGGGCTTTTTTCCCTAAAGGGTTAGGGATGCAAGGATCTTGTAACTTGACAGCTTTAAGACTTGCGTGCTTCAAATGCCAGAGTTTCTGACCCAACATTTTGGTTGCTAAGCAGGAGCGTTGTTAAGTGATACTATATAACACTTTTAATTAAGCGGGTACCTTGAATAAACATAACTTTTGAGTTTCAAATAATACAGATTTCGTTGTTGACTTAGATGACACCTGTGAAAGAATTCAGGTGCTGCTCAGGCATGAAAATGTGCCGCTCAAACACTATATACTTTTCTGCTCACACTGAAAAAAAATTAGAGGGAACATTGGCTGCAACCTCCTGGGGTGTTGGCTATGTTGTAACATCCTGAACCTTTGCGTTGTAACCTCCTGAGTTCTGTGGTGTAATGTCCTGATCAGATGGATATGGTGTAACATCCCGGGCTTTGGTTTGGCTCTGGCAAGCCACTCCCACAAAGCAGGCCACACCTACAGAAGAGGTTCTAAAAAAATTTGAAACCTACCACTGATTCAGAATCTCAATTCAAAACATCCTGTTTTGATAGTTTCCTGCAAAATATCAAAGAAAAAGAGACAGACAGCCTACAAAGGGAAAATTTAAGGGTGTTTCTCTTCTCCGCCTGCCTGGATGGAGAGGGAAGCTCCTAAAACCTTTGGCTCTGGGAACCACAGAGTTGTTGCATGGATGAATGGAAATAGCTAAAAGAGAAAATATTTTATGCAACAGATTTGGTCGACAGAAAATAAGGAGAAACTATCTGCAGTCTGAATTAGCATTGTATAGATGGGTGAAGTGGTGGGATTGAGCCAGTTTGCACCTATTTGGGAGAACCAGTTGAAAGGAAGCACTCTGGCGTTGTTTCTAATCTAATCTTTATTCCCCTGCTTACAGAAACTGACTCTCCGGTTAACCCTTATTACATTGTAACAGCTAAGGTGAAGCACCCATCAACATGGATGATGTTGAGTTGGCCACACCCACCCAGTCACATGACCACCGAGCCATGCCTACCCAGCTGGTCATTAGGGCAGAGAACCAGTTGTCAAATTATTTGAATCCCACCATTTTCTTCTGCCATCTTCTGAAAAGCTGAATTGTGAAGTGTTGAATTGATCAATTTGCTAATTCTGCTGCTGTTATCCTCCACACTTTAAATTGCTGTATTAAAGACAAAATGATTTTCTGTCTCTCAGGCTAAATGATGAAGCCCGGAAGTTATTTTCTGACTTAGGAAGCAAATACGCTTCCCAGATGGGTTTTCGAGACAACTGGATATTCCTTGGTGGGAGCGGACTCAAAAACAAAAGTCCATTTGAACAGGTGCGTTGTGGTAACAATAGCTGTGTACTGTAATCCCAAGTGATCTTATTTGGTTACTTAAGAAAATGGCAGAATCCAAAAAATCCTAACCCCCCTCCAATCCATTGACTATTAAGACTACGGCAGAACAGGAAATCCCCTTTCCTGGCAAAGAGGAAATCCTCTGTTAATGTCAGCTCCCGAAACTGGGTAAATTCCCTTGGCAGGTATTCTTGTCAGCCCTTAGATTTAGCTAAAGGTAGAAAACAAGAGTATTTTGGGATGTACTATCATGTGGTTTAGGGCAGGGGTGAGCTGCTGGGGGTTCACACGGGTTCAGGTGATTCTGTAGCTAAGATTCTGCCTAGTTAAGTGAACCCACAAATGCCACCCCTGGCTGGCTCCACCCACCTGATCCCTCCCACCCCACCTCTCCCAGGAGTCTCTACGTGGTCTTTTCATCATACAAGGTAAGTGCAGGGCCTGCATGGAGGCAAAAAACAGGCCTACTGGAGGTTCCGGAAGTCTGGAACGGGCCTGTTTCCAGCCTCTGGAGCCTGGGGAAAACAGTTTTTACCCTCCCAGATGCTCAAGAAAAGCTTCCGGAGCTTGGGGAGGGCAAAAAACGCCTCCCCTCTCCCGGCCGTGGTTCAGGAGGCGGACTATGCCACGCCCACCATGGCCATGCCTACCCAGCAACAGGGCAGCAAACCCGTTGCTGGAACTTTTGAAGCCCACCCCTGGTTTACGGTACGGTAGCAGAATCTGTCCAAGGACCCCCCCCTCTGTTTCAATGTATACCTAGCACAATCAAGGTGTGTTGTTTCAAGTTCCTTTCTTATACTTTGTACTTTCCTAGGACTCGGGTATTTTTTATAACTCTTTTACTTTTTATTCTTCTGCTTCTCTGAATCCAACCCACGTTCCTTCGCCCCTCTGGAATTAAGATTTTCAGCAATATTGCCCTGTGGCTGGCTTTCCTGCTTTTTTCTTTCTCGTAGAAGCTAAAGTTTCTCTATTGCTCTTCCTCTATCTCTGTCTTTTATCTCTGGTGGTAATCTTCGTTTACGACCGTTCAGTTACAAAGGTTAGAATTAACAATGGCCGCAGAAAGAGTAATTTATAGCCTGCAAAGCACTTCCGAGCATCCCAAAATGCCACACCACCACCTTGGAGTCACGTGATTGTAATCTGGGTTTTTAGCAACCTGTTGCTCTTAAAACTGCAGGCTGTCCTCAATTTACAACAGTTCATTTAATGACCATTCAAAATTACAACAGTACTGAAAAATGTGACTTATAAACCGTATTTCACCCTTATGACAGGTAAAGCATCCCCATGGTCATGTGATTTACATTTGGATGCTTGACAACTGGTTCGTATTTATGACGGTTGCAGTGTCCCGGGGTCACGTGATCACCTTTTGTAACCAGTTGACCAGCAAAGTCAAGGGGGAAACCAGATTCGCTTAACAACAATGTTACTAATTTAACAACAGCAGTCATTCACTTAATAAATGTGGCAAGAAAAGTTGTAAAATAGAGCAAAATTTCTCACTTAGCAACATAAATTTTGGGGTCGATTGTGGTCATAAATCAAGGACTACCTAGTGTAATACTTAGGAACAGTGGTAGGGTTCAAAAAAATTTACTACCGGTTCTGCGGGTGTGGTTTTGTGGGCATGGCAGGAGAAGGATGCTGCAAAATCCCCATTCCCTCCCTACTCCTGGGGGAAGTTTACAGCAAAATCCCCATTCCCTCCCCTCCCTACTAACCTGCTTTCCAGCGCCGTTCTCCTATTCAGGGCAACAAAAGAAGATCAGCTGGGAAGCAGCAGGGGCGCGGCCAGCCTATTTACCGATTCTCCAAACTACTTAAAATTTCCGCTACTGGTTCTCCAGAACCTGTCAGAACTGGCTGAATACCACCTCTTCTTAGGAAGAAATATCTACTAGCTACTGAGATGAAGAAGTTAATGCTTTGGTTTTGTGGAATCCATATTCCTATTTGTTGAAAAGTATAACTATCCAAAGCAAGTGCCTCATTTTTTCTCTTTTTTTCTTTTTCTACAGCATTTGAAAAACAATAAGGAGACAAACAAGTATGATGGATGGCCCGAAGTTCTGGAAATGGAGGGCTGCGTCCCTAAGAAGATGGAGTAGCATAAAATGAATTTTGGCACAGGAATGAACTGTGGTCTTATCAAACAGATTTTTTTTTTACTTTGCCTAACAATCTGGGTTAGTGAATTTGAAATGACTGTTTTCAATCCTTGAGGTTTTGAATTCTAATTCACATCAACCTGCTGGTCTCAAATGGAGTAACCAAAAGTGTTAGATAACAATACTAACTACAGTGGTTTCCACCAAGGTCTCTGTTCCGACGGGAACAGAGTTTAATCATATTGGTCAAAGGGTCTGATCGCTCCCTATAAAAGGGCTGCTGTCAGACTCAACCTTCGCTGGATTGTTCTTACTTGTTGTGTTATAATAAAGAGCTGTTGTTACCGTTAAGCCTGTGTGTACCTATCCATTACCCAATCTAACAATGACATTCCAAGGCGACGAAGGTGGGATTGGAAGGCAACTAGGTGAACCAAAAAGAGCATAGCAAGTACATCCAGCCTGGAGCTCAGCGCAGCTTCGAGCAGCCATTTTTGAGCGGCAAACTCAAAATGCCCTCTGAACACAAAATGGTCATGCACGCCCCACCAACTCCGTATGACCCAGTGTTCGAGATGGCAAAAGACCTCTCTGAGCTGACACCACTCCAATCAGTTGCCTGGTCCATGCTCCAGAAGATGCTTAGGACTCATTACATGCCCAAGCCATCCAAGCACGTTCACCGGTATGAATTCAACATCAGGAATCAGAAGGCGTGTGAGTCGATTAACGAGTATGTTGCTGCACTCCGCAAGGCCGCAGCATACTGTGAATTCAGAGACTTAGACAAGCTGATTTGAGACCGCATAATATGTGGTGTACGGGACATTAATTTACAGAAGAGGTTGCTCGCAAAATCAAATCTCACTCTGCAAATTGCCTTGAACAAAGCCAGGGTGTCAGAATCAGCCGTCAAATCGACTGAGACTCTGCAGCACCAAAGCACTCCACAAGACGCGCGAAAGAGTACAAGTGTACATCGCAAGGCTGCAGAGCCCGAGAGCTCAGAGTGCGAGGAAGATGACAGCTGCCGCATGCACAGTAGCCGCTCCCAGCTGGTGCGCAAATACAAACTGCATCTCCTGCCTTGTGCTAGCTGCAGAGGAGACCATGCCAGATCGGCTTGCGATTTCCACGACGCAACCTGCCAGCGTTGTGAGCAAAGGGAGCACATCACCAAGGTGTGCCGGAGCAAATTCCCTGCCACTGCCTGGCAGCCTAGAGGCGCACCAAGGCACCAGCAGACGCCCAGCCAAGGGGCCTGGAAGAAGCCACCATGGAGTTTAGAGGGTGACAACAGTCAACCACCACACATTGATCAGACAAGTCCGCACCAGGCGGCCAAAAAAGCTGAAGGGCTCTCCATGTGAGATGGAGATCGACACTGGGTCATCACTGACCATCATACCGTGGTCTACCCTGAAACAAGCTACCCCTAGCCTCATGAAGCAGCACCTTCGCACCCCTGACATCTGCCTCCGCGATTACCAGGGAAACTGGTTCCCCATCCTGGGCCAAGGCACCTTCCAGGTGAACTTCAAGCAATTCAGCGGAAAACTCCCAGTGCCAGTGGTCAGCGGCAACCTGCAGAGCCTCCTAGGGCTAGATTGGTTCCAAGCCCTGGGCCTAGAAATGACCGGCATCAACGCCTTGAAAGCCAACAGCGCGGAAGCCATCTTTAAGGAATTCAATGCTTTCAGCACCAGTCTGGGTAAATATGTGGGGACCCCAATTTCATTTAATTTGGACCCCAACACAACCCCAATAAGAATGCCTTTTGCTCTCCGTCCCAAAATTGACAGGAAAATTGACAAGCTCGTAGGCCAGGGAATCCTAGAGCCAGTTGATCATGCATGCTGAGAGATCTCTATAGTGACACCTGTCAAATCTGGCAGGTCAGTCCACATCTGCACAGACTACAAATGCACAATTAATAAAGCGCTACAACAAAGCGCCTACCCTGTACCCATTGTACAGCACCTCCTTCATTCATTAGGCCCGGGAAATTTTTTCACTAAATTGGACATGGCACAGGCATACCAACAATTGCCTGTAGATGGCGCTACAGCAGAGGCCCAAACCATTGTGACGCACAGGGGTGCATTCAAATGTCACCGCCTGCAATTCGGCATTAGTATCGCCCCTGGACTGTTCCAAAGCATCATGGAATGGCTTTTGCAGGAGATTCCAGGAGTCGTCCCCTATTTTGACAACAACTTGATATCGGCTGCAAACAAGGCGCAACCTTTAAAACGAGTACGAACAGTTTTGGCTAGAATTCGAGACAAAGGCCTCCGTCTCAAAAAAGAGAAATGCCAAATTAACATGCCAAGGGTTGAATTCCTAGGGTACCTAATTGATGGCTCTCGGATTCACCCGACCACACAAAAAATCAAAGCAATTCAGGACGCCCCCACACTTCGCAATCAAACCGAGCTGCAGGCATTCCTCGAGCTCCTTAATTTCCACAGCATCTTTCTGAAACAGAAAGCCACCGTTGCTGAGCCCCTACACCGTCTCCTGGCTAAGAACACAAAGTGGTCCTGGGAAAAAGCCAAGGCTGCTGCATTTGCCGCGGTAAAATGACTCCTGTCAGCAGATTCTTTCCTCGTCCAGTACTGCCAGACCCTGCCATTGGTACTGACCTGCAACACTTCATTGTTCGGCGTTGGCGCCGTCCTCAGTCACCATATGCCCAACGGAACCAAAGTCCCTATTGCATTTTACTCCAGGACCCTATCCGCCGCAGAGTGGAACTGCAGCCAGCTGGACCGTGAAGCTTTGGCTGCTGTGGCCAGAGTAAAAAGGTTCTATGAGTACCTTTATGGATGGGACTTTGAACTGATTACTGACCACAAAGCGTTGTTGCGCTTATTGGCTGGGGACCGACCTACTCCAGTATCGTTATCACCCCGCATGACCAGATGGACTATTTTCATGGCTGCCTACTCCTACCGCCTTATCCACTGACCTGGCTCCATTTTAGGGTATGCTGACACTCTCAGCCTTTGCCCGCTGCCTGAACTTCTTGCTGACCCTATCCCCGAGACACCAGTCCTCCTCATTGACTGCCTGGAGACTGGGCCTGTCTCATCCACTGACGTTGCCTGTCACTCTGCAAAGGACTCCACTATCAAACAAATTTTGAACTGGGTGTGGAGGGGATGGCCCAAGGGGCCTGTTGGGGCTGATTTTAAAATGTATCTTGCTAAACGCGAGGAATTATCAGTGGTAAATGGCTGTCTACTGTGGGGGGACCGGGTCATTGTTCCACCCAAACTACGCATTGCAGTATTAGAGGCTTTACATGTAGGGCATCCTGGAATAGTCAGGATGAAGTCTTTGGCTAGGAGTTACGTGTGGTGGCCTAACATGGACAGGGAGATCCAAGAATGAGTGGCTACCTGCACACCGTGCCATTCCATCTGGCCTCCAATGGTCAGGTGGAGAGAATGGTGAGATCTGCAAAAGAGGCCCTCTCTAGGACCACGGTTGGTCTCGGGGTTGACCACTATTTGCTCATTCAGCACATCACACCCAGTGCCACTACATGGAGAAGCCCCTCCGAGCTTCTCATGGGTCACCAGCTAAGGTCCCACTTAGACCAGTTACACCCCAATTATTCTGCCTCATCGCCCCCAGACTCCACAAGCAAGATTCAGACTTTTAGCATAGGGAATTTGGTATATGCCCACAACTACACCGGGGGGACTCTGTGGATTCCTGCCACAGTGATAGGCATCACCGGCCCTCGCTCTTACCTCCTAGAGCTCGCGGACGGTAGGAATTGGAGAAGGTATATTGACCAACTCTGTGGCCGCCTCTCCAACTCCACTCTTAGACAACCAGAGGTAACTCCTGCATGAGTTAGCCAAAGCCCTACCCAAACGGAGCAAACACTCACTCCTTCCACGGCCAGCTCAAGCCCGAGGGTACCAGGGAATTTATCTGGTTTTGTTGCAGGCCCGCAGCAAGCTCCAAGCGAACCGGCTCCAGAAGCTCCAGCTGCCGCCTGTGGAAGGTTCCAGGAGCTTCCACCAAGAGGAGCTGCGGAGCAAACAGGTCTGTCCGACCTGTCCAAATAAACCCCTCCTACTGAACTGCGCATGTCAGGCAGAGCTACCCAAAAGCCCGCCTACCTACGTGACTACGTTACCAGTAGGACTGTTCCATCTAAGAGGGGAGGGATGTTAGATATCCATACTAACCACAGTGGTTTCCCCCAAGGTCGTCTGTTCCAGCGGGAACAGAGGTTTAATCCTATTGGTCGAAGGGTCTGACAGCTCCCTATAAAAGGGCTGCTGTCACACTCAACCTTCACTGCATTGTTCTTACTTGTTGTTTTATAATAAAGAGCTATTGTTACCGTTAAGCCTGTGTGTATCTATTACCCAATCTAACAAAAAAGGTCAGTTTTTCTATGTGTAGGAGCCCATTCACCACTACTCTGACATATAAGTAACGAGTTATGAAGAACTACAGACCTATACTTCCAGCTGAACTGTTTTGGGAAGTCCTGTGATGATTTTAGACTTCACAAATACAAGAGCAAATCCTTCAAAAACAGCTTTTGGAGGTGAAGATATATGTAACATAGGACAGAGATGGACATTGTTTCATTCTTGGGAGCCGCATTTAATATTTCAGCTAAAGCAAAGACTGGCAGGCTCAGGAATTTGGGAGTGGAAGTTGAGGTTGGACAAAGCACAGTTTTTGAATTTCTCTTTGGTTTGTTTTACATTGTTTAAATTCTGCTTTAATCTCCCATTGCAATTTTGTGATATATTTGTGCTTCAAAATAACATGAAACCTAGCTGCCAATTTTGAGTACACCATGCTGGCTACCAAAACAACCAGGATTATAATGAAATTATGACTTGCTGTTTGGGTAAAAGCAGCCATTAGCTCTGAAACTGACTTAGACAAATATCTGGGAATGTCTAATAGATGAAGACTGTTACTGAATTAAATTGCAAACTAGTGGTATGATACGACATTCATATTCATTTACGACATTTGGCATGATGGCATAATTAGGAAAATAATGTCATTATATGAATAAGTACATTGATGCAAATCATGTCAATTATATAATTTGTGTAATGATATCATTATAGTGTGTGCACATAAAACAATGTGGAAATTTTGTCTATTATATGCAAAATCTCTTGAATCAAGATTTGATAAATCAGAGTTTCACTATATTTTAAAAAAAGGTTGAACCCCAAAATCTTCATAATACCCAACTATTACATCACATATCCCTTTTTTTAAATTGTCAAGCATTCGAAAAATATATTATGTACTCTGGTGTTATTTCCTTTGGAAAATATTCTGGGTCAGGTGTGAAAGACCAGGTCCATATATGAAGGTTCAATTTAAATGATTTGTTGCTAAACAGCCAATGGCGCAAGAATCTTGTCAACAAACAATCAGCACTTGGTTCGAGTTGGATAAGGGTCAATGGCACTCGGGGGGTGGGGGGGTGTTGAACTTAGATTGTGGCTACATAGGGATTTTAGGTTGATTCCCTCTTTTCACCTCTCCACCTTGGTCTGCCAGTCCTTCTGCCACCTATTGACACATTGAAATATTTGTGCTTGTTTATAAAATATATAGATTGAACCAGTAGTGGGATTCAAATAATTTAACAACCGGTTCTCCCAGGGTCAGGTTAGCTGTCATGGGAGGCATGGCCCATCCCCATCCTCCAAATCGGTCATACATGTGGGACGAGCCTCCCATGATAGCCAGTCTGACTCTGGGTGAACCGGTTGTGACATTACACCCACCCACCCACCCCTGCTATCAAAGTGGATCCTAGGTGCTGTGCTGTGCTGCAAGGGTGAAATGGGCAATGGAGCAGCTGGCACAAGGGGAGGAGGAGGAGCAGGGAGAGGAAAGAGGGAAAATTGCCTTCTCATTCCCTCGCACCTGCCACTCCATTGCCTTTTTTTCCATCATAGCACAGGACCCCGGATCCACTTGGATAGCAGGGGATGGGGTGTAATTTAACAATCAGTTCACCTGAACCAATGCAAACCCGCTGAATCCCACCACTGTATTGAACCCAATGAAGCTACTTGTCCAGATTCCAAATAGCATACAAAAGTAAATCAGAGTCCAAGGCAAAGTATTGCTCAAAGTTACAATTCATTAAGAGAGCCATGTTGGCATATCTGGGAAAACCCAAATCCGAAGGCTTCCCGGTTTTCCCACCCAGTTGAAAGTTCAAGATCTTGCCCCGACACCCGCAAGCCCATCACATGGTTCAATCTTCCACTGCCCCGCTGGCAGTTCCACTCATCCAGTTCTGGTCAGGTGCAGCAGTGCAGAGACAAAGGATGACCTTGGCTTTCTAGAAAGAATTTTGTTTTGGCTACACAGTAAATTACTCCATGCACTCCCCACTCCCATTCTCCCACAATAGAAAAAGTGTGGTAGGCCTCAGATACAAAAGAAAGATGGCTGCAAGCCTGACACTACTCAGTTTTCATGCTTCAATCCACGTCTTTCACCCATATCAATTCTCCAAAATGCCGTTGTTCCTGATAGTGTCTAATATCTCATCCTTCAAGTCATTCATGCTCAGAAAACTGTTTTGTCTTCTCTTTTTAGGTAGGGGGGGGATAGAAAATGTCCTACTGAGGCAGCAGGTAAATAGGTACCTTACCTGAAGGGTAGGGGAGCCCCTTAGGCCCCCTTAGATCAGAAGGATATTCAAGTCAGCATATTATTAACCTTTGATTTAGGCTACTCAGTAACTGTTACAAATTATGCGGAAACAAGACGTTGCAAAAGGCTTCAAGAGACGGACAAAGGAAACAGATGTGACTTGCACAAGATTTGAATCTGTCAGCTTGTGTATTAATAAATTGTTGCATTAGGAGGGTGCTGATGCCAACGGTTTCACTTCTGCTTATGTATTTTTCCAAAGGGTGCTTTCCACATTTTTATGTATACTATGCAATATTATCAAATATGGTATGTAACCTCCCTTGATACTCCCCCAAGTACCTCCTTTTCTCAGAAGTACACGCCTGTGTAAACCCCCCCTAAAATCAGGTGGGTACAAAACCCCTGTCCTGGGCCTAGCCAGGACAGTTCAGACTTTGCTGTGTTAACGCTCTGAACTCGAATGCATCAATAAACCTGTTTTCTCTCGAACCTTGTGGTCTCACGTCCCATTCCTGGCGAATTGAGGTCTTAGGCCCCAATCCGCCGCAACATTTCTGGCGACTCCGCAGGGACTCGAACCCAGAACTCGAACCCGGAACCGCCGCAACACTACTACTTCTGGTTTCTTGATTCTCATGGAGATACCTGGCTGAATTTGCCTAACAAAATAATGGATCCTGCCAGTCTTGTCCAACCAGTTTGACTTCCATAAATCTCTTCTATTCTGGGTCTAGTTTGTTCAGTCATAAAATCTTAGTCCTGGAAGATATGTGCAAGGTCTCATGTCATTTTTTTAATATTTATTTCTTTTATCAGAGTTACAGAGCTACCCAAGTCGATCAACTCTGGTTGGTTTACTAAGCAACTAAAAAAATCTGTTAGAAGGCATGACTGAACAAACAAATAAAAACTCATTAAATTAATATAAGACTACTATAGAACATAGAATAACAGAGTTGAAAAGGACCTTAGATGTCTTCTAGTCCAACCCCCTGCTCAAGCAGGAGACCCTCAGCCATTCCAGGCAAGTGGCTGTCCAGTCTCTTTTTGAAAGCCTCCAGAGATGAAGCACCCACAACCTCTGAAGGCAAGCTATTCCATTGGTTGATTGCTATCACCCATTGGGAAATTTCTCCTTAGTTCTAGATTGCTTCTCTCCTTGGTTAATTTTCACCCATTGTTTCCCATCTCACTTTTTGGTGCTTTGGAAAATAGTTTGATCCTCTCATCTTTGTAGGAGCCTCCCAAAGAAAGCCATTCCTCATCCCAAGGCCTGAGGAAAGGGCCAACTTCAAGAAAGGCAGGGCCAAAGCAACCCAAAACCCTGAGTGGAAAACTATAAAGATAAACTTGAAGAAGTTAAATAAGTTAAATAAGTGGAACCACTATCACAGGGGTGTCAAACTCAAGGCCCCGGAGCGTTTAGATCTGGCCTGCTGGGCCACCCTGGAAACAGCAAAGGACCAGCCCACGGTGCCTCTGCCAGGGAAAACGGAACTCAGGAGGGGACCCTACCGAGCTCCATTTTCCCTGTCAGAGGGTTGCAGGACGCTGTCGCAGCCAAAAACAGAGCTCATGAGGACTGCAGGTGACCCTCACGGGCTCCGTTTTTGCTGGCAGTGGGTTGAAGGAAGCCGTCGCAGCCAAAAACGCAGCTGGGGAGCCCGTTTTCGCTGGCAGAGCACTCAGGCCACCACAGGCGCCCCTGACACGAGTGATGTCGAGCTGGTCATGTCCACCTTAGCCCCAAGAGATCAAACACAACTCTAATGCAGCCCTCAATGAAATTGAGTTTGACACCCCTGCACTATCATGGTTTTCCAGAAATCCACAGACTGAAGCTTGAAATAGCTCACTTGTGATTCCATCCTATAGCTTTGTTCTGTATTTGGGGGTGGGGGTGGGTGTAAAATATAATAAACTTTCTTTGCAACAGGACCTTCAGACAAAGCTGCTGCCCTGGCTAGCCTCACTCCTACCGACTGCTTCAGAGGCAAACATTTCTACACTTCTAATTTTTCCAAGGATAAAGCAACAAGTTGCAATTTCGTCTTATAACCAGCAGGTGGAAATCTTTCCTTAGGAAGAAATAGAAAGAAAGAAAATGTTGGAACTTTATAGTCCTAGGCTGCTTTCTTTAAATCCAGGGACTTCTATTTCAAATGACAAAACCTGAATGGGCACAAAAGTGCTAGCCCAAACAAAGCTCTTTCATGCCCCAATAATTTGAAGATGCAGAAATGCAGTCCATACTTTTTATATTAAAATCAGTGCATATAATTTACATTTCTATTTATAGCATATTTAGACGTTGCATTTCAGTCCCATATGCGGCAAACAGATATCAGCAGGTTGATTTGCCCCATTTTTGACATGACTCTCCATTATCCCTCTCTCCTGAGGCCCTTCCTCATAGCCATCTTCCAGATCATCAACACACTCCCACAATTCGTCTATCGGGACATTTCTCTTGGATCAAGTCCACTGCCCATCAGGGTTCCAAATAGCATCCAAAAGTAAATCAGAGTCCAAGGCAAAGTATTCCTCAAAGTTCCAATTTATTAAGAGAGCCATGTTGGCACATCTAGGAAAACCTGAATCTGAAAGCTTCCCGGTTTTCTCCACCCACTTGAAAGTTCATGATCTTGCCCCCACACCCACAAGTCCATCACATGGTCCAATCTTCCACTGCCATGCTGGCAGTTCCACCCATCCAGTTCCAGTCAGATGCAGAGGTGCAGAGACAAAGGATGACCTTGGCTTTTTGGAAAGAATTTTGTTATGGCTACATAGCATCTAACTCCGTATAAACCCTGTCACGTTTTCCCACTTTAGAAAATGCATAGTAGAATAATCGAAAGGGTGGAAGGCCAAATATCCAAAAGAAAAGATGGCTGCAGGCCTGACACTGCCTTTCCTCCTAGCATATATTTTTCAGAAAACCTTCCAATATTCATTTCAGGACATAACACATCACCCTCGTCATTTTCTCCTCCATAAACACCCAATTCTGCTTTATTTTCAATAGTACGGACTGTGGTACTAGAAACTTTTAAGGAGAGGGAAAGAATCAAAGCTTCAGAAAGCAAAAATATATAAGAATGGTACATTCCTTAAATTTTGCAAAAAGGAATATGTGATATTAAGTCATGCCCCATTTATGAGCCTTTACACAACTTCATGGGGAAATGGCTTAAGGTGTACCATTCTGACACGTGATACAACTTCAAGGAATCATCCTTTTAGATGACAGGGAGATTTCCCTATTTTCATATACTGTAAAAGGTAAAGGTTCCCCTCACACATATGTGCTAGTTGTTCCCAACTCTAGGGGGTGGTGTTCATCTTCGTTTCAAAGCCAAAGAGCCAGCGCTGTCAGAAGATGTCTCCGTGGTCATGTGGCCAGCATGACTAAACACCAAAGGAGCACGGAACGCTGTTACCTTCCTATCAAAGGTGGTCCCTATTTTTCCACTTGCATTTTTACATGCTTTCGAACTGCTATGTTGGCAGAAGCTGGGACAAGTAACGGGAGCTCACTCTGTTACAAGGCGCTAGGGATTCGAACCACAGAACTGCCAACCTTTCTGATAGACAAGCTCAGCATCTTAGCCACTGAGCCACTGCATCCCTTTCATATAGTGTATATCCTATATAATGGTTTTTGTTGTACCAATTCTGAAGAGGCAACCTGGCAATTCCCAGTAAGGATAAAAATTGTCACATACTACTTTCTAGCAGTCAATATACAGAAAAGGCAGAGAGAATAACCCTGAAGGACAGGAAGAAGATCTCCTACCAAGGCAATGGTTAGATAAGAGAGATTTGAGCCATGGCCAAGAAAGCATCTTGAAAAACTGTCTCATACAAGCCTCTCCCTACTTCACCTGTAGATAAAGGGAAGGAGGGAAGAAGCACATTCAGAATTGAATGTGAATGCACAATGAAAGTAATCCCGGAATTACTGCAGAATATGGCATTGGGTTCTTAGTCTGGTCTAATTTTTAGGATTGACAATACAATAGGAAAGCAAAAATACTAGTAGACGTTGATACATCCTGGGAACCAAGGAAGGGGGAAACCTAGATCTAGGCATAGATGAACCAAAGAGGCCCTTGATTTGCCCAACTGCTCCTCAGGATCAACCTGTTGAAGACACAAATTATTTGCAGCCACTCTAAGGCTCAGTGCAATTGATTCAAAGCCCTCCACCCTCCCAAGTCTTCTATAAATATAGAAGATACAAGGTGTGACTGCTTGATACCACAATAAATGGTTCCTGGTAGATCCCAAAGGTGCTTTTTCAGGAGGCACCTAGACTTCCTTGTTGTTTTTTTGAAGACATTTCATTTCTCATCCAAGAACCATCTTGAGCTCTGACTGGATGGTGGGGAACGGAAGGATTTCTATACCTTGCAGTCAGCTGCTTGTTTGAATCCTTTTTGAGAGTTGTTGAAGCATTTGGAGGTTTATCTGTATCCTCAGGGTCAGCTGAGTATCTGTGTTCTCAGGGTCACCTAAGAAGCAGCAGTGGGATTTAAAAAAAAATTACTACCAGTTCTGTGGGCATGGCTTTGTGGGTGTGACTTTGTGGGCATGGCAGGGGAAGGATACTGCAAAAACCCCATTCCCTCCCCACTCCACTAACCTGCTTTCCAGCTCCATTCTCCTATTCAGGGCAACAAAAGAAGATCATCTAGGAGGTTGGGAGGCTGCAGGGGCGGGGCCAGCCTATTTGCCGGTTCTCCGAACTACAAAAAATTTCCACTAGTGGACCAGCTCACTCCGACACTCGCCCTGCTTCGTCTTCACCACATGCATCCACACAACTGCCTCCTAGTGCCTACACACAGGTAAGCAGCATGGGCTGCTCAGGGAGCCCCGAGGCTTCGCAACCACCGCCTCCTAAGTGGGATTGAGCCTACCCGCCTCCTCGATGCATGGAGGCAGGAGGCAGCAGTTTTGTTTGCTATCTGCGAGATCTGGGGGGGGGGGCAAGCAGTCAAGCGAGCATGCCAGGATCTGCCAGCTGCCTCTAATCTGCAGTTTACTCATGAGCAAGTTTACTCATGAGCAGTGACGTGCGGTGAGGTTTATGGCTGGTGAGGCTGGTGATGTCATCAGGAAGGCGGGGAATGGGACCACGTGTGCAGGAGGCTGAGGCTCCGCGGTCCCACAGCTCGCGCTCCGCAGTCCCCTTCATGATGACTCAGGAAGGCAGGGAATGGGACCACATTTCAGGAGGCTCAGGCTGCCTCAGCCTCCTGCACACGTGGTCCCATTCCCCACCTTCATGAGTCAACATGAAGGGGACCACGAAGCGCGAGCCAGCGGAGCACGCTCCGTGGTCCCCTTCATGTTGACTCAGGAAGGCAGGGAATCGGACCACGTGTGCCTTTTCCCTTTCCCCTTTTTTTTTCTTTTCATGATGAGAGCGGTGAGGCTCTGCCTCCCCTGCCTCCTCTGACCGCACGTCCCTGCTCATAAGCAGGGTGCTCGGCAGCCGGCAGATTGCTGGCTTGCTCACTCAGCTGCTGCCCCCCCTGGAGTTCACAGGCAGCGAACAAAACCACACTCTCTCCAGACCCTCCAGCTCTCCTGCATTCAGCTCGGCGCGGCTCGGGTTGCTGCTTTCTTTGGCCTTTTTAAAAAGGTTTTACAGCATATTTTATTTCCCATCTCCAATCTGAAACATAAATTTGCTAAGGCACGCCCACAAAATAAGCCACACCCATAGAACCAGTAGTAAAAAAAATTTGAAACCCACCCCTGCTCTGTGGTACACCTGTCCCTTGACAGTCCCAATCTACGTCATGATAACTCTGGGGTTCTGCTCCAGTTGAGGGTTTCTGGCTGGCTTTCTACAGGGGAATGGAAAGATTTGGAAGGCAACTGCAGCAAAACATACACTGGACTTGCCTCTTCCACTGCTGGTGTGCTTGAGTGGGATTTTTTTTCTCAAAAGCTGTGTTCCTGCAATACCATCAGAAGGAGAGGGTTGCAATGGCCAACAGTCAATGCATTAAAATGCATCGAAAGGTACATTGTGCAACCTGGGTTTTGTGTTGTTGGCTACAGGGCCAATGAAGTTGAGGCCTTTGCTTAGAACAGTATTTCAGATAGTCTCCAGGTAAGGTCACCTTCTAGCCAGGTGGTTGTCTTATTGAAGGATTATGAAGTTGACATTGAGCTATTTTCTCATCTCGAATATTATTTCATGTTCTCAAGACTGCTAGAAAACTGTCATTGCATGCTTTGGCAAATCTAGTCTTTCCACATTCTTGTTCCTGCGTTAGGTCCTCCCAGAAATCCAACATTTTGAAAGTATATCCAGTGCCCTGGATTCTGCATAGTGTCGGAGAGTTATAAAGCTGTTTGAATAAAATAACAAATGTGACCTTGTTCTGTGGTGACCAATTGGCCATTGGTGGTAAATGATAGTTGTGGGAAAGTAGAGGCTTAGGAGAAGATTGCTGCCATGGTACCAAGCACTGCCTACAAACATCTTCTTCTGTCGAATCTGTCCATTTACAATTTGTGAGATAGATAGAATTAATGCCAGGGGAGACAATAATGAATTGAGTGAATGATTTGGGGATTGAAAGAGCCCTCTTCTTTTTTCCCTCCTTAATTTGAGCTAAGGCTGTAACAATAATGGCTGTGGTTAAAATCTGGCTTACTCAATAGGCTTTTTTATCCTGGCACTGATGATGTGGGATTCAGCCGGTTCGGATCAGTTCAGGCAAACCGGTATTTACGATGATCAGTTGGCCCTGCCTACCCGCCCATGCCTTACTCTGTCCTATATTTCCTTTGTTTGAGCAAGCCCAGCTGATCGGCGCAGCAGATTTACTGCTTTTACTGTTTTACTCACAGGGGCTGCAGGAAAAGTTGATTTCAAATGCAATGTAGGCACACGAAGCGAACTGGTTGTTACACCGGTTGAATCCCACCACTGATGTTACCTAGTTTGGGCAATGAAATGTCTGCAAGAAAACAATCAACCAAGGACTCCTTATTTCAACCCCGAGCTACAAATACTCTCCTTATGTTTCTATCCATCACGCCACAAAAGTCATTATCACATAACCCAGGCAGGTAGATGAAATTCTAGACACTGGAAGCAATAAGAGGAATGAACTTGTATCAAGCTACATGCAACAGCAGAGCATTGCCCTGATGCTCCTTGGGGCCGTCTTGGGACCGTTTGGTCCACTGTGATGTTTTGCAACATTTCTACTCAGCAATGCCATGCTTTGGGCCCTTCTTTGAAAAAGGATGGGTCAGACTATGAGGTCAGTTGGGAGTCTGAAAGTCAGGCATACAGGATTTGTAGACAGCCGAGAGCCCATCCAGATTCCCTCCTCCTCTTCCTTCTTAAAGCGGCTCTTGGGATTTTGATTTCCTTGCTGTTGTTTTTCCCAAGGCTGCACTGAAGTGAGGAGCAAATTAAGGGCAGAGGGAGGGGAGAGGAGGAGGAGGAGGGAAGGATGGCACAAATCCTTGATCAAGTAAAAGGGCTCCCGTTGCTGCGACCCAGCTGTGTGGCACAGGTTGGGTTCCTCCTCTGATCAGCTCTGCTCCCAGTGACATCTTGTTGTGTCAAGTCTGATTAATCTAATCTTCAAGAGGCTTTCACACACACACACACACACACACACACACACACACACACACACACACACACAAAAGAGAGCGAGCTCTGTTAAGGAGATGGCCATCCCCAGCATGAAAGCTGCCTTTGTATGTAGCCCCGGGCAGCATGCAAGCCAGTTGTTAGGTATATTCAAAAAATGAATTCTTTACATGCCACAATCAGCAATCAAGGGGAAACTGCTTCGCTCGTCCCCTTGAACCGCTGGCTGATATTTTCTGACCCTTCTTACGCGATGAGTAAATGGGAGTGCAAGGAGCTGCATAACATCACTCTCTGCAAGACCGAAGACCGGAGGCATCTCTCTGGGAAAAGTGCCCTGGACTTTTTGAACCTGGCAGAATAAGACGACTCCATATATAGGGCTGGTGTGTTCTGGCTTTCTGGCTCGTCCACATGCAACAAAACCCTGGAGGGAAATTCAAACTGTTGCAGGGGGAAGAAGTGAACTACTAAAACCATGGGCGCAACTCAAGGGAAAAAGGTAAAGATTTTCTATTTTGCATTTGGAGTTGGGTAAGAAGACACGGTGTAGCCAGCAGGGGTTGGGGGGGTTGGGTTGGATTCATCCATTGAAATGGGTCAACTTGTGATAGAGTGAATCTTTCTATTTAATCCAAGTGGGGGGAGCAGGTCTGGTGGGCTGGAAGGAAAGTTTCATAGGGACGCGGTGGCTCAGTGGCTAAGATGCTGAGCTTGTCGATCAGAAGGTTGGCAGTTCGGCAGCTCAAATCCCTAGCGCCTCGTAATGAAGTGAGCTCCCATTACTTGTCCCAGCTTCTGCCAAACTAGCAGTTCAAAAGCACGTAAAAATGCAAGTGAAAAAATAGGAGCCATCTTTGTTGGGAAGGTAACAATGTTCCGTGTGCCCTTGGCATTTAGTCATGCTAGCCACATGACCACGGAGACGTCTTCGGACAGTGCTGGCTCTTCGGCTTTGAAACGGAGATGAGCACCGCCCCCTAGAGTCGGGAACGACTGGCACATTTGTGCGAGAGAACCAACCTTCATAAAGCAATGAAGGGGACACAATAAGAATTACTGAAATATTGGACATCATTGGGGATCCATTTTGAAAAGCTCCTTAAAGATATTCTTAATGAATGCCTGCTAAGAAAATTACTTTGCTCCCAATAAGACACCCGACTAACATAGCCATATGCACTTTAATCAACTGGAACCCTGTTAAGATTTTTATCTTATTCTCTGTGGCTAAATGTGGTAGAAAATGGGAGAATCTGGGGAAGGGAATATTCTACACTAAACTTAAGCTTCTCTAACATATCCTGGTATGATTCTGAAAATTATTTTTTAATACATTTACACTGGCAATTCACAATGACATTGTACAACAAGGGAAAAGGGTGGAGTAGAAAGAGGAAGGTGAACTCAAGTGCACCTCCTAAGAGTACTTCAGTGGGCTGTTCTAGGAGAGGAAAAGTCAAGTAGCACTTAGTCCCACTTCTCCTTCCATTGGAATCTGGTCAAGTGGCTGCTAATGGAAAGAGTCCTTGGAAGGGAGGAGTTACCAGCTGCTTTTCTCCAACCCAATCTGGTTTTATCCAATCTGAAGCTTGGAATGTTATTGTTAGATTGGGTAATGGATAAGCACACACAGGCTCAACGGTAACAACAACTCTTTATTAAGTACAACAAGTGAGAACAATCCAGCAAAGATTGAGTCTGACAGCAGCCCCTTTATAGGGAGCTGTCAGACCCTTCGACCAATAGGATTAAACCTCTGTTCCTGCCGGAACAGAGGACCTTGGTGGAAACCACTATAGTTAGAACAAGTATCTAACACCCCTCCCCTCTTGGATGGAATAATCCTACTTGTTTCATAGTCACGCAGGTAGGCGGGCTTTTGGGTAGCTCTGCCAGACCTGCGCAGTTCAGTAGGAGGGGTTTCCTTGGACAGGTCGGACGGATCTGTTTGCTCCGCAGCTCCGCTTAGTGGAAGCACCTGGAATCTTTCACAGGCCGCGGCTGGAGCTTCTGGAGCCGGTTCGCTCAGAGCTTGCTACGGGTCTGCAACATAACCAGATAAATTCCCTTGAGCTGGCCGTGGAAGGAGTGAGTGTTTGCTCTGTTTGGGTAGGGCTTTGGGTAACTCATGCAGGAGTTACTTCTGGTTGTCTAAGAGTGGAGTTGGAGAGGAGGCCACGGAGTTGGTCAATGTGCCTTCTCCAATTCCTACCGTCCTCGAACTCTAAGAGGTAAGTGCGAGGGCCGGTGATGCCTATCACTGTGACAGGAATCCACAGAATTCCCCCGGTGTAGTTGTGGGTGTATACCGAATCCCCTATGCTAAATGTCCGAATCTTGCTTGTGGAGTCTGGGGGCGATGAGGCAGAATAATTGGGGTGTAGCCTGTCTAAGTGGGACTTTAGTTGGCAACCCATGAGAAGCTCGGAGAGGCTTCTCCCTGTAGTGGCACTGGGTGTGATGTGCTGAATTAGCAAATAGTGGTCAACCCATGTTTGCCAATCTCCCGGGCCCATCCTAGAGATGGCCTCTTTTGCAGATCTCACCATTCTCTCCGCCTGACCATTGGAGGCCGGATGGAATGGTGCGACCAGGGCATGCCTGATTT
This sequence comes from Natrix helvetica, assembly GCF_964273705.1. Lineage (NCBI taxonomy): Eukaryota > Metazoa > Chordata > Lepidosauria > Squamata > Natricidae > Natrix > Natrix helvetica. The sequence continues at coordinate 338,672,299 of NC_138548.1, forward strand.
CCTGAGCTTCTAGGAAGGTCTCAAATTACATGGCTGTAAATTGGGGGTCATTGTCAGAGACCAAGACATCGGGCAGGCTGTGCATGGAGAAAAGTCTCTGTAGCACCGTGATGACCGCTTCTGCCTTAGTGGAGATCATCAGGACTACCTCTAGCCATTTCGAATAGGCGTCCGCAACTACGAGAAATGTCCGACCGTGAACTGGGCCAGCAAAGTCAATGTACACCCGAGACCATGGTGCTTGAGGTCGCTCCCACTCCTTAGCAGGCACCTCTGGGGGAGCTGGTCTGGACTCCTGGCATGGTGTGCAGGTAGCCACCCATTCTTTGATCTCCCTGTCTATGTTAAGCCACCACATGTAACTCCTAGCCAAAGACTTCATCCTGACAATTCCAGGATGCCGTACGCTCAGAGCTTGCTACGGGTCTGCAACATAACCAGATAAATTCCCTTGAGCTGGCCGTGGAAGGAGTGAGTGTTTGCTCTGTTTGGGTAGGGCTTTGGGTAACTCATGCAGGAGTTACTTCTGGTTGTCTAAGAGTGGAGTTGGAGAGGAGGCCACGGAGTTGGTCAATGTGCCTTCTCCAATTCCTACCGTCCTCGAACTCTAAGAGGTAAGTGCGAGGGCCGGTGATGCCTATCACTGTGACAGGAATCCACAGAATTCCCCCGGTGTAGTTGTGGGTGTATACCGAATCCCCTATGCTAAATGTCCGAATCTTGCTTGTGGAGTCTGGGGGCGATGAGGCAGAATAATTGGGGTGTAGCCTGTCTAAGTGGGACTTTAGTTGGCAACCCATGAGAAGCTCGGAGAGGCTTCTCCCTGTAGTGGCACTGGGTGTGATGTGCTGAATTAGCAAATAGTGGTCAACCCATGTTTGCCAATCTCCCGGGCCCATCCTAGAGATGGCCTCTTTTGCAGATCTCACCATTCTCTCCGCCTGACCATTGGAGGCCGGATGGAATGGTGCGACCAGGGCATGCCTGATTTCCTGAGCTTCTAGGAAGGTCTCAAATTACATGGCTGTAAATTGGGGGTCATTGTCAGAGACCAAGACATCGGGCAGGCTGTGCATGGAGAAAAGTCTCTGTAGCACCGTGATGACCGCTTCTGCCTTAGTGGAGATCATCAGGACTACCTCTAGCCATTTCGAATAGGCGTCCGCAACTACGAGAAATGTCCGACCGTGAACTGGGCCAGCAAAGTCAATGTACACCCGAGACCATGGTGCTTGAGGTCGCTCCCACTCCTTAGCAGGCACCTCTGGGGGAGCTGGTCTGGACTCCTGGCATGGTGTGCAGGTAGCCACCCATTCTTTGATCTCCCTGTCTATGTTAAGCCACCACATGTAACTCCTAGCCAAAGACTTCATCCTGACAATTCCAGGATGCCGTACATGTAAAGCCTCTAATACTGCAATGCGCAGTTTGGGTGGAACAATGACCCGGTCCCCCCACAGTAGACAGCCATTTACAACCGATGACTCATCGCGTTTGGCAAAATACATTTTGAAATCAGCCCCAACAAGCCCCTTGAGCTACCCCCTCTACACCCAGTTCAAAATTTGTTTGATGGTGGAATCCTTTGCAGAGTGATGGGCAACGTCACTGGATGAGACAGGCCCAGTCTCAAGGTAGTCAATGAGGAGGACAGGCATCTCAGGGGTAGGGTCAGCGAGAGGTTCAGTCAGCGGGCAGCGGCTTAGAGCATCAGCATGCCCCAAAGTGGAGCCTGGTCGGTGGATGAGACAGTAGGAGTAGGCAGCTAGGAAGATGGTCCATCTGGTCATTCAAGGTGATAATGACACTGGGGTAGGTCAGTCCCCAGCCAGTAAGCCCAACAACGGCTTGTGGTCTGTAATCAGTTTGAAGTCACGGCCATATAGATACTCATGGAACCTCTTTACTCCAGCAACTGCAGCCAAAGCCTCACGGTCCAGCTGGCTGTAGTTCCACACTGCAGCAGACAAGGTCCTGGAGTAAAAGGCAATAGGAGCCTCAGTTCTGTTGGGCATGCAGTGGCTGAGGACGGTGCCGATGCAGAACGGGGAAGCATCGCAGGTCAGCACCAATGGCAGGGTGTGGTTGTATTGTACCAGAAAGGAGTCCACCGACAGGAGTCGTTTTACCGCGGCAAATGCGGCAGCCTCGGCTCTGCCCCAGGACCACTTTGTGTTCTTAGCCAGGAGATGGTGTAATGGCTCAGCAATGGTGGCTTTCTGTTTAAGAAAGACGCTGTAGAAATTAAGGAGCCCAAGGAACGCCTGCAGCTCGGTATAATTTCAAGGTGTGGGGGCGTCCTGAATTGCTTTGATTTTTTGTGTGGTTGGGTGAATCCCAGAGCCATCGATTAGGTACCCTAAGAATTCAACCCTTGGCACATTAATTTGGCATTTCTCTTTTTTGAGACAGAGGCCTTTGTCTCTAATTCAAGCCAAACCTGTTTGTACACGTTTGAAAAGTTGTGCGTCATTTACAGCCGATACTAAGATGGCGTCAAAATAGGGGATGACTCCTGGAATCCCCTGCAAAAGCCGTTCCATAACGCTTTGGAACAGTCCAGGGGTGATACTAACGCCAAATTGCAGGTGGTGACATTTGAATGCACCCCTGTGCATCACAATGGTTTGAGTCTCCACTGTAGCGCCATCTACAGGCAATTGTTGGTATGCCTATGCCATGTCCAATTTTGCGAAAAATTTTCCAAGGTCTAATGAATGAAGGAGGTGCTGTACAATGGGTACAGGGTAGGTGCTTTGTTGTAGCGCATTTTTATTATGCACTTGTAGTCCACGCAGTTGCAGACAGACCTGTCAGATTTGACAGGTGTCACTATAGGGGTCTCCCAGCATGCGTGTTCGACCGGTTCTAGGATTCCCTGGTTTGTCAATCTCTCTGTCAATTTTGGGGCGGAGAGAAAAAGGTACTCTCCTGGGTTTTAGCCTTATTGGGGCTAGGTTGGGGTCCAAACTAAAGGAAATTGGAGTCCCCACGTACTTACCCAGATCGGTGCCAAAGACATCCTCGAACTCCTTAAAGATGGCCTCAGCGCCATCGTCTTTCAAGGCCAGGGCTTGGAACCAATCTAGCCCTAGGAGGCTTTGCAGGTTGCCGCTCACCACTGTCACTGGGAGTTTCCTGCTGAACTGCTTGAACTTCACCTGGAAGGTGCCTTGGCCCACGATGGGGATCCGATTCCTCTGGTAATCTCGTAGGCGGATGTCAGGGGTGCGAAGTTGCTGCTTCTTTTTTTTTATAGTAATCTTTATTGGTTATACATTTTCTTTTTAATAAGACATACAAATACAGCTTTAAACATACAAACCCCCCCTCCCTCCCCCCCCTCCGTGACAGTCATTTACAGCCCAACATTCTTTTCTTCCTCATTGTTTAGTTTCTAACCAGCATCTTCTTGTTACAAAGTTCAGGGATCTATTACAATACTCACATTCACTTTTAATTCCCATTGTTAACAGCTGCTATTTAACTTTTCCAGTTTTAAGTCCTTGCTGTTCTCTTTCTCGCCCACATATACCGTGTTTCCCCGAAAATACAACAGGGGTTTATTTTCTTTTGCCCCACGAAATATGGCCTTGGGCTTATTATCAGGGAGGGCTTATTGTTTTGGGGCTGCCGGTCGGCTGCTTGCTTGTGAACTGGCTCCCGAAGAGCCAGGCACAGTCTCAGGGGCGAAGCAGCCATGAGGTAACCATGCTCACGAGCAGCCGCCCAGCAAATCCCCTTTCCAGGTGGGCAGAGTGCCATTCACTGACCTAGGGGGTATCCCTAAGGTGCCAAGCCATGTGGCGCTCTGCCCACCCCTCAGCTCCCGCGGCTTGGCATATTCGGGATACCCCCTAGATCAGTGCATGGAGCTCTCCCCGGCTGGAGAGGGGAGGTGCGCTAGCACCTGTTCTGCCCGCAGCCTCACCAAGCCCTTGCGCAGCTCTCCCAGGGCACCGCCGCTGGCCGTTGCTGCCCACCACTGCCCGCTGCCGTCCCGCTCTGAACATAACTTCCAAACTCCAAAACTCGGGGCCGAGTCTTCCAGCATCAGCCGCTCTAGGAGTGCTCTCTATGATGGGCCGGCTGCTGTAAGACTCTCTGTCTGGCTGAACTCCTCTAACATTGGAATAGCCATCTGCCTTGTCCTAGGAAATGTAGGGTTGAGTTTAGTTGAAGGCTTGACCTGAGCACCAAAGTGCTCTGATATGAAGCTGTGGCAAAGACACTTTTCATATTTTATAATGCCGTACAGGACAGTAGTTTCATCCCCCAAAAGATAGGAAAGTGTTGCAACATTTAATGAAACATACCTTGCAGTCCCAGAAAATCAAATTATTCCTCATTATCCTGGCATTTGAAAACAGCCTTCAAACTGTCAGTTTGTCCCTATAGTCTAGACTGATGCATTCTGACCGGCAACAATCCTCCAGATTCTCAAGTAGATAGTTTTCCACCAGGCTTTTAAAACTAAAAGTACAAGAGTTTGAATCTGTGGCAGCAAAATACGAAGGAAAAGTTTTGGAATGAAGGTATGGCCTTCTTCCCTCCTATATGGATGTTAAAATGCCTCCTTGCTTCCCCCCCCCCCCCCCATCCCCAATCCTGCCAAGGGTCCTAGGGCACCTGGGAGACAGTGACAAGTAAGTGAGGTGAATTTTATTTCACAAAATCTTACATCTTGCTTATGTGATTCATGGAAATCCCTGCTGTTTTCCAGCAAGGGCCTTCCTCCCTCCCTCCCTCCCTCCCTGCCTCCCTCTCTCTCTCCCTCTCTCTCTCACTCTCTCTTTCTCGCTCTCTCTCTCTCTCTCTCACACACACACAGAAAGAGAGAGGGAGGAAGGGAGGGAGGGGGGGAACAAAGCAAGCTTCCTTCAAATGATTCCAGTTCTGATTTCTCTTTTACATTTCTCCTCTTTGCCCTTTCCCTTCATCCAGCCTCCCTCTCTCCTATCTGAGGGAGAGAGTTATTTTAAGCCAAAGCCTATTAGTTTGGCCAGCTTGCCTCCTAATCTAGTCTAATCCATTGTCTGGTGTCTTCCTTCTTGTTTACAATTCTTGCCTGACGAGGACTAGAAGGCTTTAAGCATCCCAAAAGCCCAGCCAGAACTGCTTCAGCCTTGTGTCATGCTCCCCAAAAGGAAGGGGTGGGCAACCTTTTAGCAAGGGCCACATTTCACTTTGAGGGGGAGAAAAGTATAGCATTGGTTGTGGTGATGTGGGCAGGACCACGTCACAAAACTACTGAGAGCTAGAATATTCTTTGTGGGGTACTGACTTTTTTGTCCTCGTTCGTGACGTTTCTTTGTTAACTATATAAAGCCACAGAAACTGTTTTAGATTGCACAGGATGTCTTTTCAACCTTGGAATGGAAGGAAACCATACCCTACCTTTGGGGTAACTAAGGTATTTGAGAGACCCATATAAATGCCCAGGAATAAAGTGTTCTAACTGGATATTTATATGAGCATGTAGAAAATTGAATCCACTTTTTTGCAGTTGGCATTGTAATTTATAATGAGGCTCTAGGAATGATGCCTCTACTAAAAGTATATTTAACATCATATACATTTGTTTAAAGTAGTGTGAAGGAATAAAAATAGATCTCTTAAAATAAAAGTCAGGCTCAGATATAAATTCATAACACATTTGTCTTACTCTAAGTACTCAAACAAGTTCTAGCTCATTTGTCTAGATATGCTTTTATTTGTGTTAGATTAGTGTTTTATCCTGAGCTCGCTGTACTTTGTTACAAAAGAAATCAAATGCCAAAATATTGACCTGGAATTCGATGTTCCTACATTATTTGAAGGTCAAAAACATTACTGTGAATTGGGACTGGAAGCAAATTGATAATCAGTGCAAATGTAATAAATTAGAGTAACTTGCAATGTACAAAAATATCAGGGAATCAACTGTCTGCTATCTTTGGATGGATTATTTGTAGGCCTTTTAAAATTGGGGTAATTCTTCAAAGGCAAACTAAGAATGGAATGGAATGGAATGGAATGGAATGGAATGGAATAGAATAGAATAGAATAGAATAGAATAGAATAGAATAGAATAGAATAGAATAGAATAGAATAGAATTCTTTATTGGCCAAGTGTGATTAGACACACAATGAATTTGTCTCGGTTGCATAAGCTCTCAATCTACATACAAACAGCAAAGTAATATAATCAGAAGATACCAATAAAAGATTAGAAGAATAGTAGTAATACAACACTACCAATGGGTAAATATCCATAGGCATAAGACAATGGTACAGGAGTTAGGTGTTCAGCAGAGTGTTGGCAGAAAGGAAAAAACTATTTCTGTGGTTATGGTAGTTGTTTCGGCCAGGGGTGGGTTCCTGCCAGTTCTAACCTCTTCTATAGAAAAGGTTCCATAAATCTACCGTGCCATTTAGAACCGGTTCCAGCTCCTTCCCCCCACCCATCTGCACCATGCTTGCCCCGCCCGCTGCTCACTGATTGGCTGGCTCACCAATCACCCCACCCACCTCTAAGAGTCCTATCTAAATCTTTAAATCTTAAAGCTATCAAGTTTGAACACCCCTGGGGGTTTTTTTCTAAAGGGTTAGGGGTGCAAGGATCTTGTAACTTGACAGCTTTAAGACTTGCACATTTCAATGCCAGAGTTCCTGAGCCAACATGACTGGAGGAGGAATTCTGGGAGTTGAAGTCCACAAGTCTTAAAGCTGTCAAGTTTGAACACCCCGGGGGTTTTTTTCTAAAGGGTTAGGGGTGCACGGGTCTTGTAACTTGACAGCTTTAAGACTTGCGTGCTTCAAATACCAAGAGTTTCCGAGCCAACATTTTGGTTGCTAAGCAAGAGCATTGTTAATTGAGTTTCACCACATTTTACAAGTTGGCAACACCCACCCAGTCACATGGCCGGCAAAACACTCCCACAAAGCCACACTTACAGAAGAGGTTCTAAAAAAAATTTTTTTGCAACACATTTTTATTTTTATTAAACAAACAACACAAAAAAAAATCATCATCTTACATTACATCTTGTAGAAAGTGTGTCAATTGATTACAATTAGCTTTCTTGCATCTCTTCCACAGTCATTACTTATATCATATCAAATGAACACATATGTGTACCTTATTGCCATTATCGATTATTTATTTAACATAACAATCTAAAAGTTACTAAATTATTACTAATTATAAGATTTAGTTAATTTTTTGTTATCAACTTTCATATATCCAATAACATTACACCTTTATAGCATATTCAAAATAAGAATTAATTAACAAAATTTCTAAGCCTTTTTTCCCAAGTCAGTTTGTAATTTATATCTAAATTCCATATATTAAACCAGTGCACATATATGTCGTTAACTATATCTCTTATCATTTCATTATTATTGTTATCATTAATATTTGTTAACAAAATCATTTTATTACTTATATCCAACTTCCTCATCTCCAGCCAACATAAATATGTACCTTGTTACCATTATCAACTATTTATTTAACAAAGCAATCTAAAAATTACTAAATTCCTACTTACTAATCACCAAACATAGCTACTTTTTTATTATCAACTTTCATATATCAAATTCTATCCTTCCAGAAGGCATATACTCTTATTTCTTTTGCCATTTGTGGAATTAATTTTCTGTTTATTTCTTTGGTAAAGTTTTTCTGGACATCTCTCCGCACCTTGTTGCTTGTTGCATCTCTCAGGTAATCTCAGCACCCTCCATTTGCTACTTTAATTAATTTATCTTTGATTGTCAATCGTGCTTCTGGTAAAGTTTCTCCCCTTAAAATCATCATTTTTCCCTTTTTTCTTCTTCTGTGCCTTGAAATTTGAGGTAAAGCTCCAGTCCATCAAATTCCCTTTTCCATACTCCCATTTTTTCGCTTTCAACCGCTTTCAACCACTCCATAGATCAAATCATTAGTTTTCTTATCTTTGTATTCGTTTTTCTCTTCAATTTTTGGGGCTCCATCTCCATCATTTTTTCTAGTATAAACTCTATCCTCTTCTCACTTCTCCCAGTTACCTCCAATAGATTTTGAATTCCATCCCAAATCTTTTGCAAAGTTAAAGTTTCCTCCTCTGAAAATTGATCCATATTTCCAAATTGTAAATTACTGCCACTCTAGCTTTCAAGACTTTTATATATATAGTATCAGCGGCGGTCTTGGAACATCAAGACCGTACATCCATACCATTGCAATGTTGGCTCCTCCTCCTGGAAACCCACCACTGGTTTCGGCATATATAAAGCACATGACCTAAATTCAGTTCTGCCTATCATGATGCTATCCAGAAGTATTTACATCTTCCAGAATCTAAAACTATTAACAATAATGGCTAGAGCAGTGATGGCGAACCTTTAAGGCACCGAGTGCCAAAAAGGGAGCATGCACATGGGCAAGCAGCACTGAGTGCCGAAATGGGAGCACTTCTCATTTGTGCATATACGCATATGCGTGCACACATGCTTTGCATACCCGTGCGCTCTCACCTGAGCCGCAACCAGGAAGGGAAGCTGCCTAGGGGGCTTGCGTGTGCTGGAAAATGAACTTCCAGTTTCTGGTGCTCACAAGCGCACCAGCCAGCAAGTCTTCCAGTTACTGGCCAGTGCGCATGCTCACGTTGGAAAACAGAAGACCAGCTCTTCCGGTTTCCAGCACTGCTACATGCATGCCAGTTGATCATTGCATTCATATGTGCACCAGAAACCCAGAAGAGGAACAGGCGATGCTGTGTGCCAGGTGACATGGCTCCACGTGCCACTTTGGGCATGTGTGCCATAGGTTTGCCATCACGGGGCTAGAGATTCTACGAGTTCTCATGCCTTCTGGAGAGCACCAACCTTTACTGTCTCATAGAACCATATTAATATCCCGTCTGATTCTGATTCTTGACCTAATTCTGGGAAGGTCATATCCAATAGGGATATATGTCCTTCTCTCCCTTTGGTAAGAAATCAAATGTATCTGCCCCTCAAGCACCAAACTGCTGCATATACCATCTGTAGAACTTCAGACATAATCTAACTCCATGACCCAAATCTCACAGAAATTTTAGCACTCCTACATGAGATCAGATTTTAGCAATCTCGTGCGATCTCAGGGAGGACAGTGGCAGAATCTCACGAGGATTTTTGCTTATAAGTCTAAAAAAGATGGTCTAGTATTTCCTGGGGATAAATCAAACCATTTCTAGTTTTTCAGTCGTACCTTTTCCATTGCAATTTCCTCTGGGATACTTATTCCGCATTCTTTTTGCTTCTTCTCGATTTACTGTATCTTTTTATCAAGGGAGTTGGAAGAAAAAGATAGAGAGACAGAATTAATGCAAGCAAGCAGAGCACAATATATGAGTCTAGCAGAAGAGAGGAAAGCTTTATCACATCTGGAGGAAAGGCCTCTTTCCATTCAATGGAGGAGGCTAATGGCGATGTCCAATGTTCCCAGAGGTGAGCATATTCCGCTGGCCACTTAGACAGTTCAACCCCATGTTTTCTTCCAGAGAAATGGGAAGGATGCCCTAATGAAAAGCTAGACCCCCTTCAGGTTTCTCCATTCCCCTTGCTTTTATCTATTCCTCTTCTTCAAGGCAAAGGTTGACCCTGAAAATAATATCTCCCCCATAACCGAGATGGGAAAGTAGGTTCAACTTCATTCATAATTAATTTTCAGCTAGTGTAGAAGAGTTTGGCTCTCCCTGGTTGAGCATTTAACACATTGCAAATATTATTTTCGTGGCCTAGCAACAGGTAAAGCCAGCAGCAGCAGCTGGGCAACCTGGGCAGTTGCCCAGACCTATTAGGCTGTGAAGAGGCCTGTTCCAGCAGCTACTGCCAGCCAAGGGGAACCAAGAGAGGGATAAGTTTTGTCCTTTTTTCTAGGGTTTTAATTGCAGGAGGAGAGAAGTATTCATTGCTGGCTTCTAGGAGCATGAGGGCTTTGGACAGCCCTGAATGCAGGATGCTGGCAAGGAAAATATTGGATGCTGTCAAGCAAAACCAGAGGCAGCAAGATGCTAAGCCCTACAAGGGACAATAGCCTTTCAATATGGGGCTGCAGAAGAGACCATGTGCGCCCAAATCAGTACTGTGAACAAAGGAATGAGGTGGAGAAACTGAGAAGCTCTCTATCCAAGCAGCCTACATCTCTAGAAAGAGTGCAGAGAAGAGCAACAAAGATGATTAGGGGACTGGAGACTAAAACATATGAAGAACGGTTGCAGGAACTGGGTATGTTTAGCTTAAGAGAAAGAAGGACTAGGGGAGACATGATAGCAGTGTTCCAATATCTCAGGGGTTGCCACAAAGAAGAGGGAGTCAAACTATTCTCCAGGGCACCTGAGGGTAGAACAAGAAGCAATGGGTGGAAATTAATCAAGGAGAGAAGAAACTTAGAGCTGAGGAGAAATTTCCTGACAGTTAGAACAATTAATCAGTGGAACAGCTTGCCTCCAGAAGTTGTGAATGCCCCAACACTGGAAGTCTTTAAGAAGATGTTGGATAGCCATTTGTCTGGAACAGTATAGGGTTTCCTGCCTAGGCAGGGGGTTGGACTGTAATACGGGGCCGCAGAAGAGACCATGTGTGCCCAAATCAGTACTGTGAACAAAGGAATGAGATGGAGAAACTGAGAAGCTCTCTAGCCAAGCAACCTATATCATCATTAGACATCAAGAAGGTGGATGTGGCTCATTCTTCTTGCTTCACCAGCTCTATCATTTGATGAAGGTTGGATAGTTCTACCGGTGTTAAGAGTTACAATCCACCCCCTCCAGGATATGGGGAAACTACATGTACAGCACAGGCTCATACACATGACTGGATCAATGACCTTTCTCCCCATTCTTAACTTGGGAGGAAAATAAGAGCATGTTGATCCTACAGCTACTTCATACTAGCAAGAAGAGTAGGCAATCTTGCAATTCCATGTTGTCCCTTTCCCTTCATCCCCAAAATCACATACTAAGGTTTAAAAAAACCTACCAGCCCTTCTTCTAAATTACAGAGTGCTTCCAGGTGCTTCATCTCATGTTCCTCTTGTACTCCAACAGCAAGCCACTTGGAATATTTCTTCTTCTTCTTCTTCTTCTCCTTCTCCTTCTCCTTCTCCTTCTCCTTCTCCTTCTTCTTCTTCTTCTTCTTCCCCCCCTTCCCCTTCTCTTTCTCCTTCCTCCTCTTCCTCTTCCTTCTACTTTTCTCTTCCTCCTCTTCCTCCCCTCTCTCTCTCCCTAAAAGGGTCTATAGGTCATTGCTGATTGATTGATGAATCAATTGCTTGTCACATGGTTTCTGTCTTCTGGAAGGATAGCTGAAGGTCAATATTGACATGGTAAAAATGGTATTTTTCAAAGCTATCTCACTAAAGTCCCTTGCCAAATTATTTCTAACAACAGCCCTTATTGTTTTCAACATCTCCACCTAATATTCCAACTCTGGATGAAACAACTCCCTTGGGTTTCAGCAAACCTGTTCTCCCAGATAAATTTATCTGAAGATTACCATCTATGTTGCAATGGGAAGATTTCTGGCCAGTCAAGTCATATGCTTTCAAAAAGAACAAATGCATCAAGGAAAGTTGATGCTACATCTTTTGAGACTCTTTTTTTATAGATGGGTGTGCACCTATCAATCCAGAATGTAATTCTCAGTATTTAACTGTTTTAATTGATTGTGTTTCAACTATGGGAACTCTCAAAGAAGATGTGAATCCTGCACTAACAAGAAATCCAAAGGTTTAGAAAAGTGATGGCAAACCTTTTTCGGCTCGGGTGCCAAAAGCATACATTCATGCGAACTATTGCATGTGCTCACATGCCCACCCACCCCTAATTTAATGCCCCCTGATCAAGCACGCATGACACCACCACCCCGTTGCCCTGCGCATGTGCGCATGGCTTTCTTGGAGCCTGAGGAGGGCAAAAACAATCTCCCCCACCCCCACAGCCCATTTTCCGACTTCCAGTAAGCCCTGGTAGGTCCGTTTTTCACCTTCCCCAGGCTCCAGAGGCTTCCTACGAGCCTGGGAAGGGCGAAAAATGGCCGAAAATCAAGGCCAAAAATCAGCTGGCCACCATGCGCATGTGCGCGCTGAAGCTGACAGGGCAACGCCTCGCGTGCCCTCAGAAATGGCTCCACGTGCCCCCTTTGGCACGTGTTATAGGATCAACATCACAGGTTTAGGGGATTACAATATCAAATGTACAAACATCTAGATTTGATTTAGTTGCGAAGAAGAGCTGAAATAATATGTTTTTCATTTTCCCATTCTTATTTGTTCTTATTTGTTCAGCTGCCTAGCAAAGGAGATTCTCCTGTTTGTCATTAAGGTCCAGGTCATCTTATTCCTATTTATAGGCTGCATTTTATTTATTTTTTTGCCATTCCGAAGGTATAATAACATGCCCATTTTTGGCAAGATTACTTATTTATGTATTTATTGCTTGCTTGCTTGCCTGTCATGGGAACGTTAATCTCTCAGACTCCATTTATTACATTGTTGTTAGAGGACCTGTAGGCTGTCTGCACTTTAAGTGTAGTAAAAGCCATATCTTCTAAAAGAAGGTTTAAGTAAAAATCTTGGTGTTCTCCAACCCCATTCACAAGAAATCCCCATTAAAGATCTGTCAATCTACTTAAATCTGAAATATCATGTTCTATCAGGAGATCAAGAGACATACTTCCTGGTATGCCTCAAAAGCATCCTATCTCAAAAACGTATTTTACCAGTCATTGGGGGGAAAGTGGGGTGGACAGTAAGAATTATTTGTATTGTTAAACAAATTAAATACCCAGACAACACGATGTTTATTAAGCACTAAGAAAAGTAATTAATAGAAAATCAATAAAATTTAATTTTTAAAAAAGCATCATGTCACGGTTCCAAATAGCATCCAAAAGTAGATCAGAGTCCAAGGCAAAGTATTGCTCAAAGTTCCAATTTATTAAGAGAGCCATGTTGGCACATCTGGGAAAAGCCAAATCTGAAAGCTTCCCGGTTTTCCCCACCTAGTTGAAAATTCAAGATCTTGCCCCCACACCCACAAGTCCATCACATGGTCCAGTCTTCCACTGCCAAGCTGGCACCTTCCACCCATCCAGTTCTGGTCAGGTGCAGAGGTGCAAAGACAAAGGAGGACTTTGACTTTCTAGAAAGAATTTTGTTATGGCTACATCGCATCTCACTCCTACAATCCCCTTTCCTATTTTCCCACAATAGAAAATGCATAGTAGAATAATAAAAAATGTGGCAAACCAAAGATCTGAAAGAAAAAAGGCTGCAGGCCTGCCTGACACATCGTATCTCAAAAAGGGGCTGTAGAGAAGTTACCTGGGAGAAGCTATGTGGAGAATATGTACATTTGCTTTAAGCCCAAGAAGAAGAAATGATCGGGAAGAAACTCAATTCGGTGCTACCCTAACTCCTTCAGATATAAAACAGGAAAAGGAAAACTCTGTTAGTCTCTCAAGATTCTGCTCTTGTAGCTTGTACCAATAAATACAGCTGCAGTCAAATGCATGAAGTCAGTTTCCTGGTTTAGCCCTCCTCCAACAGCTGACGGCCGTTGATTTAGTATTAACATAAAACTATTAGTTGGAGTACTGATGGGTTGATCACCGTGCCATTTATTTTATCTCTGTCCGAATAAAAATAAAGTAGAAATTCTATCATAAAGTAGTGCCCAGTGTCTTTCAATGTGTCATTTCCAGGTTTGTCATTCTAGATTATTTTTATGGAAATCTTTGCATACTGAGAAAAACCTAAAGCCTTGTTTCCACACTGAAACAACTGAAGCCAATTCGGGGTGATGTCAATAGTATTTAGAAGTCAAGGCGGAGGTAATGTCATGAGGTTGTGTCGTTCAGAAACAGTTAGTGAGGCATGTTCTTGCTGTGGTAAATATGACACATAGATGAGCCCTAGGCTGGCTATTACTTTACTTAAATTGAGGGAGAAAATGCCCCAATTAGTATGAAATGTGGACTGCTCTCAGTCCTATGTGAGATTAGAGACCAAATTAGGAAACTGAGTTCAAAAGAAGAGTAGATCTATCTTCATCGAAATAGGCTATTGTAGCAGAATCTTGTTATTCCACCTGTTTTTCTTTTTCCTCTATCTTAGACCCGTCTTAGACCTGCTTTTTTCCCCCTCATAATTTCCACTTCTATTGGGGGGTTTAATGCATACATCTTCAGTACCTATTGTTGTCCTTGTGGCTTCTAGATGCCCTCTGCAAGGCCATCTCCATGGCTCCCTACAATTGCCTTAAGGTTGCACATTGCATTTATTACTTACAGGAATATGCTTAAAAATGAATGAAATAGAATTATATGACACATATAAATGTCATGTGGAAATTTGAAACAGGTGGTGTGTTTGATCTCTCCATTTGATAGCTGGGCAACTTTAGTTTGCTTGTTCAGTTTTTTTTCCAAGATCTTCATTAGTGGGGAATATAATATGGCTTCATATGAACTCTCATACTCTTTCTCTACTTTCTTTGCAAGGAGATATTACTGGATATTTCATTGGATAAACATTACTTTGCAATTAAATAGAGGATCTAGGTCAGCGATGGTGAACCTTTTTTGGCTCGCGTGCCATAAGTGGGAGGAGCGCAGGAGGGTCGTGTGCGGAATGCGCTCCCCCCAGTGCGCATGCGCACACTACAAGCGCGACCCTCCCCCATTTTTGCATGCTTTTTTTAATTGGATTTATATGCCGCCCTTCTCCCAAAGGACTCAGGGCGGCGTACAACATTAAAAAACACATAACACAAAAGTTAAAAGGAAATTAGATAAATATCCCCCCAAAAAACCCCAATTAATATAACAATAACATTTAATAATAACATTTTTCGCCCTCCCCAGGCTCCAGAGGCTTTATAGGAGCCTGGGGAGGGCAAAGACAGCCTCCCCCTCCCCCCTCCCCCCCGCAAGCCCTCCGGAGGCTTCAGGGACCTTCAGGACGCTTCCCTGAAGCCTCCGGAGCAGTCAAAATTAACCTCCAAGCAAACCGGAAGTCCGTTCCTGAATTTCCGGTTTGCCCGTAGGGCTGGTGTTTTGCGCTCTGGAGGCTTCAGGGAAGCTCATGAAGCCTCTGGAGGGGCGGGGGAGGCTCTTTTCACCCTCCCCAGGCTCCTATAAAGCCTCTAGAGCCTGGGAAGGGCGAAAAATGGCTTTAAAAAAGGGTGAACTCAGCCGGCCAGCGCACACATGCGCGCTGCCCAGCTGACAGGGCAGCGCCTCGCGTGCCCTGACAAATGGTTCCGTGTGCCACCTGTGGCATGCATGCCATAGGTTCACCATCACTGATCTAGGTTGTTTCTCTTTCCTGTCATTTACTGAAAGTCCAAGTATGGTAGCTCTAGTCTGTATTTTTAATCCTTTGATTTTGAACTTAATTATGTGTTCTGACCCCCCTTCCTCCTTCGCCCACACAGAACACACTCCGGAACAATACGAAGTAACGGGGTTTATTTCACAGACAGACAGAAAGTTCCGTGGCAGTAAACCACCACGACAAAGCTCACAAAGACAAGACACGAAAGCAGCTATCCAGCTTGCTACGTTTTCCAGACCAAAACTTCTTACAGGAGTTCTTTGTTGACTGCTGCAAAAAGCGTATGCTCAATCAACCCTTTTATAGCCTGAAGAGGAGTCTACTGATCAGCAGCTGAGAGCCCTTACCGCCGATAATTACGCCCACACTCCTTGCGTCTATGGGCGCGGCGATAACGGGCGTCCAAGAACTCCCTGCTGATCTCTGATTCACTGTCTCATGACTCCTCCCCACTGCTCCAAGGCATGACATCAGGAGCCCCCCTCCTCTGGCTCTCACCGCTGCTCCATGCCTCAGGCGCCTCCTGGTGGCCGACCAGACTCTCCGATCCCTGCTCAGAGTCGGAACCCTGTCCAGGGTCCTCCACATCCTCCTGAGCCGACTCATAGGGACCCTCACTCTCGGAGTCTGGTGGCAGCTGCAACGGCTCCTGCTGGGCCACAACAATGATGTAAGTTAGAAATTCAGAATTTTATTTTAACTGACTGTTTTTATATTTAGAATTATAATTAATTATAATTCTACTCTTAAAATTACATGTTAATAGATCAGCTAAAAAGTATCAATTCGTCGGACAGCTTAAAATATCAAACTATATTTTGAATGGGATCACTCTCTGTATTTGTAGGGCCCAGAGGAATTGCCTTCCCCCTGAAAGAGGATTTGACATTTGAGTCATTTTTACAGTAGTGGCCTATAGCATATTTAGGGAATTGCCCAACCATGGCTAAAATTAGAGCAACCTTCTTTGCACATCTGTTATCGGTATCACAACGAAAGTTGGATGAAAGTTAGAAGATGCTATACTTTGCTATTATGGAAATTCTTTTTCTCTATTTTTTTGTAATTTTAGATTTGGGGTGTACATCCTTCAAAGAGAGGAGAATAAGTTTCCAACTGAAATATCTATGGAGATTCTCATCCAGGTCATGGTTGTCCCAAAGGTGCTTTTTTCAAAAGGCAACTGTATTTTCTAGTTTTTCTTTGAAGTCGTTTCGCTTCTCATCCAAGAAGGTTCTTCTGCTCTGACTGGATGATGGGGAATGAAAGGAAGGACCCCCCAACATCCAGTCAGAACTAGAGAAGCTTCTTGGATAAAAAGCAAAACATCTTCAAAGAAAAATTAAAAAGTCCAGTTGCCTCTTGAAAAAGAACTCCACTCAAATACTTGACCCCCCTCGCTTCTAGGACAAGCAGCAGAAATAATAAGAATAAATTTACTTAGAATTTCTCCAGAAAAAAACTCCTCCCTTCCTACAACAGGTTTACATGGCTGCTTACAATTCACTAAAAAAAATCAAATGCTTTCCCACAGAAATTCTGCTAAACTTTTGCATTAATTAAATGGGAAAGAAATCTTGGAGCAGTCGCAATATGTAATCATAAATTTAATTCTATTTTATCTTGCTTTTCACCTTGAAAATACACTTAAGGTTACATTGAAATAGGCACAGAAACATACAATGCATCGATTCAATACGTCAGTCAAAAATACAAGACCTTGCTAGAAGGTCAATGAAATTTCAAGCAGGAAAAGCTAAAAAGAGCCAAGTCTTCACCTTACACCTGACAACTGGAAATGCTGCTAGCTATGGATTCCACAAAATCGGAGTAACCATAAGAAAGACCTGGTTCCTTGTAAATACAACTTGATTCTTAGAGAAGAGGAGGACTCAGAAGGAAGCCTTTCTGGGAGTTCTTACAGATTTGACAAAAAAAGAAATCCTGAGCCCAGAATGAGCTTGAATTTGAGGTCTTTTTTTGGTATAAAGTTTTTTATTTTTTCCTTTTATATACATTCACAAATATACATTCTTGTAAATACTGTTAACATGTATCTACTAATATTAACATTTATCATTTATCACTATCTTCTTACAAATATAGGAGACACAGTTGGGGTCACTTTCTTGCCACCGGGTACCTCCATCTTTGCAATAACCCTACTCCTTCCTTCTTCTCAACCTCCCTTCTCTACCTTCTTCTTTCCTCCTCTCCTTACTCTTTTCTTCTTCCCCTCTCTTTCTCCCACTCCTCCTCTCCTTTTGTTTCCCCTCCCTTACTTTCTCTGTTTTGCCCTTTCTTCCTTTCCCTCCTCATCCTCCCTCCTTTCCGTTGTTGCCCTTACTTATTTTCTTTCTCTGATGGGTTCCCGGGGTGGCATTCCGGTGATCCCGACTGTATATTTACATGAAAAAATAATTTTCTCTTCAACATTTTACTTTCCAATAATAAATCCACTTGTACCATTTTTTTTACTTGTATATTTGTATTTTAATACTTTTCTATTTTTCCCTTCCTCCCCGAAGTTGAGGTCTTTGGTATGCAAAGCATGTTTTACTACTAAGCAACAGGCTTTTCCTCAAGTACTTCTCCTCATTGTTCCTATTAGGAGGGAACTCTTGTACATTCTTACATTGTACCTTTCATATGCAAAGAAGTCCTTCCATTCTGAAGAAGTATCTCAGATTTGGTTTCTTAAACTTCCATCGCACCACCCTCTCTCCATTCTTCCAGCAGTTCCCCATTTCTGTGGAACATATTTTCAGTGGTCAGGAGGATTAGTGGAGGGGGGGCGCCAAATTTCATTGAGTCTCTGAATCCGCTCTTTAATAGCAGCAATGATTTCCTAAAATAAAAAATAAAATTTATTAGGGAGCTTGATTCCTTCCCAACACTTCCTCCTGAATACCAGCAAACTTTCTGTTGATCCAACCAACTTACCTTTCAGTTGGTCTATCTTCATTCAACCTGTTACCAGAACCAGAAAGCATCAATTATGTTTAACAATTAACTTAGAATTATATAATGTTACTGTAACGCTGGTGTCATCTGTTCTGGTGATATAGATGGCTAATAAATGTGATTGACAAATAAGAAACAAACATAAACACCTCACTGCTGTTTTCAATGTCACCTCTCAAATGGCAGCTAGAAACAAAAGGCACTTCAGTTGCTCAGTGCTTAAAAGACTTCCTTGTTTGCTAAAATATAAAATGAAAACAAAATAGCAATAGCACTTGACTTATATACTGCTTTACAGTGCTTTACAGCCCTCTCTAAGCAGTTTACAGAGTGAACAGATTCCCCCCAACAATCTGGGTCCTCATTTTACCCACCTTGGATGGGAAGCTGGTGAGATTTGAACTGCCAAATTGTAGGCAGCCAGCAGGCAGCAGACGTAGCCTATAGTACTGCACTCTTACCACTGTGCCACCGTGGCTCCAAATCAGGGGTGGGTTCCTGCCGGTTCTAACCGGTTCGGTAGAAGGGGTTCCACAAATCTACCATGCCATTTAGAACCAGTTGGAATGCTTGGCTCGCTCCCCCCGCCCGACGCCATCTCCTTTCATTCTCCGTCTGTCTCATTCACTCGTTCGGGCAGCAGAGAACGAAAGGAGATCGCATAGCCAAGGGCAAAGGAGCCTGCAGCCTCCTTCATTCAAATGTTCGGGCAGTGGAGTGGGGGCTTTCTCACACTCCTTCTTTCTTTCTCCAAAGATGTGCGAGAAAGGTCCCCCCCCCAATTGTCTGAACTTGTCCCGGAACTGCACTGCGAGGTAAGGGAAGCAGGTCTTGGGAGAGACCTTCTGTCCCCCTCCAGAGAGTCCATGCCGAAAGAGAGGAGGCGGGCTGGTTTGAATGCAGGTGAGCAGGCAATTTAGTGGCCCACCTTCTTTGCTAGTTCGGGCGGGTGGAGAAAGGAAGCATGCAATAGTCGAGGCTGAAGGTGCTTTATCACAAGCCTTTTCTCTTGACAGTTACCTGGTTAAAAAGAAGGACGAGGCTCCGCTGGCCCAGAGCTCATCCGCAGGGGGAGAGGTCCCCCTCCGCATCTTCCCGGATGGGGTCCGGAGTCATCGCCAGCCGTGCAGAGCCTCGCCGTGGCTCCACGCCATAGAAAACATAGGCGCATGTGCACACCCCATAAATTACAGCATCGAAGACTTTGTAATGGCAGGAAACAGTTGGGAGAGGGGCTTTGTTCCTGCTCTGGGCTGTAATTGTGCAGGGCGTGTGCGCACCTATGTTTTCCATGGCGTGGAGCCGCAGCCGGAAGACGAGGAATGGGAGGGCGACCAGCAGGGCCTCGTCCTTCTGAAGAGGACCTGTCCCGAAAAGAAAAATGCCACTGCCAGGTACTTTTAACCTGTGATTGGGACACAAGGTGAACACAGTATGTGTGCCTGTGTGCCTGTGAGAGAGAGACAGACAGACAGACACACACACAGTAACAGATGGGGGAGGGAGGAGAGAGAGACAGAGAGATAGACAGACAGACACAGCAAGAGAATGACAGACAGACAAAAAGACACAGAGAGAGAGAGAAAGAAAGAGAAGGAGAGAGAAAGAGAAAGGAAGGAAGGAAGGAAGGAAGGAAGGAAGGAAGGAAAGAAAGAAAGAAAGAAAGAGAACGTAGGACCACAATTGAGCCCAAAATTTTGGTTGCTAGCAAAGAGCATTGTTAAGTGAGTTTCACCACATTTTCCAAGTTGGCCACGCCCACCTGGTCACATGACCGCCGAGCCACTCCCACAAAACAGGCCATACCTTTAGAATAGGTTCTAAAAAATTTTGAAACCCACCACTGTTCCAAATGATACTCTTGTTAACTCAAGTCCTCTGAATTCAGCATGTTCCACTCTGGTATTATTTTTATTGTGTGCCATCACAACAGTGTCAACTGTTAACAACTTCATAGATATTCTCCATGGTGATGTGTTCCTCCCAATGGTACACTCATGGCCACTAACTGAGTCCATCCACTTTGCTGATGGTCTTCTCTTTTCCTCCATCTTTCCCAGCAAGAGAACTGGATCCTAATATCATATGTCCAAAATAGTATAATTTGAGCCTGGTCGTTTGTGGCTTGAGTGAGAACTCTGGATTGATTTGTTTCATAATCCATGTGTTTGTTTTCTTGGACGCTGGTACTATTACACAAAACACATTTGTACAGGTGTTCCTACTCCTTGGATTAAATATGATTTTGTGGCCAGCCTGCCTAAATTAGCTAGCTTGGATAACTTACCATTTCTGCATTAATGAAAATGTGTTTAGGTTAAGATGATACTAAACTAAAAAGGCTGTTCTGTGGGGTGTAGACATTGTATGTAAATAACGGAATTATGGGGGAAAAACCTCCTACAGTTAAAATATTCTTTGTTTGTAGCCAATTTATCGTTTACATATCGAAGAATAAAAAAGGATACTATTACAGTGTGTCCCTTCTAACATAATTTTCTCTGGTTTTCCATTTTGCAAAAAGAGAGAATGTGGAGTGTTAGTTTGATTAGGGTCCTCCTATGAGGAGTAGGGAGTTCTAGCACAAGAGCAAAATCCAAGCTAGAATTCCTCCCCTCCTGTCATTCACATTTACTACGTATTTCCAATGGAGAATGTGCACTGGCACTAGCAATTTTAGTAGGCATTTGGCAATTCCAAGGGCAACAAGGGTGGGAGCAAAAGTTTAAGGCTTTCTTTCATTTTTAAATAGCAAGTATAGGAAATCAGAAGCAGAGGTGGCATTCAGCCAGTTCTGACAGGTTCTGGGGAACCGGTAGCAGAAATTTTGAGTCGTTTGGAGAACCAGCAAATAGGCTGGCCCCGCCCCTGCTGCCTCCCTGCCTCTCAGCCTCCCAGCTGATCTTCTTTTGTTGTCCTGAACAGGAGAATGGAGCTGAGAAGCAGGTAAGTGGGGGATGTGGAGGGAATGGGGATTTTGCAGTATCCTTCCCTTGCCACTCCCACAAAGCCACGCCATGCCCACAGAACCAATAGTAAAACAATTTGAATCCCACCACTGATCAGAGGGAATAGGAATAGGAATAGGAATAGGAATGGAATGGAATGGAATGGAATGGAATAGAATAGAATAGAATAGAATAGAATAGAATAGAATAGAATAGAATAGAATAGAATAATTCTTTATTGGCCAAATGTGATTGGAAACTGCAAGGAATTTTTCTCTGGTGCATAAGCTCTCATCGTACAGACAAACAACAAAGTAATATAATCATAAGATACCAATAGGAGAAGGTGGTACAAAAGATGAGAAGGATAGTAGTAACACAGCCATACTACATGAATAAATATCTTCAGACATAAGACAGTACTGTGGGAATTAGATCTTCAGCAGAGTGATCACACAAGGGGAAAAAACTGTCTTGGGAAAAACTGAAATTAGGAGAATGGTAGAGACAAAATGGCAACGCTCCCTTGTTCCGATCCCAACCCATCCCACCGCTTGTGCTAGTTAGCAATAGAGCATTAGCAACAGTATTTAGACTTACAGTATATACTGCCCCAAAGTGCTTTACATCACTCTCTGGGCCGTTTACCATGTACGCATTCTTTACATATTGCCCCCAACAATCTGGGTCCTAATTTTACTGACCTCAGAAGGATGGAAGGTTGAGTCAATCTTAAGCTCCATGAGGATCGAACTCCAGGATCCACTTGCAATACTGCGTTCCTTGTACACATAAAAAAAAAATTGTGAGGATGCAAACTTTGCCTTAATTCTAATTCTTCCACTGTTCCTCGGTTTGAAAGGTAGAAAAGTCCAGCTGCAAACAGGGTAAGGCAGCTTGGCATCCTTCTGAGCTTTCATTGCTATCAGCCTTGGCCAGCATGATCAAAGATAAGAGAGTTGGTGTTTTGCCAGATGTCAGTATAGTGATCAGGTAGGTACCTGGGCAATTGGTTCTTTTGGATCCAAACTAGAGACAATAATAAGCACACCTTTAAATAAATGGATTTTAAGCTGTACTATTAGCTCAAGCAAACGGAGTTAAAGCAGAACATAAAAAACATACATACCAAGCAAGATGTCACCCAAATCTCTTGTAAGCTGCCAGGAGCTCCTTAATAATGACAGCAGAGATACCCCATGGATGGCCAGTTTCCACACAGTACCTAATGCTAGATTCTGTGCAGAAGCTCCCGCTATAACAGTAACAACCCCACCATTTCTATCAAAACCTGGCACCATAACTTCTCATGATCCTGTTATGGTCAGGATGTCACTGCGTTAATTGTTTGCTAGCTGAACTGAATAGTTACTGCGCAGGTCATAGGCCTTATCTGACAATGATTTACTGTGCATGCTTCTTAACACGTTTCTTAATACATCACACATTCCAGAGACTTCTGTACTTTTGTTCTTCTGTTCGTCTGCCAAGAAGGTGGACGACAATTGCTCTTGCCAAAATGTAACAATTAGATAGATTTGTTTATTCTTATTTTTCATATTAAATTTTGTTTTTAATTAGAACATGTTATCAGGTCTTATTTTCGCTTCTTCTGAAGATATGCTGTTTGGAAAGCCGTCGATTCACACCTCGTCAGCTCAGGGTGAAATTTCCCCTGACACAGGAGACTGCAAGATCTGACCTTGAATGATTGGCATGTGATTCTGGGATAGGAATTAAAAGTCTGAGACCTCACAGTGAGAAGAAAAAAACTTTGAATCTACATTAAGATTCCCTCACCTTCTCCTTTGTTCAGCAAGCAAGGGTGAAAAACAAACAGGGTGGCTCAGAATGAGCTCTAAACTCCCCAGACTTTTCTTAATATGGAGGAGAAGTCAAAATCTGTCACTAACTCCTCGCAATAGCAATGGTCCTCCACATTGCCACTACATTGGAGAGTTTTTGGTTCAAAACTTCTGGAAGAACACCAAGTTGCCTACTCATTCATTTCAGGCACATCTTCTACATCAGTGGTTCTTAACCACTGTGGTCCGTGGACCCCTCCTAGGCCATGATGTCATCACAGGAGGTCTGTGAAGGCTGGGAGGAACATTATGATTTAAATCTTGAGTTAAGTCAAGGGTGAAATTCAGCAGGTTCTGACCGGTTCTGGAGAACCGGTAGCAGAAATTTTGAGTATTTTGGAGAACTGGCAAATACCACCCCTGGCTGGCCCGAGTGTGGGGTGCGAATGGAGATTTTGCAGTATCCTTCCCCTAGGATTGAGGAGGCAATGGGGATTTTTGCAATATCCTTCCCCTGGAGTGGGGTGGGAATGGAGATTTTGCAGTATCCTTCCTCTGCCACACCCATTAAGCCAAGCCCACAGAACCAGTAGCAAAAAAAATTGAACTTCACCAATGAGTTAAGTCTTGAAGGTCCGTGGCCACAAAAGTTATTTAAAGAGGGTGAAGAAAAGATTAAGAACCATTGGTCTACATTCTTTCAAGTAGTAGGAGAGAGGATATTATCCTTGAGTAGGTAAATTTGTCCCTGGATTGTTCTATTTCAAACTTTAATAGGGGGCTCACTAGACTAAATGTGAATATGGGGGAAAACTCACAGCCCCATCTCAAAGGAAGAAATGTTCTGTGTTAATCTTGCTCCCAACATGCTACAATTTTCTAAGTTGATACTTATTGGCATGGTTATCGTAGTTGTAGGCCAAATTCAGCAGCTCACTAAGAGAATATTCCACTTTTCCCCCCAATGGAATGTGTTAATCTGGCAGCTTTCCAGAAATGATAATTTTAGGACAGGAAAATGGTTCATATATTATTACAGTGTGATTCTCATTTTCATGTGTGCATAAATATAATAAAAAGAGCCGGAAGCACCACACATTCAATTGAGTCCCTAAGATAAGATCAAAGGCCATATTATAATACACAATCATTTTTAGAAATTCTCAAAACGCCACTAGAAGGCCAATTCTTCATATAATTAATTTTACTGAAGTTTTGCCAAGTCAGTATTGCATATGGTTTGCATTCTTCATGGCTCATTTTTTTACACCATGGAAACAGAAGCCTGTGATAATATCCATATTAATGAGCAATGTGACTGATGCTGACACAAAATCTTAATTTAAGAACTCATCGTCATTGTTATGGTCAGTCAAAATATAATTTTACATAAATATCCCCACTCCGTACTTTCTGCACCTCTCTCTTTCCAGCATGGAAATTGTGCTAAGATTTTCCTCTAAAAATTAAAAAAAAATAGTAATAGGGCAGTGTTACAACCACAAGCACTCATCCCTCTTAAGATGCAATGTGATATCTACTGGAACCAACTGTGCTGAGGGAAAGGAACAAAGGTAATCTAATAGTTGAGTATTGTTTTAAAACAGTGGTTCCCAACCTTCCCAATGCCGCAACCCTTTAATACAGTTCCTCATGTTGTGGTGACCCCCAACCATAAAATTGGTGTCTCGGTTCCTAAGACCATCAAAAATATGTGTTTACTGGTGGTCTTAGGCGACCCCTGTGAAAGGGTCGTTCGACCCCCCAAAGGGGTCCCGACCCACAGGTTGAGAACCACTGCTTTAAAAAATGAGCCAATCTCTTGCCTACCATTTGTCCAAGAAACAGGGAGGACGAATAGAAAAAGTCATAGCATATTAGCCAAAGAATAAATCGAATATTAAAGCATCATTGTGAGGAAAGCTGAGACAATAGCCAAATCCACTCATCATTCTCAGCCCAAACTATTGTAGTTTAGTGTGCTCCATGGATGAGGCCATAGTGAAACAAACCATGTCTTACTGACTAAACCACAATTGGATGGAATCCAGAGGTGGGTTGCTCCCGGTTTGGCCCGAAATGGGCAAACCGATAGTAGCGGCAGAGGAAGGCTCCTCCCACCCACCCGGATGCTTCTGCACATGCATAGAAGCTTATGTGCATGCACAGAAGCATTGCACCCAAGTGCAAGTGCATGAGAGTGTGCAATCGAACCAGTAGTAAAACATTTGGAAACCCACCACTGATGGAATCCCCTAACATGCTGAGACATTGGCTATGATTTAGAAGTTGCAGTATCTAGATTCACATAGTTTATCACTCCTGCAACAGTATGATTTTCAATCCCAAATCAAAAGCAATTTGAAGCTGAGTAGCAACCACCTTCGTTAAAATTAGCCTCCAAGTAGGAGATTTAATTAGCAACCTGCTTCCTTTGGTGATTTCTCCCAACAACTGGATGGGTGTTTGGTACCATATCTTTGCTGCAAAAATCCAGATGACCTGCAAAGGGTCTGCAGAAACTGTCAGGCCCCAGAAGTAAATTGGAGTAGTGGTTAAAGGCACCAGGCTAGAAACCAGAATAGTATAAATTTTAATCCTGCCTTAGGCATGAAGCCAGCTAGATGACCTTGAGCCTCTCTCTCCATCCTGAGAAGGAAGTAGTGGCAAATTCTTTCTGAAAATGTTGCCAAGAAAACTGCAGAGATTTATCCAGGCAGTCATCTCAAAGGCACACCAAAGCACTATGGCCCTACTGAATGGCTACGACAAGAGAAGCTGCAGAAATATCACTGCCGCCTTCCTCAGCAGTATTTAAAAATTTTGCTATTGTATTTACAAACCTATAAAATACAATAGCAGAACTTCTACAGATAGGGGGGAAATGTCTCAAGCCCAAGAAATAAGGAGGTGAAAAAGTTCCCACTGAGGAGAAAATAGGCAGCCCTCAATCTCTGCAGAGCTTCAATTGGGATATCATTTTTAGGGCCATCCTGGATACTTACAGAGCCAGAAAATAAATAGGCTTATCTGCCAAACATTAACAATGCCACAGTCAGTCATTTGGTTTTGAAGTAATGCAGTTTTCATAAGTCAAAACCACATAAACTGTATTAAACAATCTGGATAAACCCAGTCAATGCCTTCCTGCCTGCCTTCTTTCCTTCCTTCCTTTTCTTTCTTTATTTCATTATTTAGTTATTTACTTTGTCACTCATGTACAAGATAACAGGAATAAGAATAAACATGAATAAGAATACAGGAAATGGGTACAAATAAATTGGGACATTAGGACAGAGATGTTAGCCATGCACGCCCCTACTGACCTCTTAGGAATGGGGTGAGGTCAACAGTAGACAGTTTAAAGTTAATGTTTTTGCGGTTTGAGGATGTAACAACAGAGTCAGGTAGTGCATTCCAGGCATTGACCACTCTGTTGTTGAAGTCGTATTTTCTGCAATCGAGTTTGGAGCGGTTTGCCTTGAGTTTGTATCTATTGTTTGCCCATATATTATTGTGATTGAAGCTGAAGGAGTCATTGACAGGTAGGACGTTGTAGCAGATAATTTTAGGAAGAACATATCCTATAAAGCTAATTTAAAATCTGATAAGTTAGAATAAACTTCTAAAATAATATTTTTTTAAAAAAAAACTTTATTTAGTGTAAACAATTTGCCAAATTGCTCCTCTATTTCTTGTGTTAAGGTTTGGATTATATGGAGAAAAGAATCATTTATCTCAGATTTATTTAGCTTCTTGAGCAGAAGATTCCGAGAGTTTAAGATGAAAATGAAGGGGATGAAGGGGACAGAAATACATGGCGACATTAGACATAAGACAAGGATTATAAGATTTGATTATGAATGGGGGAAACAAAGCATGATATGAATTGGCATCTCCGATTGAGTATTGAGTTGGGATGCTAAGTATTAAGTCCTGGATTCACATGTCACATAAACCATTAAGTGGCTTGACTTATACATTAAACTAAGCCAGTAAACCTGTGGCTCAGATTTGTGGTTCACACGTGCACCCCATTTGGGGGCTCATATATGCATCCCATTTGTGGACCCCTAGGAAGGATAGGCTAAAATCCCCTGATCCTTACTAGAGTTTGAGGTATGCTGAGGGTGGACTGAAAGGGCAAGAAAGGATGCCTTCAGAGCTGCCAAGAGAGAAATCTCCAAACAGAGAAAGATTTCTCTCTCCTCTAAGCTGCTGCCAGTCATCAAGAGCGCAATGGATCAGTGAGCTGGATCAGAATAATGGAGCTTCCTTGTTCCGTGAATAGCAGGAGCCTTGATCAAATGTCAAAGGGCATCTCAATGTCACCCATTTCAATGCCACTCTCTTTACTCGGGAACTCTGAGTACGGTTGAGAATTCTGACAGAATTAGTCACCAGAATTATTGGGGGGGGATAATGGAGAACCTTCCTAGGGTGGTCTATGATCATAATAACAATTTGTTTGATCAAGGTGAGTGGAATGTCACAAGAATACCAGTCAGTGGAAGGGAGGAAAGGGGCATTAGAATAATATTTGAAGGATGGTGAAGAAGAAGATGGCATTGAAACTAGTACACCATGAAGGCTTATTGGGTACTGGAGAGATCAAAGTGGCCTATGAGAAAGACCAAATGAAGAATAGAAAAGAGACGTGACAAGGCAAAGTATTACATGTCCAATTCACCAAAAACTAGATAAGGACAAGACCAGGCAATGGCTAACAGCAGGAAAGTTGAAGAGATGGGGCTAATTCCAATGCATACTCGGTTAGAATTGAGAAAACAGCAACAGACAGTAAATGCTCTGTTTGCAAAGAAGCTGAAGAAACAGTGGATCTCCTAATCAATGCTGTAAGATCACACATACTGACTACAAAGGGCGGCCTAACAAAGCAGCAACAATGGTGCAGTGTAACATCTATAAGAAATGCCATTTGCCTACAAGCAAGAATTGATGGGATCCCCAAAATTGACAGAAAATGAAGAAGCGAAGTGTCTTGGAGCCTTAGAATTCAGACAAACCAGCACCCGATTATTACTCCCTAGACTTAGCAATTGTTGATATGGAAGACAAAAAGGGTCTGGATATTGGATGTTGTGGTGCCTGGAATCAGCAGAGCAAAAGAGAAACAACAGGAGAAAACCAGATAATAGAAAGACCTGCAAGGACAATGGTAAAAAGAAAGTAAATACAGCACCTCTAGCAATAGGTGCCTGGGATGCAATCCCAAAATTTATTCTAAAGACGTAACTAGCATTGCATTAAAAAAAATGACCAGCATCTTGAACTGAGGCTGGAAAGAACCTGGGAACTTTAATGTTGAACAAATGTCAACCCCAATTAAAAAAAAAAGTCTGCTTGATCTGTGTTATTTGGTACTGATTAAATGAGTCCATCCTTCAGGGCAAAAGCAGGGGTGTCTAATACCTGCTCCAAATCATAATATGCTTTTCATTTCCTTTTTCTGCTTTTAACAGGAAATATACACGATGACCACATATAGACTGATCCTGGGAGTTTATTGTATTACATTCTATGTAATATCCTGATTGGAAGGCAGTTGATTAACTTGTTCCCAAGAGACACGTAACCAAATGTCATTTGGAGCGTTATTTTCAGCAAAATGGCTCGGTGGTGTCATGCCACCTTAGTGTCACGCTGTACCACTCTGCAAAGGAAATCTGAAATGTCAATTTTCTGAGAAAAACAAGGTTACAAGATAGGGATGATAGAAGGGAATAATAAAATGGTTGGATGGCCTCCCACACAGCTTGTATTTCTTCCTGCTTTATATTTTATTAATTTCATCATAGTTTGGCCCTTGTGATTTAGATCCAAGTGGTTTTTTTAAAAGCTACCTTTTGACTTTTTAAAGAAAAAAAGAACCAGCCACAAAGTAGTTTATGGAATAAAAAGAAAGAAAATGTTTCTTAAGAAAAAGATGGTTGTATTGTTTTTTTATTAGGGATACAGTGGCTCAGTGGCTAAGATGCTGAGCTTGTCGATCAGAAAGGTCAGCTGTTCAGCGGTTCAAATCCCTAGGAGTGAGTTCCTGTTACTTGTCCCAGCTTCTGCCCACCTAGCAGTTCGAAAGCATGTAAAAATGCAAGTAGAAAAATAGAGACCACCTTTGGTAAGAAGGTAACAACGTTCGTGTGCTTTCGGCATTTAGTCATGCTGACCACATGACCATGGAGACGTCATTGGACAGCGCTGGCTCTTTGGTTTTGAAACGAAGATGAGCTCTGCCCACTAGAGTCAGGAACGACTATCACATATGTGTGGGGAACCTTTACCTTTGTTGTTTTTTTAAAAAAAAATAGGAAAAGTTTTAAAACAATAAAGTTGTCTCTGTTCAAGAGATTTTTGCTTTTCTCTTTCTGTACCCCTCTGTGTGTGAGAAATTTAGATTTTCAGGTCTTCAACACAGGCGCCTCAAACATTTAAGGCACAAAAAGAAGCCACAATTAAACTTTTTGAGATCAAGAACAATGTTCCTATGTTTTAAAAATAAGATTCTCTGGCGAAGAAGGATTGATTTAATTTCATCCCATATGTGACCTGAAATGATAAATGTGTTTTATGTGCCATCTTTAGTAGAGAGTATCCTTTTGTTCAATATCCTTTTGCTGAGATGTTTAGTGAAGATACAACATTGCTAAAAAAAAACATTACATAAAGTCCTTTGAGCCATTATATTCTAAGGCTAGATTAGGCCCTTGTGCTTTGTCACATCACTTGATGTGTTTTTAAAAATCACAAAAAAGCATGTTCAGCAGCTATCCACTTATAAATTAAAACAAGGTCAAAATGGCTGACATTTCAGCCCAAACATATAATGGCTACAAATTTTTCTTGGTGGATGGAGATTTTCTACACGTTTTTTAAGAGCAGCATTTTGTCAGGGTTCCAAGTAATATGCCGGGAGCAAGCAGAACTCTGAGGCAAGTAGATACCTCAAAGGACAGGTTTATTGGACATATCATATTGGCACAGACTGGTGAAAACTGACTCTAAAGATTCCCACAGTTTTCACCTAATTAAATGTAAAACTTCTTCCCCCTTTCCCAAACAATCAATTACATGGTCCAATCAAGGTGCTGTCCGGTTGCTCCTCGTCTTTCAGCCACCTGTGGGAATGTCCTTGGTTCTCAGGGGAAGCTATTTTGTTTTGGCTATAAAACCCCAACTATCTCTATCCCCCTCCCCCATCCCTCAGCACCATTGTGGCAACATGGAAGCCTCCAAGATGGCCTCAGTCAGGCCAGCTTCAGAGTTGAAGAAGAAACATTACCAATAGGATGAGATCCGTCGGCTTTATTGCACCATAGTGTTTATCCATGAAATTCAGCAGAAGACTTGGAAGCCAAGAAAACTGCAGATTGTTGGAGAAACGACTATCAAGAACTGAGCATTCTGACCCAGACCTCTTGGCAGTCTCATAACTAAACAAGTACAAAAATAGTACAATGATATATGAAAAAATATGATGAATTGGGTATGGCTAAGGTAGAGAAAAGTAGGACTAAGGATGACATGATAGCACTATTCCAGTATCTGAGGGGCTGCCACAAAGAAGAGGGAGTCAACTTATTTTCCAAAGCACCATGGAAGGCAAGACAAGAAACAATGGATGGAAACTAACCAGGGAGAGAAGCAACCTGGAATTAACGAGAAATGTCCTAACAGTGAGAACAATTGGCCAGTGGAACAGCTTGCCTTCAGATGTTGTAGGTTCTTCATCATTGGGGGTTTTTAAGAAAAGACTGGACAGCCACCTTTCTGAAATGATTGAGCAGGGGATCAAACTAGAAGACCTCCAAGGTCTTTTCTAGTTCTATTGTGATTGATTGATTCCTCCCCGGGATAATTTCTCCAGAGTTCTCATGTGAACATTTTCTTAATCAAATTCTCTTTCACCAAACTGAATAACAGCAGATAGGGAAACAAAGAAAGACTGCCTGCCAACCTTTATCAAACTTCATCAAACTAATAAGCTATGTTATAAAGATGGGATTTGGGCATCTGGATAAATCAGTAGCCACCTGCTGCTTAAAGTTCAACCCTTTTATGGCCTTAATTTTAGGATTTTTTGCTACTTGACTAGAATAAAATTGCATCAAATAGGTTAATAATTGAAAACAGCTTCCTCTGCCACTCACCCACCAACCATATGCCCTCCCATCTTCATCTCCCCACCACACATATGCTGAGCCTCTCCGTGGATGTTGGCTGAGAATTCAAGAATTATGGGTACCCATTCATCCGGGGAATGGCAAGTTGAGAAAAACCGGGCAAAATAAATGGAGGAAAGAACAGCCCTGTTCTCGGAGAAATGAACTGGGCCTTGTCCAGAACTTCTGAAGGTATTAGGGCCAGCATTATTTTTGAATTATCATACTACATGATAGCCCACTGATTTCCAGGATTCTTCTGATTTAGAATGAAACTTTCTTGGAACATACCATGCTGGATAAGTCCACTGGGAGTTAAAATGCTGCAAAAACTGATTTTGGAGAAGAGATGTGTGCAAATGTCATCATCTCAGGGTGTCACGTGCAGGAATTTCACTTTTGTAAGTACAGTTGTGGGAGGAAAAGTCTTCTTTTTAACCACAAGACACAATGTCCAAAGGAACAGCTCCAGATAACCATCACCTAGCAACCAGTTATACTGACATGTGGTAACCTTCAGGGAGCCATGGAGAAAAACAAAGCCTTTTTGTGCAGAAATCTGTAAGAGGACAGGTTGGGACTGTTTCTTAATTCTGATGCCAAGCTAAAGCCTAAACTAAATAACTTTTGGAAAACTGGATCTCGATGTGAAAGTCATCCCATTAATTGGTGCCCAAGATTAAAGCGGCCAGGATACCTCATTTCCTTTAACATGGTTATTTTGTGCAAACCAATGGAATTAATCTGATATATACACAGGCTAATTTGTCCACTTTTCATGATACCTGGATTGGCAAGAGTAGCCCCAGATACTTGACTGAATTAGACATAGAAAATTTTTTTAGCTTTACAGGGAGAGGCTATAGGAAGTTAGCACCCACCCCTCTCCTAGAAAAATGAAATATCCTGAGAAATATTGAAAAGGCAGAATATTGTATTTCCCTGGATAAGAAATGGAGAAACATGTTTTTAGGCAGGAAACAGACTCATTCTCAATAGCCCCCACCTTTGTCAATGGTCCATTAAAGGGCCTGAGTCAGTCTATTCTACATAACAAAGACCCCCCTTCAGCTCCAGAGTGATGGAATTAAGACATGATAGTATTAGCCCTTTACCCATCTCACCACAGGGCACCTGGGAAGAAGCAATGCTCAACCAAACATGGACTCAAAGCACAGCCTACAGAGTTTCCCTTGCATGGCCTCATGGGAGTCTGACAACCAATCAGAATACAAGATCAAGATCAAAGGCCAGAGAGGGCATAAAACCAGGGACTTTCAGCATCTTGGCCTCTTTTCTTCTTCACTCAACATCTTGAAGCATGTGTTTACCTTTTCTGCTCAGGAACTCAAGCCATGTGGTCATGTTCATCATTAAACAATCTTTCCAAGCAGCCTCCATGTTTCCAGTGTCTTTTTCCCCACTTGGAACTGAACCCAGAAGGACATTTCTTCCAACAAAACCATTTATAGTCATCTTCTTTTTCTTTTCTTTTATATATATATATATATATATATATATGTGTGTGTGTGTGTGTGTGTGTGTGTGTGTGTGTGTGTGTGTGTGTGTGTGTGTGTTTGTGTTACAACCCCTGGTATGCCTAAATATGGGAGGGAGCTCACTCCTCCCTCTTTCTGTCCTTTCGGCTCATCACAGAATACCATCCAGGCAGAAACCCATATTATTATTTTTAATGTTGCCTTTTTATATTTGTGTTGTATTTGTGCTGATAAAATAAAGGGAGACTAGTATAGATCCATTTCGAGCTATTTAGCTCTCATCAGCTAGCCATACCCTTACTGGGATTCGAACCTGGGCTGTGTTATACACTAGGCAAGAGCCTTAACCACTATGCCACAGGCTTCTCCTCCTTTATCATACTTATTTCCCTGGCTCAGCTGATAAAGGAGGAGAAGCCTGTGGCATAGTGGTTAAGGCTCTTGCCTAGTGTATAACACAGCCCAGGTTCGAATCCCAGTAAGGGTATGGCTAGCTGATGAGAGCTAAATAGCTCGAAATGGATCTATACTAGTCTCCCTTTATTTTATCACCACAAATACAACACATTATATATATATATATATATATATATATATATATATATATACATACATACATACATACATACATACATACATACATACATACATACATATATATATATATATATATATATATATATTTGTTTTCGTAGATTTTCACGGGTGTAGGTATGCTGGTTTTGTTATATTCGGGTCTTTTCCCGTGTAAGGGGAAAAGACCCGAATACAACAAAACCAGCATATATATATATTTTTTGAATAAACACAAACACCTTAAAATCATCTTCCATTACAAATTGTAGAAAGTGTGTCAATTGGTTACAAAGAACTTTCGTGCATCTCTTCCACAGTCATCACCTATGATTCATATCAAGTTATATATTTTACATCAAATATATTTATATATATTGCTATATATATGACTACAGTTGTTTTAACATCCCTTTATAACAAACATTCCAAAATTTAAAACAAAACCACATAGTGGCATTCCCTTATCTATTTTCAATATCATCCAACCACATTATATCTTTATAACACATTCAAAATAAAAATTAATTATGTTTAATAACAAAATTTTTAGACCTCTTTTCTTAATCATTGTTTACAATTTATATCCAATTTCCCCTTTAACATGTCAATACAAATTATTATATTACTATCATTATCAGTCATTTATTCAACAATAGTTTGACTAAGTTTAACTTACTTTTTCCCCTTTTTTCACCATTTAAAATTTATACCAAATTTCCTCTTATCAAACCAATGCATATGTATACATTGTTATCATTATCAATTATTTATCTAACTTTATTCATTATCACTACATTTTTAACATAATGCTCTAATTTTAACTAGTGCTCTAAATTTAACTAGTGTTTTATTATTAATTTTCATATCTCAACATGTGTCTTTCCAGTAATAGTGTAGTCCTATTTCTTTTGCCATTTGTGGAATTGAACTTCTGGTTATTTCCTTAATCAAATTTGTTTGGACTTTTCTTTGTAACTTGTTGCTTGTTACATATCTTGTAAAATCTCGAAACCCTCCATCAGCTTCTTTAATCAGCTTATCTTTGGTTATCAGTAGTGTTTTTGTCAAAGTTTCTCTCCAAAGTCCATCAAATCTTCTCTTTTTTCTTCTTCTATACCTTGAAATCTGGGGTAAAGCACTTTTCCATCTATCTTCCCTTTCCTTGTTCCATTCTTTCCATCTCCAACCACACTCAGTTCACTGTCAATATCCACGGTTATCTTGCCTCTTTGTTCATTTTTCCCTTGGGTTTTAGGACTCTAGCCTCCACTTTTTCCATTTGCTGGATATCTTCCATTTTTCCATCAGGTTTTACCACATTACAATTTATATTTTCAATATTTCCCATCTCTTCTCAATTCTCTCTGTTATTTCTAATAATTTTTGAATTCCAGACATAACCTGTTGTAGTGTTATGGGGTTTTTTTTGATGTCGTGCCATCCTTCCAATTAGTAAACACTGCCACTCTTGTTTTCACTTCTTTCCAGCTAGCAACA
Source organism: Natrix helvetica (assembly GCF_964273705.1). Lineage (NCBI taxonomy): Eukaryota > Metazoa > Chordata > Lepidosauria > Squamata > Natricidae > Natrix > Natrix helvetica. The sequence continues at coordinate 338,707,114 of NC_138548.1, forward strand.
ACCATCCAGAGAGCACCTGCGTAAACAACCCATGCTCTTCTCTATAAACAAGCTGAAGCCTTTGAAGTGCAAGGTCAAAATGATCAAAAGGAAAAAAGAAAAAGCAATGTTTCCAGGTCTCAACCTCCAACCTCCAAGTGGCAGTGTAACTTCTTTTCCCTCTAAGATTACTACCCTCTTTATATTCCTTTTATATCTTCTTTATATTTCAGGCTTAGAAGAAACAAAATTCTTAAATGGAACAAAAGAAAAAGAAAAATCCATCCAAACCAGTATTGTAGAAATAAAGGAAAAGATTTAATCCATAGGTAAAAAAAGAAGTAGAAGAAGAAAATCTGGTACTTTCACTTTAAAAAGTAAAAAATGTTTTCAAAACTTCCATCCATAGAAAAAAATAAAGTAAAAAAAGATAACACACTGTCCAACAATGCTTAATTTTGCCGCTTATTTCCTTTTCTTTACCTGTTTAATTTAACTTCAATCTTTTTTGGGCAGTCTTTTATAAAAATAAAATTTCCTCACCAGATGGACACACTTTCTCTTTCCGCTTTCCTCCTGTTGCAGAGTTGTCCCAACTTCAGCAGCTTGAGGCTGTGCTTATTGTCGCTGGCAAGAAGAGATTATTTTGGATCAATTAGGGACTTTGCAGTGTCCCTGAGATCAGCAAGACGTACTCTTCCCTGTCACCGTCTCTTCAGGACGGTTTAGGCCCAAATGGACCATCCAGCGGCAAAAGTGTTGACTGCGATCTTGGAGCTCCGAGATCGCACATCGTACCGTCATGACATCAGATCCTTTTTCCCCGTCATCTTCTTTTTCAAAGCAGCATTAAGCCTATTCAGTAAGACTCTATTAGACTGCTGACCTGTTTTCCAGATATTTGGCAGATCAAATCACATTGGCTTCACCTTAGCCATTATTTGCACAGAGTTAAATAAGGAGACTAGGACAACAACATAAAAAGTCACTTGTGGAGTCTCCAGAATAACTCTCAATAGTAATAGGCAAAGCTTTGAGATGAATCCACAATCCGCAGAGCTTCTTCAGGCAGCCATTATGTGACTGTGTATTTGGACTCTTCTTTTGGAGAAAATATACTAAGCAGAAGATGCACCTTCTGCTGAAGAGGTCTTCTTTCGGTCCAATCTCATTAGACAGTTTCTACTCTGAGCCATCTCTTCTCTGAGCAGGTTGTAGGGGGGAAATTCAGAAGATGGTAGTGAAGCATAGATTCCTACATAAAAGTAGATTATCTGGATTCATTTCAGATATGGAAAAGAGACTGAAACAGCACTAATCATTAGTGGATGACGTTCATGACCCCTAGATGGAACAAGCCCTATTAAGTTGTAATCCTATTAAACCTTTCTCAGCAATATGTGACACCACAAATTAAGGCAATAGTAAAATCATCACTGAGTGAAATTGTGCTGCCATCCTCCTTAAAAGTAGCAATGGTATAACTACTTTATCACTTGACTCAGCTATGCCTCCATCCTTCCATATTGAATTTGGCTAGATTTTTGCTACACGGTGGATGTTTTCATTGCCACATATTCTCTAATTTGTAGCCATTGTATTTTCAGTTGTATTCATCCAATTTACAGAGTGGGAATTGTATACATAATTGGAATTGCCTATAAGATCTCTAAAAGTGTGTGTGTAAGTGTGCGTGCGTGTGGGCGTGTGTGCGTGTGTTCTGGACATCCTGCAAGGGTTAAGATTGGGAGACGCTGTTTTATGATAGTTCCACTCTTTCTTGACTGAACATTTTCAATGAACAGTTAATGAAGAAAAACAGTAAACTTCTGGCTTCTTTGTTGTGAATTCTATAGGACTCAGATCTTTCTCCCGTTGTGGGATTTAATGCTTAGACCTCTGAATACACATTGCTTTAAAAATTGTTGCTCTCACTGTTGGTCTAAGAATTCACTCCCACCTTCGTGCAATTCAGCATCTACAGTGCGTGAAATTGCTAAGTGATATTGTGCATGGGTTGGGGTGAGGTACTATCAATATGCTGATGATACATTGTCACTACAAGCTCAATCGGAGATGCAGTGAAAGTGTTTACCTTTGGGTACAGTTCTTACATAACCATTTTGGCTTGATCCTGGGTCCTTGGCTGATTCTGGGTGGGATCATACTACCCCAGAAGGAGGACTGTAAATTGAGGGTCCTCTCAGATTTATGCCCATGATTCCTCAAGAGGTGAAAGCAACAGACAAGCTGATATATTAGTTGGAACAGTAAGACCTGACAATGTTAACTCATGTCCTTAACACCTCAAAGATAGACTACTGCATCACACTTGCAGTCATTTTTGAAGACTACCTAGAAACCAGAAGTGGCGCAAAAATGCAACTGCCGGTCAATGAGAGATGCTTTATCCAAATAATACCTTCCTATTGGCTGTTGCATTGGTTACACAACCTAAGGCTGGAGCACATCCCATAACAAAACAAAGAGAAAAATGGTATTCAAGTTGGCAAAAAAAAATTGTAAGCTTTAGACAAGCATTAGGAATTGAAATAATGATAAATTGTGAATTCATGGCCCTTTCTGTTTCCCACTTTTTTTCCTAGAAAGAATACTCTCCTCGGTCCAACTGTCGCCAGAGAAATAGAAAACATGTTAGCAGTCACACAGGTGAGTCTCTGAAATGATACAAATCCTAGCGAGGAAAACTGTAACAATATTCAGGCTGAAATTCTTTTATAATTTTGGATTCTGGCAGCAGAAAAATATGAGGTACAAATAAATATTTTTCCTTAGATGTCTCACAAAAGAAGAACCATATTCTCTTGTCTTTCCCTCTCAATTGCAATCAACAGTAAGTGGCTGCAATTGGGGATTTCATTTTTGAAATCTATTAATTTTGATATTATGTGGGGTCCTTGGTGCTGTCCGAGCTGGCTTGTTTTCTTGAAGACATTTCATTACCCAACTAGGTAACATCATCAATGCTAGAGGGGAGAGGGTTTTTTCTCATTATATATACTAGTGGCTTGCCCTGTTGGTGTTGGTGGGAATGGTCTTGGTGGTTCCTTGATTAAGTTGTTGTTTACTATTCGCTTGTTCGTCTATGGTGGTAGTGGTGTTAACCTATATTCATCTGGGTGTTGATTATTGCTGAAGAGATGTTTTGGTCTTTTGGTTTCCTTTTTGTTTGTTTTTTTATTGTCTCATTTAAATGTAGACATTTTGGTAAGCAAAAATGACATATGATAAGATCAGCTCTGCTTTTGATCCTACTACTGGGTTTGATTCAAAGTATGGTGACTATGACCTTCTCAGGTATGATGCCTGATTGTGGAATTCTCTTTGCAGGGAAACACAACTGGATCTCCCACTATTTAGTCCAAAATGGCATTAGATATGTTTATTCATGCAGAAATTGACAGCCACATGATGACCAATGTTCCAGGAACAGACTGCTTGTTAAACAAATATTCTTTTGAACTCTTGTACAATTAAACTGTATTTCAATTATTTTATCACACACTCCAGTCTTCTGGGAGGAAGGATGATGATGATGATGTCTGTGGAGATTCTTAGTCATCCAGGTCATGGCTGTTCCCAAAGGTGCTTTTTCAAAAAGCAACTGGATTTTTTTTTTTCTTGAAGATGTTTTGTTTCTCATCCAATAAGCATCCCCAGTTTTGACTGAATGCTGGGGAATGGAACAGGGGTGGGCTTTTGCGGGCATTTGTGTTACAACCCCTGGTATGCCTAAATATGGGAGGAAGGTCACTAATAAGGAGGCGAGCCTGTGGCTTAGTGGCTAAGACTCCTGCCTAAGATATAATACAGCCCAGGTTCAAATCCCAGTAAGGGTATGGCTAGCTGATGAGAGCTAATTAGCTCGAAATAGATCTATACTAGTCTCCCTTTATTTATTTATCAGTACAAATACAACACAAATATAAAAAGGCAACATTAAAAATAAAAATATGGTTTTCTGCCTGCATGGTCTTCTGTGATGAGCCGAAGGACAGAAAGAGGGAGTAGTGACCTTCCTCCCATATTTAGGCATACCAGGGGTTGTAACACAAATACATACCTATTTCCCTGGCTCAACTGATAAGGAGGCGAGCCTGTGGCTTAGTGGCTAAGACTCCTGCCTAAGATATAATACAGCCCAGGTTCAAATCCCAGTAAGGGTATGGCTAGCTGATGAGAGCTAATTAGCTCGAAATAGATCTATACTAGTCTCCCTTTATTTATTTATCAGTACAAATACAACACAAATATAAAAAGGCAACATTAAAAATAAAAATATGGTTTTCTGCCTGCATGGTCTTCTGTGATGAGCCGAAGGATAGAAAGAGGGAGTAGTGACCTTCCTCCCATATTTAGGCATACCAGGGGTTGTAACACACATACATACATACATACATACATACATACATACATACATATAAAGATTTTTCAAAAAGTAAGTTTCTGATATTATTCCCCATCTACCAATGATCTGGGATATGTTTTCCTCCATTTTGTGAGATAATTTCCCGTGTTTGTCTTTGCCAATTCACACTGTGTATTAATACTTGGTAACCTTATATTCTGTGACTTTGACATACAACAGATTTCCAACAAATAATGCTAGAACAGTTCTATGAGATCCACAGAGAAAGACTAAATCCCAAGGTGGGAGATGATGTCAAGTGGTTAATCATCTACAGCACGCCTGTCAAACTCCTGGGCCGCAGGCTGGATGAGTCACATGCTGGCCACGCCCATGCCCAGTTTAGTAAAGGGGGGGAAGTCCGTGATGCTGCTGTGATGAGTTTGACACCCCTGATCTAGAGGATTCATAAGACTATTCTGAGGTAGTGAATGGGACGAAGCCAATAATTTTCTCTCCCAGTGAATTTTGCCCAACAAAGCCCTTTGAAGTGGTCCAACATGACCATTTAGAACAATATTTCTCAAATCTGTTGACTCCAAGATTGTGGACTTCAACTCCCAGAATTCCCTAGACAGCCTGCAAGCTGGGGTAACCTGGGATTTGAAGTCCATATTCCTTAGAATTGCCAAGGTTGAGAGGTGCTGGTTCAGAACCCTTGGGAGCTTGGTGTCAAACATTTGGGTAAACATATCACTTTCAGGGTAAAATTAATCATCTTAATCATGCCTCATTCTATAGTATTGGCAGTTGATCTTCTAAAGTATGTCTACGATACCTGCTAATCTGATTTGTTTTTGTTACCTTTCAGATTAGTTTAATAGAGTTTGGCCATTTTACCTATTTACTCAATCTTTCTCTTCTTGGCTTATTACATTTAATATGACAGAGATATTCACCTTGATTAAGGAGCTTATAAATGGCTCCTTTAAAAAATGATCTCATTTTCATTAAAGCCAATCATAATGTGAACAGTCTGGAACATAACATACTCGGACGGAGAAGTTCTGAATATGTATAAGCTTCTCAACGTTCCTTTCCTGGACAAAATGTTCAAACAAGTGACAGTTAATTAGAACCAGATATCTTGGATGAAGATAAAATCAGGAGCAACTCACCTAACCACCGTGGGAAGAAATATCCATCTGGTTCAGTTCCAAGTCAGGAGAAAGGCACTGGAGACAAAATGGAGGCTGGAAGCTGATTGGAAAGAGGGTCCATTTATTGATTAACAGAACCATATGTTTGTGGTTCGGGTTCATCTGACCACTTGGAGTTAAGAGTGGGTGGATTTTATACCTTCTTTGGGCTTTGCACTTGAACTTCCTGTTCCTGTGCAAGAACATGTATTCTGACTGTTGTAGGGGTTATGTAGGGGTCATAGCTATATAGAGCTACATAGAGCCGTGGTGGTGCACTAGTTAGAATGCAGTACTGCAGGCTACTTCTGCTGATCACCGGTTACCAGCAGTTTGGCAGATCGAATCTCACCAGGCTCAAGGTTGACTCAGCCTTCCAAACTTCTCAGGTGGGTAAAATGAGGATCCAGATTGTTGGGGACAATACGCTAACTCTGTAAAACTGCTTAGAGAGGGCTATAAACTAGATTGTTGGGGGAAATATGCTGACTCTGTAAACCGTTTAGAGAGGACTATAAAGCACTGTGAAACAGTATATAAGTCTAAGTGCTATTGCTATAGCTGGCTCTAAAGGATGTCTGAGCTCCCAAGTTTGGTTGAAGTTTGGACCACTGAGATGATGCAATGAAGAGGCTGAAGAGGCTTGTGTTCTTAAAGGGTATTGGACAGGAGTGTCAAACTCACGTCAGCACGGCGGTGTCATGTGACACATCAGGACGTTTTCCCCCTGACTAAACCAGGCATGGGTGTGGCCGGGAGTTTGACAGCCCTGATGTTGAGTAATTCCTATTTATGGCTTAATGGCTTTTTCTTGTGTTGGATCTTGGGTGGGGTATTTGCTTATGAATAGAACTATCTATCTCTTTATCTCTTAATCTATCTCTTTATGTCTTAACTGCTGACATCTGCTGTGGGCTACTAAGAAAAGGCGGGGCTGCTTTCTCCCTCTAAAACATGTTTCTTCATTTCTAATCAAGAGAAATATAATATTCTGCTTTTTTATTTCTCAAAATATTTCATTCTTCTAGGAGAGGGGTGGGTGCTAACTTTCTACACCACCTTGCTTAAGAACAGAAATTCTGGTCCCAATTGTGGTTGTAATGCAAAGACTAGACTGCATTGGCTCCCAATTCATTTCCAGTCCCCATTAAAACGGCTGACACTGATATAAAAAAATGCCCTTGGAAATCATACCGTGTTTCCCTAAAAATAAGACAGGGTCTTATTTTCTTTTCACCCCCAAAATAAGCATTTGGCCTTATTTTTTGGAGGTCTCATTTTTGAGGTGCAGAAGGAAACGGGTGTGGTCACCTCATGGCTGTTGCTGTGTTGCAATATTTTTGGGGAGAACTTATTTTAGCGCATGACCTCAAAAGCCTGATTTGGCTTATTATCTGGGGAGGCTTATTTTCAGGGAAACAGGATAATATCTGAAGAAATGTTTCTTCCTCTACCATGAAATCTTGATTTATTTGTTCGGCTTGTTTGTTAATTAGATTTATGGATTGTCCTCGTTGTCCACTTAATGGACTAATTGGGGAAGGAAGAATCCATCATTCTTGATTGTCTTGTTAAAATCAGAATGTACGATGCGCACCGGGGATACAATTTGTGCAAATGACATAATCGCATGTGCACATTAGCCCAAATAGCCTTGTTACACTAATGACACAAATGCACCACTGTTGTTTTTTATCCTCCTCTTCTTAAATTCATCGCACGGAGTTCCATTAAAGCTAAAGTTTCCTTACTCATCGCTTGCGATCTTTGCTGGAGTCTTATATCATTCTTTAAGATCTATGAGTCATGTGAGTGAGCCTTGGGCAACCGAGCTCTGTCAACCTAAGGAGCAAGCCAGAACAACCACCAAGGAACAAAAATCTCTGCAACTAACATTCACACATTTGGCTCAGCGTTTTGACTGAATCCTGCCTGCCTGTGACATGACAAACCCCCCCCCCCCAATTGCAGTTCATTCAATCAGTAGGGAGTTAAGAAAAATCAGAGGAACGGGATTCCATAGAACCCTATCTGATGCTCTTAAAGGATCTTAGGAAGTGGTGGGATTCAAAAGAAATTTACTACTGGTTCTGTGGGCGTGGCTTAATAGGCGTGGCATGTCTTGATGGGCATGCAAGGGAGGGATACTGTAAAACCACATTCCCATCCCACTCCAGGGGAAGGTTAATGCACAATCCCCATTCCTTCCCAATCACCTGGGACTCGGGAGACAGGGAATAGATGGGGGTGGGGAAAGTCAGAGGTGGTATTTGCCGGTTCTCGGAACTACTTAAAATTTCCACTACCAGTTATCCAGAACTGGTCAGAACCTGCTGAATACCACCTCTGATCTTGGGTTTTGCTAAGCATAAAAGTCTGTAGAGATTCTCAGTCAACCAGATTGTCCCAAAACGCGTGGGGGTGGGGGTTTCAGGAGGCAACTGAACTTTCTTGCTTTTTCCTTTCGAAGACTTCGCTTCTCATCCCAGAAGCTTCTTCAACTCTCACTGGACGGCGGAGGAATGGAAGGATTTATATTCCTTGCAGACAGCTGGTCACCGGCATCCTCTTTTTTTAGAGGGTCATCGAAGCACTTGGAGGTTGATCTGGGTCCTCAGGGTCACCTGAGTGCCCAGCGTGGGGTTTTTTGGGGGGTGGGGGGTTGCAAGCATTTCTAAACGGCGCTGCAACCTGAGCGCTGAGGATGGCGATGACGCCAGCTTTGATTTGGCGCCTGCCGTTCGCAGCGTAGGAGTTGCGCAGAGCAAATGTTCCTGCCTGCCTTCACTCCCGTTTCGTACCAACTCCACGCTCAGCTCGTCGGAGCAGGAGGTCCCTTTCTATAGGTCTCTTTTTCTCGTCAAAGTGCTGGCTAATTGCTAACATTGCATGGGGGGGGGGGGGGAAGGGTAGACCTCCCAGAAAGAAACACAAAGCTTCGTTCTTAATACCGAAAGTTGCACGCACCGCGTTTGTCACCAAAGTTCCCAGCAGGAGTGAGCAAAGCCTGGCACAAAACGCGTCTGCGAGCTTCCCACCCCCAAACCTTCCCCAAAGTGCGAGCTTTGCACAGATTTTTCACAGCGACTCATGCCACGTTACAGGATTCGAGGGGGGGCGGGAAAGGTTTCGCAGGGGAGGGGAGGGGGAGGCGGCGGCTGTACAGAACGGCCGCTGGCGCCTTTCACGTGACTCGCCGCCTCAGAAAAAGATCCGTGCGGGAGCGAGAGGGCTTCTCCGCCGATTGCCCCAAAGTCATGCCCACTTAGAAACCCCGCCGCAATAACGCAGAAGGCAGAGAGAGGGGTTTGGCGCAGCCGGAGTAGAGTTAGGGAGCCCGCCAAGAGCCACCTGCCGGCGTGATGAGCCAGAGGAGGGGCGACCAGGTGAGAATCCCACCTGGGGCGACGGGGTTGTACAGAGCGGTGCTAGTCAAATCAGGTAAGGATTTACCCGGGGGGGGGGGGGGCGAAGTATTGACTGAACAGCAGGAGAAGCCAATGCTGGCTTTGCAAGGTGGAGCTTGCCCACCTAGTCCAACGTGGTGCGCCCCTTTTCTTTGCAGATGTGCGTATGGGAGTGTGTGCTCTTTCCCTTGCACCTCCAATGCATCCTTGAGCTTTCACTGCTGAGTTTCCTAATGCTCCTTCCTTCCCGTTCTTTCTCCCTTCTTCCCCTTTGTCCCCTTCCTTCCTCACTTCCTAGACTGTGTTGTTTCTCTGTCATATAATTTATGTGGACATATGCACAATTTTCTATTTATTTTGTCATGTTTATGTAGTGTACATTAGAGGTGATGATCCTTTGAGAGCTGTATGCATATAGAAATTTCGTTTTGATTTATGCCGATTAGTTTATATTCAGAGTGACAGTAAAGTATTCTATTCTATTCTATTCTATTCTTCCTTCCCTTCCCTTCCCTTGCCTTCCCTTCCCTTCCATGGCCAAATCTGAAAGCTGTGAAATGAGTTGTGCTGAGGTTTGCAAGACATTTTTCAGTGGAAAGGCAGCCAAGACGTTAACCCACATTTTGACATTTGTCTCACATTGTAAACTGTGTAACTGGGGGGGGGGCTGTTTTATGACAAGTCTGTGGGTAATGATGACCTAATAATGAAATGAGGAGGCAGAGGATTAAAGATGTGTGGTGATAACATAGTTTCACAGCGCTTATCACTATTTAAACTCATTAGGATTTTATTTACAAAATATAATATGTATGCACCAGTTATTGGATTCCCACAAATAATTTTTAAATACTTACAGCTGGGTGGGGGGGAAATCAGCATTGTTGTTCCTTTCCCCTCCCCCAATAATTTTTAGAAAGGTAATTTGTTATTGGAGTAATGAATTGTAGCGTGCTTAACCCTTTAGCAAGGCATTTTAATTAATAGTTTTAATTTAAATAGTTTACTGGGGAGAGGAATAAATGTGCGTCATGATACTTACTTGGCTACAATCTTTTGACCACTTTTTAAAATTCAGTTTCATTTTGGAGCAGGGCATGCTCCACTAAGTCAATCAAAAATTGAGTTGCACCTCTGTATTAATTTCCAGGTGGGTTACTATGTACATGATCAGGAATGAGTCTTTGTAGCAAAGAGATTCATTGGAGAGCTCCATAATCTGTAGAATTTAATGCGAATTGACTCCAGAAATCTGAGGAAGACGTTTGAATACCCAAGATGAAATCAGCTTCCAGGTGCCTTGCATGAGGATGGGCGATAGCAGAGGTGGTAGGTTCTGAGCAGTTCTGGAGAACCGGTAGCGGAAAATTTGAGTAGTTCAGAGAACCAGTAAATACCACCTTTGACTGGCCCCGCCCCCATCTATTCTCTTCCTCCTGAGTCCCAGCTGATTGGGAGGGAATGGGGATTTTGCAGCATCCTTCCCCTGCCACGTCCACAGAACTGGTAGTAAGAAAAATTGAATCCCATCTCTGGGCAATAGACAAACAAAGAAAGCAACATCTAAAGTTATGCTATGCTTGGTTCCGGTAAGCAAAGTCACGATGTTGGAATTGCCGCACGCGCCAAAGGTTTGAAGCAAACATACCACGGATAAAGAAATTGCACTATGTCCCAGGTGCTTAAAGAGAGAACACTATGGAACGGGTATGGCAAAAGTTGGCTAGACAATCAATTGTGATAGTTGTTACTGAGAAAGAATTGTGCTTAGTCCTGGAGTCAGTCTAACCCTGATCTAATAAGAACTCCAACGCCTGAATTGTGGTCCCAATCCATCTTTAACAGATAACCGATTAATAGAGTTGGAAGGTCTTCTAGTCCAAACTCCCGCCCAAGCAGAAGACCGTATACCCGTGATGACAAACCTATGGCATGCCCCCCCCCCTCCATTTTTGGTGCTAGGAGGCTTCAAGGATGGCCTCCGGAGCCCAGGGGAGACTGTTTTCACCCTCTCAGAGGCTCGAGGAAAGCCTCTGGAGCCTGGGGAGGGCAAAAAATAAGACTCCCTGAAGTTTTGGAAGTCCGGAAACGGGCCTGTTTCCTGCCTCCAGAGGGCCTGTGGAGCCCCAGGGAGGCCATTTTTGCCCTCCCGGAGGCTCGAAGAAAGCCTCCAGAGCCTGGGGAGGATGAAAACATCCCCCCCAAGGCTGGTGCAGGAGGTTGAGTGTCTTGCACGGGGCGGTGTTGCACATGCGTGTCCAGGGAGAGTGCATTGCATTGTGGATGGAGGCGTGCGCACAATTTCAGCACGTGAGGACAAAAAAGTTAGCCACCACTTCCCTACGCCATTTCTGACAAATGGCAGCCCAGTTTCTTCTTGAAAGCTTCTAGTGATGAAGCTCCCACAATCTTGGAAGGTGCCAAGAGTGCTGCAATATTTACATTATTAGGAATAATGCAGATGTTTGCCGGAAGCTGTTTTGCCTAAAAAGCGGCTGGAAAAGCCACAACATGAGAGGCTCCTGTACTAAATTCAAGTCTTCATGGTTCGTTTCACAAAAATAAGCTACCTGACAGAGCAAATCTCCTAGGAATCCAGCTTATACCATTGTTGTGAGCAAGAAATGAAGTATTTTAACTGGTCTGTTTTAAAAAAAAAATAGATATGTCAAAATCCAGTAGGCAGAGAATGTTTGCGCCACCTATTCTTTATTGTTCTCCTGTAGGTGCAGTAGTTTGAAAAGAATAAATTGGGTTGTTTCTCTTGGCTTCTATCTCCATTTTTAAGCAATATTAAATATACTGCAATTTCATGGTTGCATAACTACTCAAGAAGCTTACCACAGTTAAGCCAAGGTACAGTATATAAAACATAATACCATCAGTACAATTGAATTTAAAATCAAGTGTTGGTTGAAAGCTTGGGAGAGTGGGAGCTGCACAGAAGCAAGCTGTTTCCTGTGTGGTCTATAAGTGAGCTTCTGATTACAGGGACATCTTTAGAAATGATCTCCTTTGCTGGTCTAAATTACCAAACAAGCTTGTAATGAAAAAGGTGGTCTCTCGGATAGATTACAGATTAACAGAGTTAGAAGGGACCTTGTAGGTCATCTATTCCAACCCTCTGCCCAAGCAGGAGACCCTATATCATTCTGACAGATATCATTTCCAACAGATGGCTGTCCAGTATCTTCTTGAAAGCCTCCATTGATGAAGCTCCCACAACATACGAAGGCAAGCTGTTCCATTGGTTGATTGTTCTCACTGTCAGAAAATTTCTCCTTATTTCTAAGTTGAATCTCTCATTGATCAGTTTCCATCCATTGTTCCTTGTCGGGCCTTGTCTGGAATAGTCTGGTCCTAAACCATTAGGGCTTGAAGGATCAATACCAGTGTCCAACAGGTAATGGGCAGGCAGCATCAATTATTCCATTCAGACATGAAGTCCAATGTTCAGTTTTAACTGTTTGCCACCAAGAGTTCCTGCAATAGTCCTTTCTTGGAAACATGCTCAATTAATTGGATGGATTGTGCTGTGGTCCATAGTAGCTTACATGGTGATACATTGAATAAAATAGTCCACAGGATTTTTGCAAAGTTTATGTAAGTGAACCTAGAAGTCAAACCATCTCCAACAAGGATGCAGTGGGAGATACAAGATCTCTTAAATGCCTGCAGCTCTATTGCAAAGGTACCATGAATCTGAACTAGGACTATTCTGACTGCAGGGAAGTTTAGATTCTTGTTTATGATTGAACATTTGCTAGTTTTCTCTCTGAGATAGTGAGACTCAACTATTAAACCTCTGAACGAGGGACAGCATAGTGTCAAGTCTTCCCTGTTATGCAGGGGAGGGCTTCAAAAATTTTAGCAAGGGGTTCTCTGCCTGGTTGCTGGGTGGGCGTGTCCATGGTGGGCATGGCCTAGTCAGCCTCCTGCACAATGACGGGAGGGGTGTTTTTGCTCTTTCCAGGCTACGGAGACTTTCCTCAGGCCTCTGGGGGGGCGAAAATGGCCTCCCCAGGCTCTGGAGGTCCTCTGGAGGCTGGAAATGAGCCAGTTTCCGGCCTTTCTGAACTTCGGGTAGGCCCGTTTTTTGCCCTCCCCAAGCCTCCGCGCACACCTTGCACTTACTTAGATGAGTTCAAATCACCAGGACTGGATGAATTACACCCAGGGTTCTGAAGGAAATGGCAGACGAGATCTCAGAACCACTGAACTATATCTTTCAGAGATCCTGGAGCACCGGGGAACTACCAAAGGACTGGAAAACAGCTGATGTGGTTCCCATCTTCAAAAAAGGAAAAACATAGATCCAGGAAACCACAGACCTATCAGCCTGACCTGAATACCAGGAAAGATTCTGGAAAAAATAATCAAGCAACGAATTTGCGAACACCTAGAAGTAAACAAAGTAATAGCCAAAAGCCAACATGGGTTTGTCAAAAACAGATCATGCCAGACTAATCTTATTGCATTCTTTGACAAAGTGACAAAATTAGTGTACCAGAGGAATGCCGTCGATATAGTTTACTTGGACTTCAGTAAGGCATTTGATAAGGTAGACCATAACCTACTACTAGATAAAGTAGAAGAATGTGGGTTAGACAGCATCACTACCAGATGGATTCGTAACTGGCTGACCAACCGCACTCAACATGTAGTCCTCAATGGAACTGCATCTATATAGAGGGAAGTATGCAGTGGAGTACCCCAAGTCTCTGTTTTAGGCCCAGTACTCTTCAACATCTTCATCAATGATTTGGATGAGGGAATAAATGGGGAACTAATCAAATTTGCAGATGACACCAAGCTGGCAGGAATAGCCAACACTCCAGAAGATAGGCTTAAGATACAGAAGGATCTTGACAAACTTGAACATTGGGCACTATCTAATAAAATGAAATTCAATGGTGAAAAGAGTAAGGTTCTACATTTAGGCAACAAAAACGGAATGCACAGGTACAGTATAGGTGGTACCTTGCTCAATAGTAGTAACTGTGAAAGGGATTTTGGAGTCCCTAGTGGACAACCATTTAAATATGAGCCAGCAGTGTGCAGCAGCTGCCAAAAAAGCCAACACAGTTCTAGGCTGCATAAACAGAGGGATAGAATCAAGATTATGTGAAGTGTTAATACTACTTTATAATGCCTTGGTAAGGCCACACTTGGAATACTGCATTCAGTTTTGGGCACCACGATGTAGAAAAGATGTGGAGACTCTAGAAAGAGTGCAGAGAAGAGCAACGAAGATGATCAGGGGACTGGAGGCTAAAACATACGAGGAACGGTTGCAGGAACTTGGTATGTCTAGTTTAATGAAAAGAAGGAGTAGGGGAGACATGATAGCAGTGTTCCAATATCTCAGGGGTTGCCATAAAGAATAGGGAGTCAAACTATTCTCCAAGGCACCTGAGGGTAGAACAAGAAGCAAGGGTGGAAACTAATCAAGGAGAGAAGCAACTTAGAACTGAGGAGAAATTTCCTGACAGTTAGAACAATTAATCAGGGGAACAGCTTGCCTCCAGAAGTTGTGAATGCCCCAACACTGGAAGTCTTTAAGAAGATGTTGGATAGCCATTTGTCTGAAATGGTATAGGGTTTCCTGCCTAGGCAGGGGGTTGGACTAGAAGACCTCCAAGGTCCCTTCCAACTCTGCTATTGTATTATTGTATTGTATTATGTGCATCCAAAATGGACCATGTAGGGACTCCTGGGAGGGGAGGGGTGTGCAGAGCCAGCCAGGAGTGGGATTTGAGGGTTCTCCGAACTTCACAGAATCTTAGCTAGAGGTTCTCCCAAACCCCCAGCAGCTCACCCCTGCTGTTATGAAGCCCTTTGGATATGTTGGAACTACTATTCACCAGATTCAGCATTGGAAAGGTTTAGTTTAGGTGGGCAATATTTAAGGGGTTTTGGGACCTGCAACTCAACTGCCTAATTTTTCCAAAAATCACAGAAGGCAATCTAGTAATATAGCATCGGTGAGACAAAATTCCTTTGTGTAGCAGTTTAGGGTGCGTGGTGGTTTAGTGTGGCTTATGGAAGGAAAAGTTTTTTAATGGGAAACCAGTCTCACTCACCCTTAGCGCACTCTTTCTAAAAAGAATGAAAAAATTGTCATATTCCTGTAACAACATTGCACCTGTCTCTGTATTTGAATCATCGGTGACTATGTGGAAATAAATAACCAACACATTTGTTTCAGTGTCTCAAATACTTGTTAGCACTCATAACACTTATCATTTGTGGAGCATTCATGGAAGCTTATCCAAGTATAAATTTTTAATTAAATCAGTCAAAGTAGACCCTAAAGCAGGGTGTCAAACTCGATTTCATTGAGGGCTACATCAGGGTTGTGTTTGAACTTGGGGGGGGGGCTGAGTGGGCATGGCTGGGGTTGGCATGGCCAGCTTGACATCTGCAACCACTGCCAGTGAAAATTGAGCCTGGGAGTCCTGAGCTACATTTTCACTGGCGGAGGGCTTCAGGAAGCCATCACAGCTAAAAACGGAGCCCAAGAGGACCGTGCACAGCCATCACGAGCTCCATTTTCACTGGCAAAAGCATTGTGGGCCAGTCATTCACTGTTTCCAGGGCGGCCCCGCAAACTAAGCATCCCATGGGATGGATCCGGCCTGCAGGCCTTGAGTTTGACACCCCTGCCCTAAAGCATTTGATCTTTGATAAGAGTTTTTCAGATTTGATAATCATAAATACCAAGCCTTCACCCAAGTCATGTATCCATATGTAAATCAGTTTAAAGAAATCCATCCAAGGCTTTCCTCTAACCTCATGGTTAGTCAATAATGTAGACGTGTTGAGTGTGATTGTCCAACTAGAATCATAGGGCTAGAAGGAATCATAAAGGTCATCTAGTCCACTTCCAACAAGCTCTGTAGGGGTAGCTTAGTCATCTTCTCTACTAAGGTCAGGTGTGAAAACTCTTCAAATGTCCACCTTATTCTTGTTGTTAAATAAACCCAACTCTGTTGAAATGTTGACTGTTCTCTTTTTCTGAATCCCATTTTAGCAACATAAAAGTAGGCTTCATATGAGTTAGAGCTAGTCATCTAGTCTGTAGTCTGACTGACAATTACTTCCAGACAGGAAACTTCCTATTTTTATTTGATGATGTAAATGGTTGTACCTAGAGATTTTCTTATCAAAATCTATGCGCTCTGCTCTATGTTCCATTCTCTAATCATTCATTAAAGGAAAACCACATGATTTTGTATACAGGAACAGGGATACAGGAACAATTCCATGCTAAAAATACTGCTAAGAGCTGGTGTCTGATTTCTTACTCTTATTTTTTTTTAACTCTGCAGTTTTAGATGGCCAAGGACAATGCTTTGTGATATAACTCTTCTTTTACAAAGCAAGAAAAACCATTCATGATCCTATTCCTTCTTCAAAGAGCTAAAGGTAGCACATTTCATCTTTAGGACAATCTCCCCCTGCTCAAAACCATCCTACAGATAAGCTGACAGTGACTGTCACAAATAATCCAAAATAAGGTAGGAATTAGTATGTTGGACCAAGACCAGGAAGGCTCAGAGTTAACTCCATATTCAGTCAGAGGTTGATGGGATGATATTGGGCCTCCCATCTTTCTCACGTCAAGGTGATTTTAAGTAGAAAAATTGGAGGACAGAATACTTTCAATTCAAGTGGAAGAATGTATGGAAAGGCAGTGATTTCCCTGTTTTAGGAAAGAATTGGATCAGGTATCTTTGGCCAGGATGTTCTAAATACATAACCAAGAATGGTCAATGGTCAATCAAAATCAATGGTCAATCAAACCCGGAGAGCTTCTAGTTACTTTGTAAACCAAGTCCAGATAGCACCAAGCACTCCACAGTTCAACCCTAAACTACATATATTCTCTTCTATTAGACTTTTTTCTTATGGTTGGGGCTTTGGGGAGAGACAAGAGTTGATGTAAGTTAGATATTTCAGGCCTAAAATAATGTATTTATTTTTAACATACATAGCACCAATACCAAACTAGAGGGTCTCCTAGTTGCCCTCCTTATATTATAGTACGTATCTCAGCATTCTAAAGACAATGATGGTGAGGTTACTGGTTATTCAGAGAATAAGTTTAAATGCTCTATAGGTTCCATGGAGCATAGAGACCCAGAGAGATTTTCTCTCCAATTTTTCAACAGTGGAGGAAGGAGAAATCCTAAATAGCCTAGAAGAAACTCATCACAAGAGTCTTCTTTCAGGGGGATCTGTGTAGAAATCTTAGAAATTAGGCAATGGAAGAGGGTAGAGGTGGGTGGAATACCTAGATTGAACATCCAAGAAGCAGACGTAAACAGAGATAAAGAGCTAAGAGGGGAATTTGGAGGGCAAGTCAAAAAACATAGCAATTAAAGTATTGAAGCAGGCAAGAGATGATGGATAGATGATTTTTTCCCCATCATTGTTTTGATTTTCTTTTTCCTTTCCCTCTCTTTCTCTTAAAGCATAGCAATTAAAAGTATTGAAGCAGGCAAGAGATGATGGATGATTCCTCTTTTTTGTTGTTTTGATTTGCTTCTCCTTTTCTCTCTTTGCTTATCACTTTTTTTAGGTAGTTGACGTGATTAGAAGTTAGATAGGAAAGAAAGGAAAAGTCTTTTAATAAAGGGTGAGTAATAATAAAAGTAATAATAAAAAATGTAGAATAACTGAACAATGATTGCAACCTAATGTAAATGCGTATTATTATTAGAAATATATGTTGGCTGAATGTAATAATTATGATTAACTTTATTTGTTTTATTTGTATTAGAATGTATGACACCCAGGTGCCACACTGTTCGCGCATTGATTTGATGCATTTATAAAAAATAAAAAACTTGGAAGGGGGAGTCTTCTGTCAGGGTTAACCTTCCTTTTCCTTCTCTGTGCTGTTTTTATTGCCTGAGGATAAATACAAGGGGTGAAATCCAGCAGAGGGGGGTGGGAATGGAGATTTTGCAGTATCCTTCCCCTGCCACGCCCACCAAGCTATGCCCACCAAGCCACGCCCACAGAACTAGTAGTAAAATAATTTGAATTTCACCACTGATAAATATGCTTTTTGGTTTGATGAAATGTAAACTCTGCATTTTATAATATGAATATACTAACTATGCCATCCTTAACTTAAGTGTCCCAAGATGAATCTAGTTAGAAATTTCTAATTCCTGCATTAGAAGTTTTGGAAGTTTTGTTTCTTTGCTTGTTTTCATTTATCCAATTTGGAAACCGCCCATCTCCCTCACCAAGGGACTTCTCAGCTTTCCATGTTGAGGAGCAATTCTGGCTCATTTAACCTCAACCTAGAGAATCGGTGTGGTGTAGGGATGCTGGAGTGGGATTGGGGAAACTCAGGTTATAGTCCTTTCTTAGGCATGAAAATCAGCTGGGTGACCTTGGTCCAGTCATTCCCTCTCAGCCCAAACTCAGCATCAGGAGCGTGACAAGTTGATGGAAAACAAAGCCTGATGTGACAAGCTGATGGAAAACAAAAACAAGTCTGCACCTTGCATTACTGTGAGACTGCAATTAGTGCAGTGCAAATTCTAGTGGACATAGCTTGTGTTGTAATGTTTCAAGGAAGGAATTCTTGGCTTACTGCTTACTGTTTTTGATAGCTATCAGTGGGACTCCTTGTGACATGAAATAGCCACAAAAGGGCAGAAAACTGGGGGTAACCTACAAAGAAGTCACACTGAACTTTCCAGAGAAAGTGGCTACTTTTGTACTTATCAGAAAGATGCCTTACCTATGCCAGTATGTTTTGCAAACCACTCCTTTCAAAAGGTTCCTAGCAAATAGGCAAGAAAACAGCATTAAAAATTAGTGAAATGCATATATATCCTTTTTACTTAACTCACTTAATCTGGTTACCTGAGTAATCTTTTTTTCTGAATCTGTGAAATACCTTGAACCATAAATTAATCATAATACAACATGCTATATCAAATATGGCCAAAATGAAGGTTAAAACTAGTAAAACGTCACATACTCTCTTCCAGATAAGCATACTGTATTGTACAACCACAGCTATCATCTCACACAAACGGTTTATACGTGAGAAGCATTCAAATTGCAACAACTATTATTTATATCTATAAAGCAATGAGGAAGGGTGCACTTCTGCTAAAGCTAGGAGGGCAAAAGATTTTAGAGAGGGATGTACAAGACTGAATAATTCACATGTTTTTTGAAGCAGTGCAATTGGATTAAAATTATGGCAAAATTGCTTACAGGGAATTATATGATTTCTACATTTATTTCACTTGTCATGTGGACTAGTAAAATATTCTTATGAGATTTCAATTTGCGTAATTTTGGAGGAAATTGATATGTTGAAAAAGAAGGCGATTCATCAACTCTGATAACTTTAGAAATCAGGTATAAGTTTAGTCATAAACCTCTCATGATAGTTAAGCCTGAGATTCTTTCAACCAACCTATAACTATAAGACATATAGTTTAAAATATTTAGCTGGTTACCATTTGCTGTATTATGGATATTGTACCATTTCATCCAGAAGTCATTTTGCAACTCAGGAAGTTCCATGAATTTGGGTGGACTGAGCATTCAAGACATTGTTTCTCCCCTTCCCAAAGAATACTCATTATCTACTGCTAACAATGTTTATTTCTTATCTTCTTTCTTTGCTTCTGCTGCCTCAATTGTTTCTTCTAAAGCATATGACGTGCAGTTTGTCCTTCATCTAAACCTAAAAATCTCTCCCATGTATGTGCTTAAGTCGGTTTTGCACATGGAGCTGCTATTCTCGAGTAACTTGACCATGCAGTTCCCGTATAGACATTTTCCACCATACAGGTGATCATTTTTAGATATTATTCTATTCCCGAACTGCTGTGATAACTTGAAGGAATAATTTGTATCACATTGAGGATTTTATCATTTTATAAATTTTGTAAGTCATTGTACCTTTAATTAACCAGTTAGGCTTGCTGTTAAATGCCATAAAAAGTATCAAAAAGCAGTGAAGTCAGAGATTTTAGATAGTCTGGTGGGCACCAAGGAAAATGTCCACTGACACTAAGTGTCCTTAGACCCCACAATATCTAGGCTGGGCCTATAAAATTAGATAAGTAGACAGTTGATATGCCATAGTGGTTGGATATGCTTCTCAGTTAAATTGATATTTTTTCAAATCCATGATAGTAACATGAATATAGCCCTTGCTGCAATATTCTCAAGCTAATTCTATAAACCAGGGATGTCCAACCTTGGCAACTTTAAGACCTGTGGACTTCAACTCCCAGAATTCTCCAGCCAGTCATACCAACCGTGCCAAGGTTGAACACCCCTCCTATAAACTCTTCTAAGAACCCAGTTCTCTTTCAAAGCTATTGGTAGCAAAAAAGTTTGAGTCATCCACATTTATAGTGCTTTCTACCAGATCTGTAATGTGGGGGCGATAAAGCTTTTAAACCAATTAGTCTACGCAATGGGATCACCACATCAACCTGTTGCAACATCAAAAGAATAAATCAGCCGTTCCTAACAGTTAGTTGGGCTGGATTTTAGAAGACTTTTAAAATAGTGAAATCCTCCTCAAACGCCTTCATATTTCACCCCAGCAATCGCCATAGTGCCTATTTTTAGTGTTAGTTCAGAATTAGATAAGGAACTGTTTTATCCTGTTAATGCCCCATCTTTTCAAGTCAAATGATTAAAAAAGAACATGTTTCTTTCACTGTAGCCCTCCTAACCTAAGAGGAAATCTACGTGAAAGATAGTGTCCATTTTTAAAAGGACTAGCTTTGCGTGGAATTTTAAAAAAATATTTTAAAATATTTTTATGTAGCCTTTCCCCACTACCACTACTCAACTTCCTGTTACACAAGAGTTTGTCAAAGATCAGACTTGGGAATGAAACCTTAACAAGGGAGAAACTGAGTTGGTATGGCAACCCTATTTTGTATTTGATATTTGTACTTGGCAAGCAAAATTATAAGCTTTGTTTAATGGACCATGATGATGTCAGCTTCTCTGATGTAGCAACTGCCATGAGTAAAGGTAGCAAAATATGAGAAATGCTACTTTTCCCAGGCACGTATTATATTTGCTCGTTGAAATAAAGTACAATTTTTGCAGGGAGAATGGATTTGAGACCTTTATAGGATGATGGGATCTTTAATGGGCACAAGATCGAAAGATAAACATAAGTCTATGAAGATATATATAAGTCTAAGTGCTATGGCTACTACTAGAAAACTATGCAGTGGTCAGTCTGTGTGGTTCAGGGAATGTGTATGAAATATTTATCTGTGGCTCTCAAGTAGTCTATCTATATAATGCAAATTCAGGAGGATAAATTAAGGCCACCTCCACAAAGCGACTGCATTCACTCTCTTGCTCCCACTTCAGAAAGCATTCTAACCTTTGTGACTATACTGTTTCCTTCAACATGAGAGTGAGGTGGTGGATACTGAGGATGGAGAGTGAATGGTGAGACTAAATCTTCAAGTCCTTCAGAAGAATATGAGAATGGGAAGACACATAGATAGTCCTCAACGTACGACTGTAATTGAGCCTGGCAATTATGATCATCAGTCATGAGGGTTGTACAAGCAAGTCATCACAAGACTGATTTGGCCCAAAGGTGCTTTTTTGGGAGGCAATTGGACTTTCTTGTTGTTTCCTTTTGAAGACTTTTCGCTTCTCATCCAAGAAGCTTTTTCAGCTCTTACTGGATGGTGGGGAATGGAAGGATTTATACTCCTTGCACACAGCTGGTTATTTGCATCCTTTTACAGAGTCATTGAGGCCACTTGGAGGTTTATCTGTGTCCTCAGGGTCACCTGAGTAGTGCAAATGTGTGTGAAGCCTTCTTGGCTGCAGATGGTTTCTGCCTGTGTCCCTTCACTGTTGAAGAGAGGCACAGCCTGTTAGGGATGAGTCTGTGTTGTCTGCATCTCAAACAGAAGTGCAAATGGTTCCTGTAGTCTGCAATTTTTCTGGCAATCCATTCAAGCTCCTGCACCATTTAAAGGGTGCTCACCCCAAAGTGATTTGCTAAAATTCTACGGAGATTTTCAATCATCCAGGTGGACTTTTCTTGGTTTTCTTTTTCTTTTGTTGGTTTTTCTTTTGAAGACGTTTTGTTTCTCATCCAAGAAGCTTCTTTAGCTCTGACTGGATGATGATGATTGACCTGTTGTTGTTTTTCCAGAGGTCGTTAAGCAAATGCCATGGTTGTTAAGCATATCCATTGTTAACTATGAGCATTTTTTTTCTGGGAATCAGAAGTAAATTCTGAAAATTGGAAGTAATTTTCAGCAAAGATGTAAATTGTAGTCATGTGAGCATGGGTGTTGCAAACAGCTGTAAAAATGTGGGGTGGTTGCTGAGTGTCCAAAATATAGTCACGTGAACTTTGGAACCTAGTTAAAAATCTTTTGGGGAGTCTATCATAAATCAAACAGATACTAAGCAACTGGTACTAAACTGACGACTACCTGTAACTGGGAGCCACTGTTTAGATCTTCAGGTCCAAAGCTTTTCTCAATGAAGAAATCCAAATTAAATAATCCTAACAGGTAGATGTCTAGCATCCAATTGAACACATCCAATTAAGGAGAGGCTATTAGCTCCCTTAGTCATTCTCCTATCAAACTCTTTTACAGTCAGAAAGAAATTTTTTCAACATTTATTTGGAATCTGTCTTCCTATAACTTAAATCCCTGTCTCTGTGCCATGTCCTCTGAACAGGTCCTGAACTTCTTCTTGCCTGTTTGTCTCACATTGCTGACTCATACTCAATTTGTAATTTACTATTCTGAGACTTTTCACAAGTACAAGCATGGTCTCACCATACTTACATATTTTCACAAGCACAAGTCTCACCATTCTTATGTATTTCACTTCTTTTTCCCAGGGGAAGAACTTTGCATTAATTTCTATAAAATGGAACTCTTGTTAGTTTCAGTCCATATCCTAACTCTCTGATAGCGAACCTATGGCACACTTACCAGAGGTGGCACACACAGCCCTCTCTGTGTGTACGCGCCACCGCCATCTGCTCTTCATGGGCGCTGGAGCACCAGAAAAATGGCCTGAAAACTGCCAAAACCCAGGTTGTTTTCTGGGCTGTTTTCTGGCACTCCGGGGCCCGCAAAGACCATTACAAAAATGGCATGAAAACGGCCTGAAAACAGCCCAAAAAATCGGATGAAAATGGCCCCCAAAACAGGCATGTGTGCGCTGGGCAGCTGGTCTTTGGGTTTCCAATGTTCCAGTGTGTGAACATGCACACACATGCACACACGTTCCAGTTTGAGGGCTCGGTGCCAAAAAGGTTCACCATCACTGTCCTAACTTATTACTGTATTTTTCAAAGTATAAGATGCACCTTTTTCCCTCAAAAAAGAGGCTGAAAATCTGGGTGCGTCTTATACACTGAATGCAGCATTTTTTCCCTCCAGAAACCCTGCCCCTCCACCAAAATGGCTGTGCATACCTTGTAGGAAGCTTTCAGAGAGCTCCTGGGGGCTGGGGAGGGCAGAAATGAGCAAAAATAGGGCATTTTTTGCTCAATTTTGCCCCCCCCCCAGCCCCCAAGAGCACTCTATAAGCTTTCTATTGTCCTTTCTTTTTGACAAAAAACGGACCCGTTTTTGCGAAAAACAGACCATTTTTTGCTTGTTTTTTGCTCCCCCCTTCAGGAACACTCTACAAGCCTCCTAAAGGCTTTTCATACCCTTTTTTTGGGGGGGGGAACGGGTCCGTTTTCGCAAAAAACAAGCCGTTTTTGGGAGGGTTTGCAGAATTCCAAAACCTTTTTTTTTAATTTGCCTCTTCAAAACCTTGGTGCGTCTTATATTCCAGTGCGTCTTATACTCCGAAAAATACAGTAATAGGATTCTGAATTTTATTTCTGTTTTCTAGTACTATGGTAGCTATCCCTCCAAATTTTATGTCATTTGCAAATTTCATAAGCATTCCCTCCATCTCTTCCTCCAAGTTATAAACACAAATGTTGAAATGTTCAAGGTCCAGAACTGAAATCAATAGGACGTTCTCTGTATCGCCCTCCAGTTGATAAATATTTCTGAGCACAATTTTCAACCAGTAATATATAGCCACTTCCTTGTCATGCTACACAACCATAGCCAAGTAGCTTGAGAATCCAAATGTCATGGGGTACTGCATCAAACACTTCTATGAAATCAAGGTATATTACGTCAGCATTTCCACAATCTATAACGGAAGCACCTTGGATCAAGAGATGTCAGGCAAAAGGTACTGTTGACAATACATGCTAGCTTGTCATGATTTTAAAAGTGTTCACAGGAGAGAGTACTTATGATTTGCATGATGAGTAGTCCTCGGTTAGCAATTGCCTCAAACAGTTAGTGTTTGCAATTACAATGATAAAGAAGTAACTTTGCAAATAATGCCTCTCTCATGTTCACAATCAAAGTCTGTTAGTACCATTGTCCTGTGCAGGGATGCGTTCCAGCTTCTTCTACTGCTGGTTCGTTCAGGAACGCACTTTGGGGGCACACACACTACAGGTGCATGCGCAGTAGGTAAAAACCTGTAGGTAAAAAAACAATGGTGCCACCTAGGGCGCTGCTGATAGAACCGGTTCAGGGGCGTGGCCGACCAAGTTACTACCTACTCAGCCGAACTGGTCCAAACTGGTAGGAACCCCCCTCTGGTCCTGTGCCTGGCCCAGGCATATTCCCCCCCTTTTGGGGGGGGCTTCCTCACAGAACAAAGAGTTCTCTTCCTGAGCTGTTTTTCTCCACCTCAGGTTAAGAAAAGTTAACTTGAGCTCTGTGATCTTAATTGATTAGAAGCTGGGTGCTTGGAAGCTGCTGGCTGAAACTGACATGACCCTAAACAGATTCACATTAAAGACCTTTGTTTGCTTCCTAAAAGGCTGGCAGCAAGCACCTTAGGCAAACAGCCGGTGCTGTTGCATTGCCTTTCATGTATATTTCCCCACAGTGTGTTTGCTTACTCTCTTGCAATCTCTTTCTCTTCAATGAATGTAAATATAAACTTCTTTTTTTGCTAATTAACATATCTCAGCACCGGGATCAGCATTCCAAAGGGCGGGGCAGTTGTGGGAAAAGGAGTACAAGATTTGCCCTTTGACCTGGTTTTCTCTACATGTGAGTTCTAGAACCCTTCTCTACCATGTGGACTTACCCAGCTATTGGAGACATATAGTTCTCCCCCCCAAACCACCACCACCACCCTCGGGCTGCCAAGCCACAAAGGTTGGGGACCGCACCTTTACAGCCCTGTCTAAGCAGTTTACAGAGTCAGCGTATTGGCCCCAACAATCAGGGTCCTCATTTTACTGATCTCAAAAGGATGGAAGACTGAGTCAACCTCAAGCTCATCAGGATTGAACTTCAGACTGTGGGCAGAGTTAGCCTGCAACACTGCATTCTAACCACTGCGCCACCACTGCTCTTGAGAAATTTAAAATATTTAAAGAGGAGAATGAGATCCATGAACTTTGAGACAGAGCAGGTGCACGCCAGCAAAAGGCTATGATGCCCCACCTTCAATTCAAGAGTAAATTTGTTGCTCAACCTGTTGTAGGAGTACATACTTTAATCACGGTGAACTTTCAGGGATCCAGTCAATCTTTCAAGAAATCGTTCAAGGAATTTTAGCATCAAGATTCTGCCCTTTTTCAATCTTTTAATAGCATTTTAATAGTATTTTGATGTACTCTGGCCTTTGCATATAATGATTATCGATTTGCATTACTGACAATATTCCCCCAAGGCCCTTGTGTAAAGTGTGCAAGTTCTGGTGCTTTTGCTTGAAATCACAAAGGAAACACATGGATGAATCAAAACATTTATAAAGCTCTAATGTATTTTTGGTTGGCCAGTTCCCAGAAATCCCTAAAACTCTTATCAATCTACTGACCATCAGGGTAGTGCAGGGTTGTCAAATTCAATTTCATTGAGGGCTGCATCAGGTTTGTGTTTGACCTTGGGGGGCTAAGGTGGACATGGCCACGATGGGCATGGGCATGGCCAGCTCAACGTCACTCGTGTCAGGGGTGGCTGTGGTGGCCCAAGTGCACTTCCAGCAAAAATGGGCTCCCAAGCTCCGTTTTCAGCTGCAATGGCCTCTTGCAACCCTCTGCTAGCAAAAAAGTGAGCTTAAGTGTGCCGCCCACAGCCCTTGCGAGCTGCATTTTTGGCTGCAACGGCCTCTTGCAACCCTCTGTCAGTGAAACCAGAGCTCGGGAGGGTGACACACAACCCACCCACCCCCAAGCTCCATTTTCGCTGGCATGGGCACCACAGGTCCTTCACTGTTTCCAGGGTGGTCCCTGGGGTCAGATTTAAGCACCCCGTGGGCTGGATCTGGCCTCCTGGGTCTTTAGTTTGGCACCCTTGGGATACAGGGATAATGTCAGAGAGCCGGTTTGACCTAGTGGTCAAGACACCAGGCTAGAAAGTCAGAGATGGTAAAAAGGGCTTCAAGTCCTACCTTAGCCATGGAAAGGTGGGTTTTTTTTTGTGTGGAAAATAAGAGGAGAAATGCTGGATATGTTTGCTGTCTTGAGTTTTTTCTAAAAATAATAAAGGTGAGATACAAATGAATAAATGCAAGCTGATATCCATCAAGTAGATGGCAGACACTCTAAATTAAAGGTGTGGAACTATTGACCTAATAGTCACTGCACTACAAATTCCAGCTGTTCAACCAACATGACCAATTCAGAGGTGGTATTCAGCAGGTTCTGACCAGTTCTGAAGAACCGGAAGTGGATATTTTGAGTAGTTCAGAGAACCGGTAAATACCACCTCAGACTGGCCCCGCCCCCATCTATTCTCTGCCTCCTGAGTCCCAGCTGATCAGGAGGGAATGGGGATTTTGCAGTAACCTTCTGCTGGAGTAGGGAGGGAATGGAGATTTTGCAGTATCCTTCTCCTGCCACGCCCACCAAGCCATGCCATGCCCACCAAGCCACACCCACAGAACTGGTAGTAAAAAAAATTTAATCCCACCACTGGACCAATTGTAAAGAATATGTATAGTTCAGAAAGATATAGACAGCCATAAGTTCTGCCTTCAGTATCTGCTGTAAATGTTTATCTTGACATATGAACTGCCATATCCATAGAGATTTTACAGCTTTTAATGCAGCCATGTTTAATTTCTTAGGAGATGGACAGATGAAGCCTTAATACACAGAAACTCTTTTAATTTGAAATGGGTATCCAAGCCTTAAAACCAAGCTACATTTCTTTCTGAGAAACTTTGTAAATTTAGAGATCTTTTCAAGTGGAAAAGCTGAGAACTTGTTCCTTCTGTGACTGAAGCAGTACAAGGAAGTAAAAGCCATTTTTCTAACTAGCAACTTTTTGGTATTTTGTAAAGATTTACCTTCACGTGAATTGTGAGCATTAAAAATTTGTTCCCTTACACAAGAGAACATGTAATATTATACCGGTGTAATAGGATTCGTAATTTATTTCCTGCTCTTTGGAACATGATTAATGAGCAAGGAAAAATGCATAATATGTGGTGCAGAATTCACACAATCAGTTGCAGTAAATAGGACAGCAGAAAGGGATTTTGTATAAAAATAGGTTCAGGCCTACCATTAAGCAAAATGAGCAGCAAATGCCATGGTGGGGGAAGTAATAGTAGACTCTGGGTTTTTCTTATCGGCTACATAATTGTTCTCTCTCTCAGGGAAAAAAAAATCAAAACTGGAGGTCTGGAATTGAATATAGGAACTAGGACAGCTCTCAGACTACAATTTTGTAGGATTTATCTGGAATTTATAATCTGCAAAACAGCAGACTGAAAATGGGGCAGAATACAATGTGAAGCTCCTAATGTTCTAAGGCTCAAATGTCTATCAATTTCCTCTGCATGTTCTGTGCCTCTTTTACGGGGGTATTTAAATTGAGCCTACAAACCTTCCCTCAAGAAGGGTCCTATTTTAAGAAGATTCCTGCTTCAGCTAAACCTACTTACATCAACCTTACGTCTGTATTGCTCAATACTTTACTTTACTTACTTTATTTAGATTTCTAGACCGCCCCCTCTCCCGAAAGGGACTCGGGGCGGTGTACAGTCAAATTAAAACACAAATATATAGGAATAAATATAAATACACAAATCTTAAATTAAATGAGGAGGTTAGAAGACTGTATCTTAAAGTAAAGCAGTTAAAACCTTAAAAACATCCCCAATTAAAACCCAAACCCAATTAAAATAAATCCCCGGGAGGTAAAACTAAGAGAGTGCCAGGCCAGCTGATTGAAACAGGTGAGTCTTTAACTTTTGACGGAAGGAACGGAGGTCGGTGGTGGTTCGAATGTCGGGGGGGAGGTCATTCCAGAGGGTTGGGCCCATCACAGAGAAGGACCTACTCCTAGGTGTCGCCCGCTGACACTGCCTAGCGGACGGCACCAGGAGGAGTCCCTCCCTGTGTGAGCGGATAGGTCGCAGGGACGTGTGTGGTAGGATGCGATCCTGCAGATAACTAGGTCCTATGCCATGGAGCGCTTTAAAGATGGTAATCAATACCTTGAAACGCACCCGAAAGGCCACAGGTAGCCAGTGCAGCTCGCGCAGGAGCGGTGTTACGTGGGAGTAACGTGTACTCCCCATGATAACCCGCGCGGCTGCATTCTGTACTAGCTGCAGTCTTCGGATGCGTCCCAAGGGAAGCCCCATGTAGAGGGCATTGCAGTAGTCCAGGCGAGACGTCACCAGCGCATGAGTGACTGTGCGCAGGGCACTCCGGTCCAGTAGGGGGCGCAATTGGCGCACCAGGCGAACCTGGTGGAACGCCCCCCTTGCCACGGCTGCCACATGGTCCTCCATTGACAGCTGAGCGTCAAGGAGGACGCCCAAATTCCGCGCCCGCTCCACAGGGGACAGTTGCTCGCCCCCTATGGCCAGCGATGGTGTCAGCTGGCTGAACCGAGGCGCCGGTACCCACAGCCACTCGGTCTTGGAGGGGTTGAGTTTGAGTCTGTTGTCCCCCATCCAGACCCCGACGGCTTCCAAACACCGGGACATCACTTCGATAGCCTCGTTGGGGTGGTTTCTCACCCAAATAGGTGAGAAAAGCCGAGAAGGTAGGTCTGTTGGTGGTAGACCTTGTCTCACCATGTTAAAAAATGCCAACAAAATTTAAGGATGATTCTCTGAAAGGTGTGCCCATCCAGAACTGTCATCTGCAGAGGTGGTGGAGTTCAAAATACGTCAAGATAGAAAGAAATGTCACAGCCTAAAAAAAAATCTGGCAATTGAAATCCAGAGTAGGACTATGTCAGAGACACGTGAAGTGGTGTAAGAAGTTAGGCAAGATCCAGATCAGAGGTGTCAGACTCGCAGTGTCACGTGTCATATCGTGACTTTTCCCCCTTCATTAAAATGGAGGTGGGCGTGGCCACCTTGTGACGCATCCGGCCTGTGGGCCGTGAATTTGACACCCCTGTTCTAGATCAAAAAAAAAATTAGGCGTGGTTGCATAGCAATTTCTTCCCCAGATAAATTGGTCGGAATTCTGAGGAAAGTAAGGCATGAAGACAGTGTTTCTCAACCTTGGCAACTTTAACATGTGTGGACTTCAACTCCCAGAATTCCCCAGCCAGCTGGCTGGGGAATTCTGGGAGTTGAAGTCCACACATGTTAAAGTTGCCAAGGTTGAGAAACACTTTGTGAGGGCCTCATTTGGGCTTTTGGGTCCCTTGATTCCCACTAAAATGGCTAGCTGGATTTCTTTTTCCATCACTGTTGGGATACCAAAGCTCCCAAGAATCTGTTCGTGGATACCAGGAACTACAGTACATATAACCCATAGCCTACTTACCCCTGGTCTTGCTACCAGGTTCTCTGGTTGAACCCCAGTGTTATCAACCGGAGCTGAAAGATGAGACATCTCTACCATTAAAATAAAAATTGCTTCATTCGGCTTCAAATTAGCAAGCAGTCATTTCAATAAGCAAAGGAGCTGCAAATGCCAGCCCTGAATTTTTCTCATGTGGCCTTAAGCCGTGTGATTTTAAAGATCCTGAGCAAGTAACAAACCAATTCAACCTCTTTTTGCAAAAAAAAGTATTTCTCCTTTTTGAGGAACAAAATGGTCACAGAAGAGATATTTTGTTGTTGATGCTAATCAGTGGTTGTAAGTTAATGAAATTCTTTGTTCTTATGATGAAGTGGGGGGGAGTCATCTTTTTATATATCCCTTTTTTCTTTATTATGTTTTTTCTTTTTGTTTTTAACTCTCTTACATTTTTCTTAGTTTGTATTAATTCTTTTAATCTTTGTAACTGTAAACTTTAATAAAAAGTTATTAGAAAAAAGTTTACAGAAGAGTGGTCTGAATTATTCCTTTCTTCTCCTGCCAAGCTGACCAGGAACTGGGTCTTTCAGTACCTCTCATTTTACAAGAAAAGGTCTTAATAGAAATTCTTGGTTATCGCAAGCAACAAGGGAACATAAAAACATTCCTCAGCTCTGTCACTTTGCTTTTCATCTCATGTTTACAAAATGGGACTTAATTTTACACACATGCACACACAGGGAGAGAAAAACATAGCACGCTCCCTATTTCTGTCCATAGCAGTATCTGGTCTGAAACAACCCTAGGACTATAATTCAAGGACAAACAGTGCATTAACAGAAAGGCAGTTTCCTTTGCCAAAGGCGCTTTTGTGTAAAAGAGAGAGATGACAGGAGATGTTGATCACAGCATCAGATTAAGCCCAGAAGATATACATCTCCAGGCATGAGGCTGCCTGAACACCTAGTATTGCATCCGGGGGGTGGGCTGCTGGGGGTTCACGGGGGTTCGGGAGAACCTCTAGCTAAGATTATTTGCACTTTGGAGAACCCCCAAATCCCACTCGCCCACCCACCCCGCCCCTCCCAGGAGTCCCCACGCAGCCCGTTTTGGATGCAGGAAAGCGCAGGGAGGCTCGGAGCGGGCAAAAAATGGCCCTACCATGGGCCATTTCCGGCCTCCAGAGGGCCTCCAGAACCTGAGGAGGCCATTTTCGCTGTCCCCGATGCCCGAGGAAATCCTCCGGAGCCCAGGGAAGGCAAAAACGCCCCCCCCCCCAATTGTGGTGCAGGAGGCTGGCTAGGCCACGCCCACCATGGCCACGCCCACACACCAACTGGACAGAGAACCCCTTGCTAAAATTTTTGAAGCCCACTCCTGACTTCATCTCAACCCAATTTACCTTTCAGAGCAGAGATGAGGACACAAAACGAGGGTGAAGCATAAGAAGACTATTTCTTGCAGAAGGGCTGGGGTGAATGTATTGAAATTGGGAAAGAAGAAACAAATTGCAGGTTCAGGAAGACCATCTAATGTAAGTTACAGAAGGAAAAGTCCCCTTTCAGTGTGCTTGAGGGATTCTGCCTCAAAAGTCCTTGGTAACATAGTTCCATGGCTTATCTGGTTCAGCTGTTTTATGGTGATTTATGATGTTGGCAGGAGCTCTCTAGGACAGGGGTCCCCAGGCCACAGCCCAGGAGTGGGCCACAGACCATTGGGACCCAGGCCCTGCAAACAACAGGTGAGGGCACACGCATGCATAGCTCCACTCACTTGAGCCCTGGGAGCTCCTGCATGCAGCCCCACTCACACAAGCGGCGGGCACGTGCACCTGCCACTCACTCAAAGGAAGCTATGCACGCACATGTGTTTCCTGCCCCTCATGCAAAAGCATCTGCTCTACCCCCACCCTCACCCCCGTGCCAGGCTGCCAACCACTGCTCTAGGATATCGGACTGAAATACTTCGAAGTTGAGATGCTTTGTTGTAAACCACCTAGAGTTGCCTCTTAGGCAAGACGGGCAGCATATACATTTAATAAATAAATAAAAATAAATTCTGGGAACTAAAATGGAATCCTTCATGGGCAAAGAGTGGGGTCTATCGCTGAGTTACCAGTCCTTCCCTAATCATACCACCTCACTTGCTGCCCACATATTTGAGGGAGAACATCACAGATGTTTTTCTGCTGCCTGTACATGAATCTTTTTTCTTCTTGGAGAAGGGTGCAATCACCCCACTTACCCAGAAGTGAGAATGATGGGAGTCGTGTTATTTAAAGGAGAAAGAGCCTCCCTCTTGAGCAATTGGCCCTCTGCATCAAGTTTTGTTACGTGCCTGATCCAAGAAAGGGATCTCATCTTTTTCATCAAGTAGCCATGGATGGCTGAATAGCATGTTTCCATTGTTGGAAAGTGAATACAGTGTACAATCTGTCTCTGACCAATTTTGTTGTATACATCACGTACAATGACAATAAAGGCTATACTATACTAACGTGGCAACCTCTCATGCAGATCCAAGGTCTCTGGAGGGCACCAGGTTGAGGTAGGCAGCATTTCATCATCTGCGTTTGCTATGAACTGTGGAACTGTGAATCATTTATTTGATATACATCATAAATGGCATTCAGTTTGGCTTTCCTTCACTTTTCTATTGTTTTGAGCCTGGGTATTACATACTCAAGTTCATGTCAGGGTTCCAAATAGCATTCAAAAGTAAATCGGAGTCCAAGGCAAAGTATTGCTCAAAGTTCCAATTCATTAAGAGAGCCATGTTGGCTTATCTGGGAAAACCCGAATCTGAAGGCTTCCCAGTTTTCCCACCCACTTGAAAGATCAAGATCTTGCCCCCACACCCACAAGCCCATCACATGATCCAATCTCCCACTGCCCATGCTGGCAGCTTCCACCCATCCAGTTCTGGTCAGGTGCAGAGGTGCAAAGACAAAGGATGACCTTGGCTTTCTAGAAAGAATTTTGTTATGGCTACATAGCATCTAACTAAATACAATCCCCCTTCCCATTTTCCCACAATAGAAAATGCATAGTAGAATAATAGAAAGGTGTGGCAGGCCTAAGATCCACAAGTAAATATGGCTGCAGGCCTGACAATTCGTATAATGAATCTTGTCTCCTCCGTATTACCCTTGCAAACTTCTTCTCCCATTCCTGTGTCCCAAACTCATGGTCTTTAAAATATCAGGTATTGCAACATCTTGAAAATAACCATCTGCCTGAAAAAGCAAATAAAACATGTTCCTTAGGCAAACATTTCTAAATCTTGAATTGGTAAGACACAGGACACCCGCCCTGATTCCTGTATTTTATTAATGGGCTTGTTTTGACTAGGCAAAATTCTGGTTTTAATTGTTCTAAAATAGCCTTGGGAGTTCAATGCTATTCCCAGGTATTGACAGCACAAGGCTTTTAATGCAAATTCTTCAGTCTTAGTGCTGTAACTCTCCAGGAGCTATATTAGACTCAGCTACCCTCCCCTATAGTTTGTGGACTCCCAAACCAAGTTGAGTTTCCCAAGTTACAGAAATAGTCCGCATCATTTCAAAGCATAACCAGAAAATCTTTCTTGAAAAAATGGGAGTGAGATAAATAGGCAACCTCCCTTGTGGCTTTCCACACCGTTAGCAATTTCCTTGGACCAAAATGGTAATAAAACCTACTCGTACTTGGTGAAAGGAGTCACAAGACCCCCTTACTCCTCCTGTGGTGCTTAATTGTAGCACTGAACTTTTCACCCCAATTATAGGGATGTAATCCATGGCTGTTGGCTTTGCTTGGGTCTTTTTTCCATAGCCATCAGAGACCTGTCATTGTACCAAGGCAGGAGGGAACAGTTGTGGTGGTATGAATTCACTTTCTCCTTTTACAAAAGAAAAAATAACTATGAATGTTTTCTGTTTTTCAGTACTAAATGTGCCCATCTCCCTTTCAGCTTCCTATTGGGCTCTGGAGATATTTAATAAAAAATAGAACAAGTCCAGCAATCAGAAAGGGAGAGGTAGAAGATGTTAGATCGGGCAATGGATAGGCAGACACAGGCTAACAGTGCAACAGCTCTTTATTAACAACAACAACAAGTGTGAACAATCCAGCAAAGTCTGGATCTGACAGCAGCCCTTTTATAGGGAGCTGTCAGACTCTCAACCAATAAAATCAAACCTCTGTTCCCACCGGAACAGAGGACCTTGGTGGAAACCATAGTTACTGTTGTAGATATCTAACAGAAGAGCATCATGGAAGTGGATCAAATGCTGCTTTAGCTCTGTATAGGTTTTCAAAATAAACATTCCTTGAATATGCTTCCCTCTCTCCCTCCCTCCCTCTCTCTCCCTCCTTCTCTCCCCTCTCTCTCCTTCCTTCTCTCTCCCCCCCTCTCTCCCTCCCTCTCTCTCCCCCCTCTCCCTCCCTCCCTCTCTCCCTCCTTCTCTCCCGCCCTCTCTCTCCCTCTGTTAAATGCCTCCCAGTCATCCCATGGCCATGTCAACCAGATATCTAAGGCCATCTGAAGTATATTTTTCCAGCATCGTTCCTTCAGGAGTCAGACAATTAAAGCTTTTCGATTGTCCAGGAAGACTCAAAACCATGTCCACTTTCAGCCATAGATTAGCTGAGTTGCTTAACTTGCAGAGTCTGGTCCACCCCACATGGTTACAGTTATGGGAGACTGATGAAAGAGGAGGACTTGCAATGAAGAGGAAGAGGAAATGTTTGGTGGGCATTCCAGATGAACTCTTTAAAAAGGAATACATTTTTCAACATGCATCAAGCCAAAACATTTTTTTTAAACTGGCACTTTTTCTGCCTCTTGTTTGTTCAATTTATGTATAAACTCTCAGGGGAAAGATGGGGTTTAAATCTTGTCACATAAATCTCACATATCAGATGAAAACATAAATAGATGAGCATACCAACCATTCGCCACGCCGGTCAGGGATTCTAGGTGTTGTCATTCCAATTTATGAAGGGGACTTCAGGTTGTAGGAAGCTAGTGTGGCCTTTTGATGAGCGTACAAACCTTTGTGCATAATGATCCTGAGCTAGGCAGGATCTGCTTCCAGGTTAAAGAAGTCATTTACAGGTAGATGTGGCTCTCAGTACTGACTAGGGGAGGGGAGAAATCTGTTTAGCATGCACTTGAAGGAAAGCAATTCCAAATTTGTATTTCTGGAACCAATTGCAAACCGAAGAATTTTTATTCAATTTAGAATTATTATCATTCGTTTATGACTATGTACATGAGAGACTTTAGGCATGGAAGAGATTGATTTACTTTGATTACTGAAATATTAACACAAATTAGAGAATGAGAGAAACTGATATTGATTGCTTCTCCAAAATTCTAGTAGTAATACAGTGTCCCTGCACATCTACCACTTGAACTAATCAAAATCACAGGGGTTCAAATGGTATTTAACTTAATTAGTCTTTTGGGCCTAAATCGGAGGTGGTATTCAGCAGGTTCTGACCAGTTCTGGAGAACCGGTAGCGGAGATTTTGAGTAGTTTGGAAAACCGGTAAATACCACCTCTGACTGGCCCTACCCCCATTTATTCTCTGCCTCCTAAGTCCCAGCTGATCAGGAGGAAATGGGGATTTTGCAGTAACCTTCCTCTGGTGTGGGGAGGGAATTGAGATTTTACAGTATGCTTCCCCTGCCACACCCGCCAAGCCACCACCACAGAACCGCCAGTAAAAAAAAATGAATCCCATCACTGGCCTAAATAATTCTAAATTAAAGTGTAAGATTGCCAATATAAATGAGTGACTTTCTTCAGAGATAGGAATTTAAAATCTGAGGGTTTTGAGTTTGACGTATGCCTGATTTCTGAGAATTTCTTTCAGTTATTGTGATGCATTGTCTGATGTCTCTTCCTCCCCCAGCATCTATGTATTCAGAAATACAATCAGAGCGGCCTGATATTGGGAATATCATGACTCATCCTGATTATCTTGATGGAAACCCTGATCTTATCAAACCTAAAAAGCTGCTCAATCCTGTAAGAGCCTCAAAAAGCCACCAAGAACTTCACCGGGAACTACTTATGAATCACAGAAGGTGAGCAGAAGGTTGGAGCCATAGGCTTCCTTAGGAGGGATGGAGTGGGTATTGCATTAGGTGTGCTGTGACATCTGTGGTTTTGTCTGAGACATTGTGTGAAAAAGAATGTTGAAGAAGTAGGATAGAATATTGACACTTTGATCAATACTTTGGCATTGGAGATAACCCCTGAGTATAGCAGGGGAACCAAAAGAAATTAACCCAATGTATCATGGAAAAAGTCAACACAGAATTCTCACTTGAAACTCAAATATCCAGGCTCAGATTATTATATTTCAAAGAAAACAACCAGCAGCAATTAAAGCAGTGATGGATGTCCTTTTTTGGCCCTGAAATATATCACATTGGTGATAAATTGATCTGCAGAAAATCTGTCTACACATGGTGTCTAAAAATTAATACTAACCTGATGACACCTATGCCATAGATGAGGTACAGACAATCTTACAGGTAGAAGAAGTTTGCAAAACAGGTTACATTTGTTGGGGCGACTGTGTTCTATGTTGTTTTTGAATGCCTGTATTTGTTTGGAAATTGATTAAGGAGTTATCTTTCCATTCTTTTAGGTTCAAATAAGTATTTTTATATTTTGATTCTCAGAGCCCTGCCTTTACACCTTGAATAGATGCTATGTCACTCGGTCTAATGAATTTGCCTTCTGTAAAATGGCCTTGCCTGTTTGTCTTCCGGGTTTCTGGCGCACATTTGCGCGCGATGATCAGCAGCCCTTTGCATACACATCAGTGCCAAAAACCAGGGTGCACATGCACACCGGCCAGTTGATTGTTGGGTGCGCATGCATGCCAGAACCCAAAAGCTCAACTTTTCTGGAGCGCCATCCCTTCATGTGCACGGCAGTGCCGAAAATTCACCTGCGCAACCAGCTGATCGTCAAGGGTGCATGCGCTCTAGAACCCAGAAGTTCAGCTTTTCCAGAGTACAGCCCCCCCCCCCGTGAGCAACGCGCACGCGACATTTTCACACGAACCTTTTGGCACTTGGTGTCAAAAAGGTTCACCATCAAATGTTCATCCTATGATATAGCTTCCAGGCCTTTTGTGAACCTCAAAAAATGGATTGAGAAAAGCATAATTCAGCTAATCATGCAAAGGCAGCATTTGTTACAAAATAAGATACATATGCCAACATTTTTGTGAATCATGTATCTGTGATGATATTGTTTAGCTCCACATAAAACTTTGAAGAAGTTTTTTTTTTTTAATTAAAGATCATACATAGGTTCTTAATCCTGGGGAAAAAAGCTCTCTCGTGATTCAGATAACATTTTGTCCTCATTTGGTCCCCTGCAACATCAAAGAACACCAGAAACGAGCTGAGATTTCCCAAAGCCTCACAGAAAGGTAGATACTATAAATCTGTAGATGAAAGGCAAATGATGGACTCGTCAAGAGCTATCTAGATGAAAAGAGAGAGACGATCGGGCCAATATCCTGTT
This sequence comes from Natrix helvetica, assembly GCF_964273705.1. NCBI lineage: Eukaryota > Metazoa > Chordata > Lepidosauria > Squamata > Natricidae > Natrix > Natrix helvetica. The sequence continues at coordinate 338,744,420 of NC_138548.1, forward strand.
GGTTTCTCAGCCATATCTGCTAGCGTTATTAGTTTTATGAAACACAACTTTTCTTTGCAAAGAGTAGAAAGGTAGGAGATGGAGTGAGTCATCCAGACCTAATAAAGAAGGCCTGATGTGGTGGGAGTTTGATTAAAAAATACAATCTCAAAAATGCAATTCTGAAATTAAAAGGAGGGCTGCTGATCTATATCTTCTTAATAACAGTTGTACTTTAACAACAGCTACTAGTTTAATATACCACCTCCTCAAGAAGGCAGCTTACAGCATTTTGAAATGCAAATATAAAAGTATACAAAATCTAGATACAAGATCGGGAAAATAATGGTATATGGAGCACATTGTGAACTATAAATACAGGCTGGAGGAATCTGGGTTATTCAGTCTGATGAAAAGAAGAGTTAGGGGAGACATGATGGGAATATGACTGCCCATCTCACCCAAAAAGTGACTGGGCAGCGTACAATATCTGAACCCTTCTGTTTGTTTACTGCTTACTTAACTTTACTGTAATAATTAATCACACAGCTGTTTGTTTGTTTGCCATATTTATAAGCCATCCACGTTTAACCAACCGAGGTGGTAAACACAATAAATCGAAAAGAGCAATCAAAACAATACAATACAATACAATACAATACAATACAATACAATACAATACAATACAATACAATACAATACAATAGTAGAGTTGGAAGGGACCCTTGGAAGTCTTCTAGTCCAACCCCCTGCCTAGGCAGGAAACCCTATACCGTTTCAGACAGATGGCTATCCAACATCTTCTTAAAGACTTCCAGTGTTGGGGCATTCACAACTTCTGGAGGCAAGTAAATCAGTAAAATTCGACAAGATCTTAAACTTTGCAGTATAAAATCCTTAAATTAGCTCAGTACTCAAAACCATGCTACAGTATGGCATGTGAAACATCTGTGCAAAAAGACAAAAATCCTAAGGCTTGAATGTGATATTGAACCTTCAGTTCTCCTCTTGAATTCAGCCAGGAAGGGATTAGACTGCACTTTGCAAGAAAGGGACCCCATAAATCAAGTGCTCCATAAGAAAGTTCTTGTCCTAGCTGGTTCCATCAGGCTCCCTGCAGGTTATATATAACCCACAAGAAATTGTCCTTTGAGAATAATAGGTTGATGTTTTCAAAAAAATTCAAGTAGCTTGTTACAGTTCCCTGTGCCTTGAAGGGACATTGTAATTGGGAAGATTAGGGATGAGATTTGAAAAATCTGTCCTGCACATGCCTAGGTTGATCTAAAAGAGGTTGAAAAAAGTGTTGGCCACGGAATTATAAATAGAATCCTTCCTTTGCTATCCATCAAATTATCAAGCTCTGAGTCGTCCCAAAGGTGCTTTTCTAGGAGGCAACTGGACTTTCTGGTTTTTCTTTGGAATTCGTAGTGCTCTGATGAGAGAGCTGAAAAAGCTTCTTGGATGAGAAGCGAAACGTCTTCAAAAGTGCTGGAAGAAATGTCCTTCTGGGTTCAGTTCCAAGTGGGGAAAAAGACACTGGAAACATGGAGGCTGCTTGGAAAGATGGTTTTAACGGTGGACAGGATCACATGGCTTGAGCTCCTGAGAAGAAAGGGGGGAATCATATGCTTCCAGATGTTGGGTGAAGAAGAAAAGAGGCCGAGATGCTGAAAGTCCCTGGTTTTATGCCCTCTCTGGCCTTTGATCTTGATCTTGTATTCTGATTGGTTGTCAGACTCCCATGAGGCCATGCAGGGGAAACTCTGTAGGTTGTGCTTTGAGTCCATGTTTGGTTGAGCATTGCTTCTTCCCAGGTGCCCTGTGGTGAAATCAGCAGAGGGTTAATCCTACCCTTGTTATGTAGAATAGATTGGCTCAGGCCTTAATAGCCTATTGACAAAAGTGTGGGGGGAGATGAGTTCCTACCTCTCATGAGTTTCTACCTCTCTTTTTAGGGGAAATATTTTGCCTTTTTAATGTTTCCCAAAATATTTCATTTCTCTAGGAGAGGGGGTGGGTTTTAACTTCCAACAAAAGAAAAACAAGAAAATCCAGTTGTCTCCTGAAAAAGCACCTTTGGGACAACCGTGACCTGGATGACTGAGAATCTCTGAGCTTGAAAACATAAAAAGAGTTAACCCAGTAATTGATAGTGAAATGTCCCACATGGGACACAACCCCAAAAGATATAGTTTGTCTTAGTTGTTAGGAAACCCGTTAAGAAAACCAACTTTTTTCATCTGACCCCTGTGACTAAAGCCAGCAATTGGAAAGCCCATTAATTCACTGCACTTCTAGCAAATACAGTAGTGAAAGTTGAGATCTTCCTTGGTGGAAACCACACCAGAACTTCTAATGCTAAATTCAGTCATGAGATTGTTGGTTATATTACTCCCCCTGCTGGAAAAGGGGGGAAATAGGGAAGATTTTTTTTGTCTTCTTTTAATTAATTCTAAAGAAACAATATATTTTTGAAACCTAAGTACTTTCTTCTCTGCCTGGGCTTCTCCTGCACTTTTGCAGGTTGTATTTATACATAAACATTCAGCAGGTTATGCATTTGTCTGAAATGGAAACAAGGAAGCTCTACTCCGCCAAGTTTTCACTCTTTCGCGTGAAGAAGTGCTCAGACCTTTAGCAATCTTATTTCAAAATAAGCCGTTTTCCTCCTTGGCACTTCAGGGCTGCCAATCAGCTTATGAGAAATGTTTAGGTGCTATACTTTACATGAAATTAAAGGGTAAAAACAAACATTGCAATTGAGATTATATAGCTCATGTAAAGCAGCAGACCCAAACATTAACCAAGATGGATAACAATTCAGTCAGAGGATGATGTAACAATTTGTTAAGCACAGATTGTGTTTTTGGAAATAGCACATATGGTATGTTTTTGACATGTGCAATACTGCTCCAAAGTGCCCTGTTTCCCTGAAAATAAGACCTCCCCGGATAATAAGCCCAATTGGGCTTTTGAGCACATGTACTAAAATAAGCCCTCCCCCGAAAATAAGCCCTCCCTGAAATATTGCAATGCAGTAGCAGCCATGAAGTGACCATGCTCGCTGCCTCCTGCACCTCAAAAATAATAAGACCTCCCTGAAAATAAGGCCAAGCGGTTATTTCAGAGGTCAAAAGAAAATAAGGCCCTGTCATATTTTCGGGGAAACACGGTAGTTTGCTGGGATCCATAGTCTAACACAGTGTTTCTCAATCTTGGCAACATTAAAATGTACGGACTTCGACTCCCAGAATTCCCCAGCCATCTAGCCAGGGAGTTCTGGGAGTTGATATCCACATATCTTAGAGTTGCCAAGGTTGAGAGACACTGTTCTAATGTAACAGGATCATAAAATAGTCCAAGGCTCAAGCATAATTGACTAAATCCCAGACTAGACAAATAGGTCAACATCCAAGGAAAAATCTGAAGGTATTCCTAATACAGAGTAGGATGGAGAAGTCAAAAATTCAACTCTTCAAAGGCTACTTCCTAAATTATATTGGAATGCTGGTTGGAAGCAGACTGAAGGCTTCTTTGCTTCACGCTACCGCAAAGGCTAGTTTCTACTAGTTAGAAAACTAGAAAGATGATGAGTTTTTCATCAAGGGCAAAACACTTCCTCTTTTCTGTTTTCTGTAACCTAACATTGGCCGTTCAAAACATATTAGCAATAGCACTTAGACTTCTATACCCTTTCAGAGTCCTTTACAGCCCTCTTTAAGTGGTTTACAGAGTTAGCATATTGCCCCCCCCCAACAACCTGGGTCCTCATTTTACCGACCTCCAAAGGATGGAAGGCTGAGCCGGTGAGATTTGAACTGCCGAGCTGCTGGCAACAGGCAGTCAGCAGAGCATTCTAGCCACTGTGCCACCACGGCTCATATTATGTGAAGCTCCAGTTGTCCTTGCTTTCCCTCCATGGAATGTTACTGTGGACCCTTGCTTGATATATTTTACCAAGTCGGTCTTGTCTTGTTCAGTGTTATGATCTGACTCAGAATGGTCTAAAGTAGGGATTTTCAATATGCCCTTCTATCAGGGTTGGGATTGAAAACTTTTAGCAACTGGTTCTCTGGCTGGTTGGTGGGTGGGCGTGGCCTCCTCATGGTAGGGGGGGGGAATTTTTGCCCTCCCCAGGCTCTGGAGGTTTTCCTTGAGCCTCCAGGAGGGCGAAAATGGCCTCTGTTGGGCTCCAGAGGCCCTCCAAAAGCCAGAAACGGTCCCGCTTCTGGAATTTCCGGTAGGCCCATTTTTCGCCCTCACAGAGTCTCCGCACAGGCCCTGCACCTACTGGCATGATGAACAGGCCACGTGGAGATTCCTGGGAGGGGCAGGGTGGGACCATCCGGTCCTTGCAACAACCTTCCGGTTCACCCAAACCGGTCCAAGCTGACTGAATCCCACCCCTGCCTTCTATAGAATTCTATGAATTCTTTAATTCTGTTTTTATTGTTTTAGAAATACTTATAATTAGGATTTTGATGTTTTAATGCTGTAAGCCACCCAGAGTCATTTCAGTGTGGTCAGCAAATAAATTTAGTAGATAAAGTTTCCTGGGAACTAAGGGGGAAAAATTAATAATAATAATAATAATAATAATAATAATAATAATAATAATAATAATAATAATAATAATAATAATAATAATAATAATAATAATAATAATAATAATAATAATAATAATAATAATAAATTTAATAAATTTAATTTGTTAGCCGCTCCCCCTCCACAAGGGACTCAGGGCAGCGTACAATAAAAGCACATATATATATACATATACACATACACATACATGCATACACATTCACTTGAATGCAGCCAGAGGCATCAATAGTGATTTTTCTAAAAGGTTAAAGGGTGAAAATGATGACAATGAGCCTTACCTAGAAGAATGCCTCAGGTGAGAAAAAAGATCATAAGCCTTATTTTGCTCTGCTTCCTACAATGTCATCCTACCCCAGCCAAGCCTTCTTGTGCAAATCCCAAGCAGGTGAAGATAGCAGGAGCATCCTTCAGGCAGTGATTTCTAATTGGCCTTTTTGTAGGGTCAGCCAGCAAGTGGCAGTTAGTACAAATTTCATTAAGGAAGGAAAAGGATGAGAGCAACCCTTTAATTATCACTGCATCAACCCTGCATCAGGCAGTATTATCAATTCTATACCTTAATCAAATTGGTGGGCCACTATGCATTTTTATTTATCTGTGTTTAGTTTCATATTTTACTTTGTTTTGCTTTTAAGGAGAAAAAGAGATTTAATAAAAGTAACATGTTAATGTACACATTCACATTTTCTTCTAGTGCTCTGATACCCATTTTGATTATGCTCTTTGCAATTAATTATCAAACTTCAATGGGGGAAAAATATCTGGAGACATTTGGAAATTCAAGGCTTCAGATTTCTTCTACTCCACCATAAGGGGATGGAAAAATGGGGAAATGAACCCGTTTTAGGAATATGAAAAGAAATGATCTTTTAATGAAGCAATACAATAATAATACAATACAATAGTAGAGTTGGAAGGGACCTTGGAGGTCTTCTAGTCCAACCCCCTGCCTAGGCAGGAAACCCTATACTGTTTCAGACAGATGGCTATCCAACATCTTCTTAAAGACTTCCAGTGTTGGGGCATTCACAACTTCTGGAGGCAAGCTGAAGTTGTGAATGCCCCAACACTGGAAGTCTTTAAGAAGATGTTGGATAGCCATCTGTCTGAAACAGTATAGGGTTTCCTGCCTAGGCAGGGGGTTGGACTAGAAGACCTCCAAGGTCCTGAGTAAATTTTGTTATTTTATAACAAACTATAAGAAGTTTGTTATTTTATCCCAGCAGTTTTTCATGTGTCCTTTGACTTTACACATTCTGATGTTTACTTTCCTGGACGTTCCATTGAACCTCAACTTCTATGTTGGATTCTGCTGATTCTGTCAGTTTTTAGAAACATAGATATTTTTCCTCTAGACATACAGTAGATAAACTTTCTACACATAAATAAACTTTTTCTAGAGTGACCTTTCCTCAACTTGGCCTATTCAGACTTTCAGTTCTACATCCATTGCTTTGTAATTCATCCATTTTGCTGCTGGGTCTTTTCATAATCTGTCCAAAATATGATTATTTGACCCTGGTTATCTGTTTCTCAAGTGAGAACTCTGAGTTGATTTGGAAAAACAGTTCAGTTGCCATTTTGAAAAGACAACTATGACCTGGATGACTGAGAATCTCCACAGACATTGATCTGTTTGCTTGTTTTCTGTGTTACCCTTGGCACTCTCAAATGTCTTTTCCAATACCAAAGTACAAAAGCATCAATATATTCCTATCCTACTTCTGCAGAATCCAACCTATGCTTTCATGGAGTGTCTCGGGGAATATCTTGTATGATTATTATTTTTGTAGGTATAGACACATTCCCTAAATAATTTCCAAGGACTTCATGGCTACTCTACAAGTGCTAGTCTGTGGGCTATTTCTTTAGTGCTGGTAGCTTTTACTGTTGATTATTGATCTTAAATGTACAAGCTATCCACCACTTTAATTTCCTCCTTGTGAATTCTAAGGCTAGTTGTTGCACCTGTTGTCATTTCTTGGGTCTTCCTTATGTTCAATTGTTTATGTCTTTCCGTTCACTTCCTTTTTCACTTTTTGTCTGGAGCATCATCAAAAACTGACCTGCCAATGGGTGACATGGAGAATGACCCCCAAGAAAAAAGATGCAGACAAAGTATTGAGCTTCTTGTATTCCATATTCCCACCATAATTCTATTTTTACAGCTTCGGGTTATTTTTTACTGGCATTGTTACATTAGCAACCATCTGGAAAGCTTTCATTTAGCAGTGTCATAACACCATTATCATTCTGAAAGATCTTAAATAGGCTGCTGAGCGGCACCCAACCTGAAAGGCCTATATCAACATTTACTACATTTTGACTACCCATTTGATTTTCTCAATCAAATGGCTTCCCATGCCTTCTTTTATGCAGTATGAAATGATGCCTTTGTGGATGTCACTAAAATGATCACCCACCTCCAGCATCTGTTGGTTTGAGTTGAGTGTGAAGTATGTGCTCTTGGCATACATTCCCGCTGCAGTTTGCTTATTTCTCCAAGGAACATCTTCCCCCTACAATGAGGCAGCATGGCAGGACACTTGGAATACTGCATCCAGTTTTGGTCACCATGATGTAAAAAAGATGTGGAGATTCTAGAAAGAATGCACAGAAGAGCAACAAAGATGACTAGGGGACTGGGGGCTAAAACATATAAATAATAGTTGCTGGAACTGGATAACTAGTCTTATGAAAAGAAGAACTAGAGGTGACATGATAGCAGTATTCCAATATCTCAGGGGCTGCCACAAAGAAGAGGGAGTGAAGCTATTCTTCAAAGCATCTGAGGGTAGAACAAGAAGCAATGGGTGGAAACTAATCAAGGAGGAGAAATTTCCTGACAGTTAGAACAATCAATCAGTGGAACAACTTGCCTCCAGAAGTTGTGAACGCTCCAACACTGGAAGTCTTTAAGAAGATGTTGGATAACCATTTGTCTCAAGAGGTGTAGGGTTTCATGCCTAAGCAGCGGGTTGGACTAGAAGACCCCCAAGGTCCCTTTCAACTCTGCTATTCTATTCTATTCTAAGACTAGGGTGGATTAGGAACAGAAACCTATCTAGAAAGTTGAATTTATTTTACAGGGGGGAAGAGATACATAGGATTACCCTGGTCGTTATTTTACTGCAGTATTTATCTTTTTGGCATTCAAGTTCACTGTCTAACTTATCTTTTAGAGGAGTTGAGAGTAAACCAGAACTGCAAAGAGTCCTGGAACATCGCCGACGAAACCAGCTGTTGAAACAGAGGAAAGAAGAAGACGAGGCAAAGAAATTAAAATCTCCATTTGAACAGGAGCTCTTGAAAAGGCAACAGAAGCTTGATGAGGTAGGAATAATTGTGGATTCTACTAGGTTAAATTCCTTTAAAAGACAGAGAGGTTTTTTCCAATACTATTAGTTCTTGACTTTAAAAAACTTTGTTTAGTGACCGTTTCAACAGCACAGAAAAAAAAGTGACATGATCATTTTTCACATTTACAACTATTGCAACAGCCCCGTGGTCATGTGATCAAAATTTGGATGCTTGGCAATTGGTTCATATTTATGACAGTTGCAGTGTCCCGTGGTCATAGGATCATCCTTTGCAACCTTCTGACAAGCAAAGTCAACAGAGAAGCCAGATTTAACCATGTTACGAATGTAACAACTGCAGTGATTCACTTAATAACTGCAGCAAGAAAGATTGTACAATGGTAAAACTCACTTAACAACTATCTCGCTTAGCAACAGAAATTTTGGGTTCAGTTGTGGCCATAAGTCGAGAACTACTTATAGTATAGAGAGCAAGGGAGGTGGCTTTGAAGGAAACAGGACTAAAGTATTGTAGAAATCAGTTAAAAGCTAATATCTGCCCAGGTAGGAAGATAGAGTCCATTTGGTAATTTGGTGGTTAAGACATCAGGCTAGAAAGTAGGGGACCATGAGTTCTAGTCCCGCCTTAGCCATGAAAGCTGACTGAGTGACTTTGGGCCAATCACCAGAAGATTGTGAGTTCTAGTCCCACCTTAGCCATGAAAGACAGCTGGGTAACTTTGAATTAGTCATTCTATCTCACCCCAATACTTCACATGTTGTTATTGTGAAAAATATAGGAAGAGGAAAGTGTGCTGGATATTTCATGATCATGAATTATTTATAAAAATGAGGATACAAAAAATCCTTTTTATAAAAAAGGATACAAAGAGGGGGGGGTGGAGAGATGATGATGAAAAAGAGATAGATAGATAGATAGATAGATAGATAGATAGATAGATAGATAGATGATAGATAGATAGATAGATAGATAGATAGATAGATAGATAGATAGATAGATGATAGATAGATAGATGATAGATAGATAGATGATAGATAGATGATAGATAGAAGATAGATAGATAGATAGATAGATAGATAGATAGATAGATAGATAGATAGATGATAGATAGATGATAGATAGATAGATAGATAGATAGATAGATAGATGATAGATAGATAGATAGATAGATAGATAGATAGATAGATAGATAGATAGATAGATGATAGATAGATGGATGATAGATAGATGATAGATAGATAGATAGATAGATAGATAGATAGATAGATAGATAGATAGATAGATAGATAGGATAGATAGGATAGATTATATCTTTGACTAGGAGCTGTGGATGAAATTGCTGAGAAAAGAGGGAAAAAGAAGCAACATTTTCCAATATAGCACACATGTTAATTTAATACATGTCTGGAAGAAAAAGAATTAAACACTAGGAAAGAATTGATGTTTTTTTTAAAGAAAGAGTTTGAAACATGCATGCAGCTACCTGAGGATTATGTATTACTGAGCACAATTAGAGACAAATTTTGAACTGTGAAAGTTTTCCATTTTACAATAGTTATTGCATCAAGAAAATAGAAGCGACCTTAAGATATGGATTGAACTGAAAATCAAAGCTGATGAGTTGATAAGCTATTAGTTGCCTGATATAGGGTTGAGAATTCAAATAACCCTTTAGGTTCTAAACTGTGATTAACAAAAAACAAATGTTTGTTTTGGTGACTGGATGCAGATGGTGACACTTAAGGCCAGTTGTCTAAGCATCACCGAGTGACAAATCACATAGCCTATTAACTTCCCTTAAAAGTTTTGTCTGATCTCCCATTTCTATAACTCATAAATGTTGCATGGATTATTTAAAAAATACCAAAAAAATCACCTAATTATTTCTTCTGCCTGATTTTTTAATCAGCTGGAAAGGGAAGATGACAAGCAAGAAGAGAATGCACCAGAATTTATTAAAGTCAAAGAAAATCTGAGGAGAACATCTACGCTACCTGGGGCAGAGTAAAGCATCAGCTAAGACCAAAATAGATTAAGACCTTCTGCTTTGAATACCTACATGCTGACATTTTGGTAAACAGTGGACATTCAAAGTTTTGTCTCGGGGGCTACTTACTGTACATTAATGCTTGCTCCAATTTTTTTTTAAAAAATGGGGCATTTTCACATCTGGGAAAAGAAGAACATCCAAACAAGGTGGCTTTTCGTTCACATGAGTCCTCAGATGAGAAAAAGACAGGGAAGGTAATAGAGACCTCACCTTCCTTTCAAGTACTGAGATAATACGGTGCCCTTTCCCATCACTAACCCTTGGCTAATCCTTTGAGATTCAGCAGGACAGGCGCACGTGTGAAATGGGAGATGTTGTCTGAAGAGAAATTACTAAACATTTGGGATTCAGATGTTTATACAGCAGAGCGGTTCTATTGCTGGTGTTGAAATCTTCAGTTTAGCTAAATTAATGCTTGAAGGAGCAAGTTGGGAAACTAAAAAGGGTGGTAAAAAGAGAAGTTACAATCAATAAGGAAAGTACTAGCTAAGATTTAGCAACCTTAGGCTGGCATCTTAGGTGCTGTATCCTATCAACAATAACCAGTAAAAATATACGTATTTCTTCGTTATGGGGATTTAGCAGACATGAAATGATGTTTAAGATTCTTGTCACAAATTAACATCCATGATAGTTATATAGTCAAGTTTACTATGACAACTAGATTCTGAGTTATTTCCAAATAGTGGGATTGTCCACCAGTCTTTCAGCATTTAGTTCTTGTGCCCAGAATGAGAAGCAGTAATAAGATAAGATACTTTCTGGAAAGGATCCTTAAGAGCTGCAGAGAAAGCAGGATCTCTGAATGAGAGCGACACAAAAAGCATACATCTATATGTATGTCTCAAAAAAGCAAGTGACAAATCCACACAAAAAAGGGATTTGCAAGGGAAACAGCAAAGAATTCTAGGGAGAAAGTCAAAGAACAATAGCAGATGTAGGGTCGTCTGAATTTTGCACACACATTAAACTAAGATTCTTTTTTAAAATACATATATAATAAAATTGAAGATTATTTATAGACTTTAGCTACATGAAGTCTACTCCTCCCAGGTGCCCATCCCTGTTTTTAAAATCCTGAATATGCATACTATACAGATATTTACTGTTTTAGATGGATTTTAAAATATATGATAACAGGAAGGCAAAAAAGGTGAGTTGCCAATCCCTCTTCAGTTCTGCTTTCTGGAGGTGGAGTCAAAAATAGGCCACATGTCTATCCAAAGGAGGACCACTCGTTTTTGGTTTCAGAAGGATAGCTGTGTTTTTTACACCAAAAACAAGAGACTTCTTCTAAAGACTTCTTAAAGCCTTTGTTATTCGTTTATTATTCATTTAGTCTTGAACCGAAGATAACCAAAAGCCACAATAGGTTTTTTTTTCTTAGTTTCACAATTTATATTACAGATTATGGTCAGCTTTTCTGGTAGGGTGGACCCTCTGAGATGCAGAAGACCACCAGGGAAGGACCAGCCAAAATAATATATAACACATATTATCTATATGTATCATCTAGAATTCATATATGACTTGATTGTAACCACACATTTTATTTGGGGGGGGGGCTTATTAATAAAGAGCAGTTGTATATTTTGTGAAGTCTATATTCTGTGAATTGAAGCAGGCAACAACCAAATAAACTTAATTTTACTGTTTAAAATGAATAAAGTTGTGATTTGTGATTTTATTTTTAAAAAGTTACACCTTCAGAGGTATCAAGAGGAACAAGTTTGTTTTCTCGTGCCTTCCGTGTTGCTTTTGAGACACCAGGAGATCAGAGGTGGTATTCAACCGGTTCTTTCCAGTTCGGGCGAACCGGGAGCAGCAGCTGCAGGAGGCTCAGCCCACCCACCCTGATGTAATGCGTGAGCACTGCACATGCGCAGGTGGTGCACATGCGCGGATCAGCACGCTCACATTTGTGAACCGGTAGCAGTGGTGGGTTTCAAACATTTTTAGAACCTCTTCTGTAGGTGTGGCCTGCTTTGTGGGAGTGGCTTGCCAGACATGTGACTGGGTGGGAGTGGCTTGCCAGACATGTGACTGGGTGGGAGTGGCCAACTTGTAAAATGTGGTGAAATTCACTTAACAACGCTCTTGCTGAGCAACCAAAATGTTGGGTCAGAAACGCTGGCATTTGAACCACACAAGTCTTAAAGTTATCAAGTTACAAGACCCTTGCACCCCTAACTCTTTAGAAAAAAAACCCGAGGGGTGTTCAAGCTTGACAGCTTTAAGACTTGTGGACTCCAACTCCCAGAATTCCTCCTCCAGTCATGTTGGCTCAGGAACTCTGGCACTGAAGCACTCAAGTCTTAAAGCTGTCAAGTTACAAGACCCTTGCACCCCTAACTCTTTAGAAAAAAAAACCCAGGGGTGTTCAAACTTGACAGCTTTAAGACTTGTGGACTTCAACTCCCAGAATTCCTTCTCTCGCTCTTCAACTTGATGATGTGCAGATGGGCGGGGGGAGGGAGCTGGAACCGGTTCTAAACGGCACTGTAGATTTGTGGAACCTCTTCTATAGAAGAGGTTACAACTGGCAGGAACCCACCCCTGACCGGTAGGGAAGGTAAGTGAATCCCACTTCTGATGGAGATGTGTTGGGACCACAACATCATGGCAAGAAATCTGAGAAGCTGATTGTGATAGGATTATAAAGATTGGAGCACCACTTATCAAATGGGATTATAGGAAGATGAGCTCCAGAGAGAGAGAAAAAACAAGCAGAACATAACAAGAAGAAGAAATTCCTGGATTTTCAAGTTGCAGAGCTACCAGGCTTGAAGTCAGCTAAAACCTCACAGGTGTGATGTGGCAGAGTTAAGCAGGGATCTTGATTGGATACTGCGATGAAGCTGTATAAAAACACACAGCACTGTGTCAGAACCTTGCTGTGTTTTTTTTCTCCTGTTCTAGGGCATTTCAGGTCTAGTGCCTATGGCCTTGAAACTTGGTGGTTGCTTAACTGTTGATTTAATTGTCAAGTGTGCCCTGAGGTTTGCTGGCTTTAGATTTGCCCCTCCTACCTGACCTGAAGCTCTGCGTATATAAAATAGCCTTTACTTTGAGTGGATGGGTACACGCATGATTTTCTTATACATATTTCTTTTAGAATAAGCCACAATTAGCCAGGTTATTCGCTCAGCAAATACTCTGCAAACACAATGAATACATTTCTAACTTACTAGGCCTATCGTATCTGGACTACTAAAAATAAGGAGTTCAAAAGACAATGAAAGCTGGTGTGTTTTCTATATTTCTCTGCTACTGTCTCATGATCCTTTGGATTTTTGCAAAGATCTATGAATCACGCTGAGCCATATGTGGCCTTTGATTTGTAGCATAGCACAATGTAGAGAGTCAAGCATCCAAAACCATTTCCAGTGTAAAAGGAACAAAAGCAGAATGCTCTTTAAATAACTGGAAGCAAGCACATTGAATTGGCTAGCTAGATGCCATGCATATTGGGCTATTAGATCCCGCCTCAATGAATTCAGTATGTAAGCAGGAGTGCTTAGAAATAGGATACAGATGCACCAACATTCCCACTGTCGTGGGTAGTTTAGCATTTTGGAAATGTTTGGGGGAAGGAAGTAACATGAATTTTGCATTTCTTCAGAGAAATGTTTCTCAACCTCAGTGAACTTAAGATGTGTGATGATCCAGGGCTGGGCATGGAAGCAACACAGCCGGAATGAAGGCTTAATTCCTCTTTATTCCTAATGTCCCACTGTTCACTGCAAGTCCAGGAGCCAATCTCTAAATACGCACCTCCAATAGTTCCTGGCTGCTGTTTTTCCAGATGTCCAAGTAAAATCAATTTCCCTCTAACATAAATTCACTACAGGTAGACTTTGACTGACAGCTGTTCATTTAGTGACCATTCAAAGTTACAACAGCACTGAAAAAAGTGACTTATGACCGGTTTTTTACACTTATGACCATTGCAGCCTCCCCGTGGTCACAAGATCAAAATTCAGATGCTTGGCAAGTGGTTTATATTTATGGCAGTTGGCACGTTCTGGAGTCACGTGATCAGCTTTTGAGACCTTCTGACAAGCAAAGTCAATGGGGAAGCCAGATTCACTTAACCACCGTGCAACTAACATAACGAATGCAATGATTCACTTAACAATGGTGCAGTGGTGGGTTGCAGGCGGTACACTCCAGTACAAGTATACCACAGCCTGCCCAGAGCACCAGATACCGTTCCAGTACGGTGCTCCAGAGGGCCTGCCCGCCCGCCCAAGCTCCTTACCGGTCTTTTAAGTCTTCGGCGCTTCCGCGCACACGCATAGTGTGTACAGCACCTGCATGACGCTCCGCTGAGCAGCTGGAGCATCGTGGAGGCTCACGGAGGCGTTAAGATGCATGCACTTACTGTGCCATGTGGATGCCGCCGGGCCCATTCCAACCATATCGGTTGGAACGGGATCCAGAACCCACCACTGCAATGGTGCCAAGAAAAAGTCATACAATTGGGCACTTCTGAAAACTCCACCCTATCTTCTGCACAACAGCCATTCAGCTACTGTGTTTTTCTGCAGACTTTTCTAGGCTGAACATCTCCAATGCCCCTAACTTTGTGTAAGATTTTTTTTCTTCTAGGCCATTGCAAACACATTACAATCCGAATGTACAGCTATATTGCTTTTGGGGTGCATTTAAAGTTTCCTACTAGTATGTCTTTTAAGGTCTACAATTTTTATCATGCTCAGAGGACCGCAAAGTCATCAGAGAACATGAATTGCAGAGGTGGTATTCAGCAGGTTCTGACTGGTTCTGGAGAACCGGTGGCGGAAATTTTGAGTAGTTTGGAAACTGGTAAATACTATCTCTGACTGGCCTCGCCCTCATTTATTCTCTGCCTCCCGAGTCCCAGCTGATCCAGAGGGAATGAGGATTTTACAGTATCCTTCCCCTGCCACACCCACGAACCCACGCTCACCAAGCCACACCCACAGAACTAGTAGTAAAAAAATTTGAATCCCACCCCTGATTAATTGTATTCTTTCATCACTGTCCTCCTTCCTACTGTATTCCCAATGGATCCAGAGAGAGTGAGAAACGTAAGAGACATCTAGGCTTTATCCTATTGACCCCCATTGCACTTTCCTTTGTCTGTTGTTTCCCCAGGACTGCACTTTTGATGGTGAACCACCAGGGCTTAACCCTACTTCACTGTAAAAACTAAAATGATGGAACTGGGCTTATACAAGTCAATAGCAATAGCACTTAGGTTTATATACCGCTTTACAGTGCTTTACAGCCTCTCTAAGCGGAGTCAGCCTATTGCCCCCAACAATCTGGGTCCTCATTTTACCCACCTCAGAAGGAGGGAAGGCTAGTCAACCTTGAGCATGGTGAAATTCGAACTGCCAAATTGCAGGCACCTGGCAGTCAAGAGAAGTAGCGTGCAGTACTGCACTCTAACCACTGCACCACTGCAGCTCATTATAGATTGTCATAAATAGACAATCGGAATCATGCCCTGAGGTTTGCTGTTTCACCACAAGGTTTCACCATTTGGTTTCACCACAGACCAAACAGGATTTTCTTTGGTTAAAGTTAAGAAGATTCTGTAAATGTATCCTCAGTTTTGATCCTGAGAAATATTTCCCTTGGACCTTTGGCCTATGACAATTAAGCACAGATCATCATTCTTGAAAACAATTCTCCTCATTTGACAATGACAGGGAGGGAAACACAACTAAGAAGTTATCTTAATTTCCACATCAATTGCAGTTGGAGATTACAATCCTGTGCAATGTCAGGGTTCTGACCAATGCCCTAATAAAATCAGGAGCCTCAAACCATTGTGCAACAAAAATCCAGTTGTTTATTAGGAGTGCCATGTCAGCACAATCTAGGTGAAGCCAGCTCTGACTTCAACCAGTTCACACCTTGCCGCTGACCCCATTTCCCCTTCCCCCCAAGGTATGTCACCAGTCACATTCCCCAACGAAGCAATTTTACAGGTTGTAGAAGTCACTCCCGCCGGCTGTTGTGGGTCTCCATGGCCTTGACTTTGGCTGGCTAGGAGGTGTTTTGTTTTGACGGAGGTGTGAATTCCTTGGTGCAGCTGCGAGGCATGATTTCCCATCCCTCTGCCTATGGCAACTCGGGACCAGGTCAGGAAAGCTTCACGAGTTGACATGCACCCTACTGTTTTTTCCTATGTTTTGGGCTAGAACTCTCATCGTCCAAGGCAATCACAGTTAAGCTAGTTGGCATTAATCGGCAATGGACCACCAGAAAAGGTGGTTATACTTTCTCTATGCAGCAGATCCAATTACAGGGGAGAAAAAAATATGAGATATAACCTGGGTGGTTAAAAGGGTCAGATTATAAATTTATCCGACTTCAGAAAACTCATCAAAGTAGGGTAAAAATAATGGTAAGGAACTGTTTCTCTGAATGGGTAGAGTTTTGCTATATATGCTACCTGAAAGTATTGTAGCTTCTTGTTGTTAAATATAACCTGAAAGCTGAATGGGTCTTTTCCTGGTTCTACACTAGATCATATAACATTTGGGGGAGGTGGTTTTGTCTTTTGCATTTCTGGTTCTTATGGAAGGTCTGTCTTCCCTTGGCACAAATTCTTGTTCCCCGCATTCTACCAGACCCTGGGATCAAGCAGGCCATTCTGCTTCAAATATATCTTCATGAAAGAACAGAGGAAGCAACTAATAGTGAACATCTACAACCAATCTTGTTTCCCGGGCTAAGTTTACACATAGCACTAAACAATGGTTCATGATTGAACTTGCAGAAGAAACCACAATAGCTGGGACCATACAACTAAATGAAGCAGCTGCGTCCATACAATATACTAACCCAGTTCAGTTTTGAAGACCTGGTACTTTATTTGTACACAATCCTATACTTGATGATAAATAACTAAGATGAAGGGTTTTGTTTGTGGCTTAGAATTTAAACGAACTTAATGTTTAATTGGTTCATGGATCAATTATTTGAGAATCTTCAAAATACATTACTTCTGTAACTAGGCCACATGATAATTTAGTGGGACGTGTAACTCAGGTTTCAAAGCCCTGCAGTGTTATTAACCAACAGAAGAAGGCTTATTTAAAATCAAATGATTTCTCCACCTAACACACCTTCTCCAGTTACATGTCTTTCAGATAGGCTAACAGGTATCTGCAGAACATCTACACCCTATCCTGCTGTGCTGTTTCTTCATGGCAGGGGTTGTTCTTAGGAGAGAGGAGTGAAGCACACTGGAAGTGTACACTAAAGTTGAGCAAGAGAAACATAGCAAGCAATGCAGGGGTGGGTTCCTAATGGCGTTGGTACCACTGCACGCGTGCTTCACTTGCGTGCGAGCCAGATGTGCATTGCATGCACAGTTCACTGTAAATTGTTATGCGCATGCGCAAAGACCATGAAAAGCTAATAAAAACATAATGGCAGTGGAGACCAGGGAACAAGTTCGGGAGGGTGGCCAGCCTGGGTCACTGCCGATTCTGTGACCCAGGCCAAATTACCCAGACCGGTGCGAACCAGTAGAAACCAATGGAAGGAATAAAGGTTTTAACCAAATTATACCAGCAGATCTGGAAAATGTCACAGTGGGCAACATGTTGGAAAAAGTGGGTCTACATGCAAAGAAAGCAAAGAAAGGAGACTTAATGGACTGTGAAAAATATTGCAAAATATCTTTAATTTCATATGCTAGCAAAATAATGCTTTAGGATTCTCCTTGAAAGCAGGAAGACTCCCTCTAAAGGAGTTTGACTCTTACGTGCCATGCAAGAACACCTTATTCCGAGATTTATTTTTTACTTCCTAATATAGTATGGTGATTCAGTGGAGGCTACAGTGTGACTACAGCACAATGGATCACATCCAGGTAGTCCAGCAGGTCATTGAAAGGCATAACGAGTACACGATGCCTCGGTGCGTGGCTTTCATTGACTATGAAAAGGCATTTGACTCAGCATTCCAGCAAGCAATAATTAATGCTCAACCAAGGTGGACTGCTTACATAGTAAAATTATTACAATCAATATATGAAAAAACAATGACGACATTTTGCCTTAATGAACTTAAAGTGGAAATTAAGATAGAACAAGGTGAAACAATATCAGCCTGCCTTGAAGAAGCATTTTGCAAACTAGATTGGGCAAAAGAGGGAATAAAAATCAATTGCACGTGTTCGCTCGCGCAGGAGCTTTCAACAGGGAGCGAACCACCTGAGTGGAAGGTTCCCCCTGCCCCTAACCTGGAGGAGGAAAGCTGAATTTTCCACTGATTGCCTCCAGGTCTCCAGTGTCTTTTCCCCACTTGGAGCCGAACCCAGGAGGACATTTCTTTCAACACCTTCTTTCCTTTCTTCTTTCCTCCTTCCCCCTTTAAAAGCCTTCTTCTTCTTGTGCCATATCCCTCATTGGACATTGTTGAAGATCATGTTGGCGATCCTATTTTTATCAACAGCCGCATGAAAAAGTGCTGCTGCGTTTTTTTCAAACAAGTCCAGTCCTTTAGATTTTTATTTAAAAGCCTACACCTTTTATGTAAGATACACTAGTCTGAAAAGATATTACCAGACTACCAATTTTTGCCTCTATAGTGACTCTGTAACTTTTCTATGTAAGGCTCCCATGTGGTACTATCTGCTAAACCAGTCCTTCCTTCCTTCCCTCCCTTCCTCCTTCCCTCCCTCCCTTCCTCCTCCTCCTCCTCCTCCTCCTCCTCCTCCTCTCTCTCTCTCTCTCTCTCTCTCTCTCTCTCTCTCTCTCTCTCTCTCTCTCTGTCCTGCCTTTAAAAAAAACCGGCTCTCTTTTCTCCCCTCCCCAAAGCAGCCAATTCGATTTCCCAACCAGTTACTGTAACTTGCCTCCCCTCCAGAAGGAAGCAGTAGCGACTCCGCCAGAGAGAAAGAAGGAGAAAGCAGGGAATCATAGAGAAGAGAAGGAAGTCTGGAAGGGTTACTCCAGTGTAGAAGTTCGATAACCGCAGCGTGCTAGGATCCCTTTTTTGGAAAGCCTGCAAGGTAGGTCGGGTCCGAGGTGAGCATTCAAGCCAAGCCAAGCGGGACGCGTCTGTCGCCGTTCGCTGATCGAAAGGAATGCAAACGATTTATTTTCTTCTTGAAAGTTCCTTGAAAGTTTCTGCGAAGGATACCGACTGTCCAAGTTGACTCTTTTTTCTGAGGTTTCTGGGTGGGCTGCCTAGGTTTCTAAGATTAGGATGAGGTTGAATTGAGTTCTCTCGAAGAGATGCAAACGGATCTGCTTCTGCAGAGCTGTCAGCTCGCTGGCCGGAGTTTGACCGACACAAGGTTGACAACACTTTGCTATGCGTAAAGCTGCCAAGAAGGCATTCCGGCTTCAAAGCGGGGGGGGGGGGGGGGGGAGGGAGGGGAAATGCTACCAGGGTTGCGATTCGAGGCACACTTCCCTGATAGTTTGTATCTTTGGAGATTTAACTCCCGAATAAGAAGTCTGTGCTGAGCCAACGCAATGTTTTGCCTGCTGAGAGACAAGGCCAGTTAACTTGATGGAATGCATTCAGAGAAAACTCCTGTAAGTTTTGATTCGAATTAGGCAGATAAACCTTCCCATGAATTTGTGGCTGAGGTAGCAACTTCATAACTGAACCTCCCATAGGTGGTTGCCTGTGATCTTCATTTCATTTATTTTTGACTCTTCGAGTTTGTTTTAGTTTAATAAATTTATTCCCGCCACCCTATCTTTTCTACTAAGTTGAAAGATGGCCTTGCAAAGGCTTTTTCTCCTCTGGGCTTAAGCTTCATTCCTGTAAGTAAGCCTCATTCAATTCTGTGTCATCTAAGGTGTTTGAGATAAGTTTCACACTCCTTGACCTACGTGTTCCTCTCTTTTGAGGTTGTCTTGATTTGTGGACTTCAAATCCCAGAATTCCTCAGCCAGCCATGTCCTGCTGGGGAATTTTGGGAGTTGAAGTCCACGTATATTAAAGTTGCCAAGTTTGGAGACCTCTGCATTAAACATTGGTAGAGCTTTGATCATATTGTCAGGGTACTGTCAGGGTACTAGCCTTAGGCTAGAAATTGAACCATCTAAGTTAACATCTCCATTCATTAGTTCCTTCCATTTTTCCTAATTTGCAATTTTACAAGAAGGCTGTTAGAAGGAAGGATTCCAAGGTTCCTGTGAAGGATAGATTGGATAAATGATACACAATTAAATTATCAGTTGTAGTTAGATTAATTACCTTCTTAATAGAGACTTTGCAATTTTAAAAAAATAGCTTTAGTTGAGATCTTGTTGCTGAAGTCATGTAATGATGAAAATAAAAATAAAGTATGTCTTGGAATGTAAAGTAGGTGATATCATTTTAGCCATCGTCTATCCACTGCTGGATGAAGGCCTCTTCCACATGTTTCCAATTTATATAGTCCTGAGCTTTCTTTTGCCAATTGGGCCCACAATATTTGCTGATGTCGTCAATCCATCTTGTTTTATGTCTCTTTTGTGGATGATTTTTGTCAAGTGGGATCCATTCTATGCCTGCCTTGGTCCACCTGCCATCAGTTCTTCTTGCCATGTGACCAACCCATTTCCCTTTCAGTTCTTTTACTCACTTGATAACATCATATATTTTTGTTTCTTCTCTAATCTAGGTCTTTTTGTCTTGTCTTGTGATGCCGAACATTTATCTTTCCATGATTCTTTGCACCATATGTAGCTTTTGTATAGATTTTGATGTTTGCGTCCATGTTTCACTGACATATGTTAGAGCAGAAGGTGATATACAAAAGGCTTTATTTTTCTTCTTTTACCGTGAACATTTGTCTTTCTTTTAGTGCTCTGTTAATGTGTCACGCATAGCACAGTGCAAAGGTTAATTTGTGCAGTGCAATACTTGTTAGTTGTCAAGTGGAAAGAGATGGCTGATGGAAAAAAACAACCACTTAAAAATGACAGATTTCTCAGTGGCTATCCTTCATAATACTGTCTTTCTAATATGCTTTTATAGGAAATAATATTTTCTACTCGGATGTCACAGAAAGCATGAACTGAAATGTTTTTCTAAAATTATATAGGTTATCAGATAGCATTGTGGGATGTGAATATGTATTTTAGGAAACTTCCTAAAAGAAATACCAGTATGTAATTATATAAAGATTCCTAAAGGTAAAGAATAAGCTGGAATTTCATTAATAATAATCATTTATTAAATAATCCACAATTAAACAAATCCACATAGAGTGCCAAGCCAAATAGAACATTTTTATAGCTGGACATACATAGAAGCCAAAAACACATTTGAACTGGTCTACAGATTACGAAACACATGAAGGTCTGAAACACATGTGAAGGTCTCTTACCTTGAAACCTGTTTGTCCTGTCTAGGGACTTAGTAGTGAATACTCTGGACCAGCATGAAGAGGTAATGGTGGAATTTATTACAGTAATAAATCCACTTACACACACTTTCAAAGGAGATACAGGAACTCAGGACCTTATGCAGTAAAGGTAGTCCTTGGTTAATGACTATTCATTCAGTGACTGTTTGAATTTATGATGGCAGTGAACATCTATGACCAGTCCTGGAAGTTGTGGCCATTGACAGGTCCCTGTCATCATGTGATCAACATTGGCAACCTTCTCTGCCAAGGAAGCCGGCTGGAGGTCATAAATGATCAATGGGGAAGCCAGCAGGAGGTTGCAAATGGCAACCATGTGATGTCATACTTAACAATCAAAAGTGCCAAAACATTTGCCATAAATTGGCATAATCAATGACTTCATGCTTTACATGCTTTACAACTAATTGACTTAGTCAACTGTCACTGTTAACCAAGGACAATTGAGGACATTGTGTACTGAATTATATGATGAAAAACACAGCATACTGAGAGTCATTTCGGGTTCTCACCACATCATCTAAAGCATACGAAGAATTTCTTCAACAGCTTTATCTGAGTGGAACTGCCTTCCGTGCTTTCAGAGGTTTTCTCAGAAGTCATGGAGACAGCCCTAAAATGGTGGCTCCAACCCTTCAAGAGTTGTGGCTTGTGAAATCTTCAGGTAGTAGATTTGGAGAAATGATTCAATTGCTTCACAAGCTTCTCACCAAAGGCTTTGTACAGGTGGAGCTACAAAAGTGTATCGATCTGTTGCAGAAAAATTATCACATCTTTTAACACCTTCATATCTGCAAAGTATAAACTTGGTGGCAAGTTATTGCATCCTTGAGCTGTCTGAAGTTTTCTGCAAGGTTAGAAAGCAATTCTAAGGGGTGAGATCACTGAAATCTTGACCATTTAAAAATTATTTATTTACAGCATATAAAAATTTAGCAACTGTGGCTCCACATTGCCAACAGAACATAACAATGCTATTGGTAATCACAATGAACAAGCTCATTCCCGGGAGTTAAGTAGAATATATCAAGTCAAATAGACTCTTGCACTGATAGCACAATCTTGAGAATAATTGTTCAGAATAAATCCCACTGTGTTTGAAATTGGTTATACCCAGCAGGAAAGTAGAGATAAAATTGTTTTGACACTCTCCTAGACCCATTTCTAAGAAAGCCTCCTTTCTATAGTCAAATCGTTGCTTAGTTACATATTTTTATGAGATCTCAGAATCTAAGATAACTAATTTTGGATGCTTTTCGCAGGTTCTAAAGTATTCAAAATGGAAGCAAAGAAGGCAAATATATTTTCTCCAAATCCTCTGGGACAAAATGTGAACCCTGATCTCGACATTGAACGGAAAAATATCTCTTTCCCCATTGAGCATCTTACTAATATACTGGACAGCGGAGCAAACAATACCAAGCTCCGGAGGGAAGTTGGTTAGTAGATAAAAGAACTCGTGACAAATTAAATTTTTATTTATTTATTTATTTTTATTTGACTCCTATACCTCTGTGTCTCTTTGTATGCAATGTCTTTCTTTTTCTCTATCCTGTGGGCATCTTCCACCATTGCAATATTGCTTATGTTTTTTTGTTTGTTTTAAGACTGGAATCATCTCTTTGATTTTAAGCTACAGAAGCCAAAAGAAGCAGCAAACATTAAAATCAGGCCAACTACATTCTGTGTAGTCTTTGGAACTTGGTTCATGAAATTATCAGTTTTAAAATAGGAAAAAAAATATGTCCCTTGATTAAGGAGAAAAACACACACAAAAAAGCATGCATCTAGAATTCAGAAAGAAACCGTAACTTGGTTGAGAGTTGAGGGAAGAATTTTTATGTTCTGAAAAGTTTCTCTTGCTAAAAATAAAAACATGGTTCCACATTAGAAAATGTATTTTACATTCAGAAGATTCCAAGTTCAGTCTAAGCCAGAAAGACCTTGTTCTGAAATTCTGAGGATACACAATAATCGGACCTAAATTAGTTACGTCAATCTTCTGATTCAGTATTCCTTACTAAACCTATGAGCTTTGCAACAAATTATCATTACACATATTATCTTCATATTTTCAAGAGGGAGATATGTAATATCACGGAATTCTTAGTGGTAATAGTTATTTCTTTGCCCTATGATATAAAATAGAATCTGAAATCTAATAGTAACAAATTCCTTCAGTCTGCTATTTGTCCTTCTTAGACCAAGGTTGAAGAATAGCTCATGTGATACCTAATTGTCACATCTAAATTAATTTAGGGCCTTTTTATTTATGTTGTCACCTGGTGAAAAGTCCTGAAAACTTGTGTAATCTTTTGTAATACAGTAGTTGGCTTGACTCTCATATATCATTGTGAAACTGGTAATTTATTCTTTAGTGAGCCAGTTATTGTAATAACTTTTAATTTATTCTTTAGTAAGTCACTGTAACTATTATTTTAAAAATAAATTAAGTCAATATTTTTGGCACATGACTCAAATTCATCTCTCTTTAACTCTGAGTGTAATCTTTTGTAATACAGTAGTTGACTCTCTCTGTTTAACTCTGAGTCAGTTTTGACTCCTGGAAACAGGAACTGGCAAGTCCCTGCAGTTTACATGGCAAGATTTTTGGGAATAGTTTGCCCTTACCTTCTTACTAGGGCTGAAAGAGAATGGCTGGCCCAAGGTAACTTCAGCCTCAGGCAGGACTAGAACTCAGAATCTCCAACTTTCTAGCCTTAATGCCTCAACCATTACACCAACAGGATCTCATTAAAGTCAAAGATACTATAATTTTTAGTTGTAGCTTATGTCTTCTTCACTGCTTACTCTTGGTATTAAGTGGTGCATTATAATACAGTAGTTGGCTTGACTCTCATATATCATTGTGAAACTGGTAATTTATTCTTTAGTGAGCCAGTTATTGTAATAACTTTTAATTTATTCTTTAGTAAGTCACTGTAACTATTATTTTAAAAATAAATTAAGTCAATATTTTTGGCACATGACTCAAATTCATCTCTCTTTAACTCTGAGTGTAATCTTTTGTAATACAGTAGTTGACTCTCTCTGTTTAACTCTGAGTCAGTTTTGACTCCTGGAAACAGGAACTGGCAAGTCCCTGCAGTTTACATGGCAAGATTTTTGGGAATAGTTTGCCCTTACCTTCTTACTAGGGCTGAAAGAGAATGGCTGGCCCAAGGTAACTTCAGCCTCAGGCAGGACTAGAACTCAGAATCTCCAACTTTCTAGCCTTAATGCCTCAACCATTACACCAACAGGATCTCATTAAAGTCAAAGATACTATAATTTTTAGTTGTAGCTTATGTCTTCTTCACTGCTTACTCTTGGTATTAAGTGGTGCATTATAAATAAAACTGACAAATTGTATGTTACATCATTTTGTGACTTCTTTGCCATTATATTGGACTTCTTTTTTCTATTCAAAAGTACTTACTGGTCAACATAAAAACATTATCTATTAGAGGCATCTGTTTTGGAAGTAACATCTAAGCAGAAACAACCTGAAATTCCTACAGTCATTTGCAATGCTCCTGGGAATTCTTTAGGGCAAAATCTGAGGAGATAATTGAAGATGTTGTAATGCTCTTCCCATGTCATCATGTGTTAAAAGAATGCTTATATATTCAACAGAGGCTGTGCTCGAGGCTGATCCAGAGTTTAGCCAAGAAAACCGGTATTTCCAGAGCCAGAATGAAAGATATGAAAGTGCAGTCCGAAAATCTGTTTACCTCTCACAAAAGATGGCTAAAATGGGATGGATTGAAGATAGCCCAGAACAGAGCTACTGCTTTAAGTAATTTTAATTCGGTAGTATATTTTTTTCTAAACCAGCGGGTTCAGAAACACATTGTATTCCTTAACAGAATTGGAGAAGTGCAATTGTAACCCCATGTTACAAGCCACGAGACCTATAGGAAGCAGTAGAGCTTGCATGCCTAGGGTGGAAATGTAAAACTAATTGATTTACTGGAAGCAATTAGGAATTAATTTTGCTTTCTGCTCTGAGTATTTTCTTGGAGGCTGTGTGCAGAGATAATGAAAGAGGCAGATGCGGCTTTCGAAAAAGGTTAGCAAGATTTATCAAGTGGCTTGGGTTATGATTTTCAGAAAGGAGAAAACAACATCTAGAAATAGATCTCACTTATGGAGGCTAAACAAGGTTGATCCACTGAAATTTTAAACATCTAGCCCTCTCACTGTCTACTAATGAATTGTATATTAAATACACATTTTAAAAAACATTTTTTATTTAAACAAATCATACATCATTAATCAAACAGTGAGTCATCTGAGTACAGTTTTGTGTCAATGTATTTAACATTTACTATCATTTTTAATATAATTTTATCTCTCTGCTTACCTTTACATTTCATTTACATTTCAATTTAGCTTCTCCCCTATAAATCTTCTTCCCTTCCCAGTTTAATTTTATATCTCTTTTTGTCTATATTTGTTTTCTATTCAGTGATAAAAACTCCTCCAAATATTATAATACTCTGATTCTTCCTTCCCCTTAATTGCCAATGTTAATCTATTCATTTCTGCACACCCTAATATTTTCTTAATTACCTCTCCCTCCGGAGGGATTTTTTCCATCTTTCAATTTTGTGCAAATACAATTCTAGCTGCAGTTATTACATTAATAATCAAATACCAGTATATTGAATACACATTTGTGAGTCATTGTTAGGGGATATAATGGCATCTGTGTTTTTGCAGGTTTCTTAGTGACGATTTGGCATTTAACATAAACATAATCTTTATGAAGAGCATTTTGGCTTTAGGCACGGATGAACAGATTGACAAATGGGTTCCTTTAGCAAAAAAGAATTTCATCATAGGGACTTACGCCCAGACTGAATTGGGACATGGTGAGTATCTTTGGCTGGCATCGTGATCCAGATTTCTGATTTCATAAACTCTAAGCCAAAGAGTCATAAAGTACCATTACTTGATATGAACTAATTGCAACACACACACACACACACACACACACACACTCTTCACCCAACACCCAGGAAGGCTGAAAGAAGCTAGATTTTTTTTTCCAGTAGGACTTTTATTGGGTCTTACTGAACAGCAAGAGGGAGGAGAAATTGCTCCATTTTGTGGCATCGTCATCTGAGTGCTTTCTCTTGTTTTCACATACCCAATAAGGTTGGATTAAGAGGCTGACCTAAATGCAAATCAAGTGCGCTAATATCTAAGTTGTTTACTGAAATTTTATGGAGGAGGCTGTAAGCATAATGATTAGTGATTCTGTAATGGAAAGTAGGAGAGCAGCAGCCAAAAAATGATTTTATCAGGTTTGCTCAATGGTGGCAACTTTAAGATATGTGAAAATTTTAGAGATTCTCTATCTTTGGGTCAACCATGACCAGGATCACAGAGAATCTTTACAGAGGTTTACAATTTGGGATGAATACCCTTGGAATGGTGAGGGAGTAGGAATGGATTTACAGAGAAAAAATTGCAGACTACAGGAATCAGGAGCACTGCTCAGGTGACCCTGGAGATA
Organism: Natrix helvetica; assembly: GCF_964273705.1. Classification (NCBI taxonomy): domain Eukaryota; kingdom Metazoa; phylum Chordata; class Lepidosauria; order Squamata; family Natricidae; genus Natrix; species Natrix helvetica. Next base: position 338,771,279 of record NC_138548.1, read on the forward strand.
CAGATAAACCTCCAAGTACTTCAATGTCCCTCTAAAAGGATGCAAATTACCAGCTGTCTGTAAGGAATATAAATCCTTCCATTCTCCACTATCCTGTCAGAGCTGAAGAAGCTTCTTGGGTGAGAAGCGAAATGTCTTCGAAAGAAAAAACAAGAAAGTCCAGTTGCCTCCCAAAAAAGCAACTTTGGGTTTAAGATATGTGGGCTTCTTTTAATTGAAGCTCTTGTGAATATGACTATTTTTAGTTGGTTATTGTTAGTGGTTATATTTTTGATTTGCAGAATCAACATGAACATTTTTCATTGGTTTTCATTTATGATTTTCTCCATTGTTGTAGGGCCACTTCCATTGCCAAATAGTATCCCATTATCATCATCATCATCATCATCATTCTTCACAATCAACTGCAATGCAAATTTTGTACTGAAAAATAGTTATACAAATAGAATGTAACCCTAACCCTAAAGAAAGAAATATTCATAACCTCCATTCTTCCACCCCGTTGGCCGTAAGCACTTGAGAATAACCCAATACTCAAGAAAGAAATACTCATACCTCCATATCTTCCAGCCAGTTGGCCATAAGCGCTTGAGAATAACCTAATGCTTAGGTAAAGCAGCCTAGCAATTGACCAAACCAAACCAATACAAGTCTAGTGTATATATAAAGTAGTTCTACATTCTGGATACTGCCAGAGAAGATCTTTTGCATAGTTAACTTTTAGTACAAAGTCCTTCAGTTCAGTTGTCCTTCACAGTCACTGAGTAGTATGAGGCAGTGTCTGTCAACAAAAATGAAAGCAGAATCTTTTCTCCAGTTATCTATTTTGTCTGGTCCCTAAGTGATTTGGGGACTTACATTATAAGTCCACCTGGATAGGCACCCAGCCTTCCAGCCTATAACTAGAGCAGGGGTGTCAACCTTGATTTCATTGAGGGCCGCATCAGGGTTGTGTTTGTCCTCGGGGGAGGAGTCAGGGGGACATGGCCAGGGTAGGTGTGGCCAATTCAATGTCACTTGTATGAGGGTCGCCTGGGGTGGCCCGAGCGCTCTACCACCAAAAACAGGCTCCCAAGCTCCGTTTTCGGCTGCGACAGCCTCCTGCAACCCTCTGCCAGTGAAAATGGAGCTAGGAGCACCGCGTGTGGCTTTCCCGAGCTCCATTTTCACTGACAGAGGCACTGCAGGCCGATCCTTTGCTATTTCCAGGGCAGGCTTGTAGGCCAGATCTAAACATCCCATGGGACGAATCCGGCCCCCAGGCCCTGAGTTTGACACCCCTGAGTAGGTGCAGAATGATTCTAATTTTGTCACAAAGGTTGAAGCCGATCTTTAGGTCAAAGCTGTGATCTCTGAAGGATGGAATGAAAAAATTAGTCATAGTAAGCTGTTAGACAAATCCAACCACAGTGGTTTTATGATTTTGTATAGATGTTTTAGAAACCTCATATTTATTGGTGTATGTGTGCATGTGTTTTAAGAGTTGAACCTAGAAGTCCAGACAAAATGAGATGATCATTCAATGAGTTCTTATACCGAAGTCAGCTCTACTCCCAAAATCATGTTAGGAAATATTAAATATGTCTAAAATATTACAACCTTACTTTTAACTGAAATCTTTACAAAGTTGGAGTTTGCTCACGACAAGAGAAACTTTGCGCAAATTTCATTCTTGAGGAAAGACCAGCTAGGATTGCTAAATCTTGCTAGCAAACATCTATGGAGATTCTCAGTCATCCAGGTCATGGTTGTCCCAAAAGTGCTTTTTCAAAAGGCAACTGGACTTTGAAAATGCACTTTTGGGAATAGTTAGTAAATATTCAATCTGCTGCTAGTTGTCGGGTATGCATAAAATGGTCTCTTTTATCTTTTTGTTGCAAAGGATCTAATCTTCAAGGCTTGGAGACCACGGCCACATTTGACGTGGCTACTCAGGAGTTTATCCTAAACACACCAACCTTCTCTGCCATGAAATGGTGGCCAGGAGACCGTAAGTACCAAGCATGCTGATGAATTGGAATTAAATGGAATGAACGGCTAGATTCATTTCTTCTTTCTTTTCCCTCCAGCCTTTTTTTAATGTGAAAGTTAGAACTTTCTTGGTAGAATCATTGTTCATTGAACACATTCCAAAATCAGTCAGGACCAAGCAGTGAGCTTTTCAAGTCAGTTTCAAGTGTTTGGGTCTTGTCTTCCTTATGACGACTTTAACAATTAAATTGAACAGTTAGCCAGATGATATAGTAAGATACGGATATTCTGGACCATTATTTTTAACCAAATGATAATTTCTTTTCTTCTCATCTTCTTGCAGTGGGCCGGACTGCAAGTCACGCTGTTGTTTTTGCTCAACTTTATCTGAAAGGACGTTGTTATGGCATGCATCCATTCATCGTACAAATCCGCAGTCTCAGGGACCATTCTCCACTTCAAGGTGAGGTTTTTATGAAGCTCTTGAGAAGAGTAAGCTAGTCTTTCTATTCTGCCAGGCACTGGAGGAAGAAGAAGAAGCCACCCTTAACCAAAGAATGCCATATTCTCTTTTTGATCTCTGGAGAATCTTCTAGATACCAATTACTAGTTTGTAATTTCCTAGATCTTTGTTTTTCCCTTTTCTGAAGACAGAGTCAAGATGGGCTCTCCTTCAGACATCTTGCACTTCACCATTTCTCCTGGATTATTCATAGGTTCAGCCAAACCATTGATTAATTCCTTCATTACCCTAAAGCTGTGATGTTGAACCTATGGCACGCATGCCACAGGTGGCATTTAGAGCCATTTTTCTGCGCACATGAGGCGTTGCTGTGTTAGCTGGCCAGCGTGCATGCACACGCTAGCCAGCTGACTTCAGCCTTGTTTTGAGGCCATTTTTCACACTTTGGAGGTTTCAGGAGCTTCCCTGACACCTCCAGAGCATGAAAAACTGGCCCTACGGGCAAACAGGAAGTTCGGCAACGTACTTCCGGTTTGCTCTTAGGGCCAGTTTTAGCCCTCCGGAGGCTTCCCTGAAGGATCCAGAAGGCAAAAAAATGACCCTTCCGGTTTGCTCGTAGGGCTAGTTTTAGCCCTCCGGAGCCTTCCGTGGCCTTCCGGAGGCTTCCATGGAGGCTCCAGAGGGCAAAAAACAACCCTATGAGCAAACCGGAAGTCACTTAAAGGTTCCTCAGGCTCCTATAAAGCCTCTGAAGCCTTTGATGTGCGAAAAAAAGCACACCAAAATGGGGAGGAGTGCTGGTTGTGCGTGCATGCGCTCTGAGGCTGTGCGCATAGCATTATGGGTGTAGCACACCTGCGCATGACCCCCCTGCTCTCCCCCCACTTTTGGCACGGGAGCCACAAAAGGTTCACCCTCACTGCCCTAAAGTGTAATTCATCCCACCTTGGAGACTTAAATGAAGAGGTACATCCTACCATGTTTCTAGCAATTTCAAAGGTTTGATCTTGCCTCAACACTCTGCTTTTTTGGGGGGGGGGTTCTTTGGTTTAGTTGCCTTTAGTTGAGAAAGACTAAACAAATGTAAGAATTAAATAGCTCTGCCTGATGATGATGATGATGATGATGATGATGATGATGATGTTTCCCCTTATTTTGAATGCATCTAAAAAAGCCCTTTTTGCTCTTCAAAGCAACTTTTTCTAACCTCAGCTCATTCTGAGCTTTTTGCTTTCCCGACACCATTTCTATTGTTCAAGATTATATGCCTAAACAGGTCGTCCTTGAGTTATGACTATTATGGAGCCTGCCCATTACAATTGTAAATCATAGTTGGTCATGTGACCAATCTAATTGTATTGCAGCAGTCATTAAGGGAACCCATTGTTCACTATGACATAATTTGGCTAAAACCTACAAGTGCCCATTTTGGGCGAAACTGTCATAAAATGAGACCATGCGACTACAGGATGTTGCAAATAGCCATGAATGTGGCCATGTTGCTGAGCGCCCAGTGTGGTCATGTGACTAGAGGAGGGGCAACCGTTAAAACTTTGGATCTGGGTCATTAGTTCCCTTTTTTTGGGTCTAACTTCAAATGGTTGCTAAGCAACTGGTCATACATTAAGGACTACCCACACTTTTCCTTCTTCTCATATAGATTCTTTCCACACCTAAAGAAAAATGAGAAAGAAGCTTATTTGAAACATTTTTTCTCTCTTTCTCCAAACCACCTCTTCAACTTTTTCAGTGGTGGTTTTAAGGTCTTCCCCACAAAGCCTTCCCATACTTGCCCCCCTTTTGCATTTCTTTTAACAGATTAGTTTTGTATCCTCGTTGTGCAATGGAAGATTTCCATTTTATGAAATCATGTTACTCATTGCTTTTTTTTTATTCCTCAGGAATAACTTTAGGGGATATAGGTCCCAAAATGGGCTTTGAAAATGTTGACAATGGCTTTCTCATCCTGAAGAACGTCCATGTTCCAAGAGAAAACATGCTGGCCAAATTCTCTCAGGTATAGATAGATAATTCTCACGTATTCCAATGAGTTTCAGAGCACCAAAGATCACAGAATTCTGATATCTGGTTCAGAATGTTAATAAATCTTCCTCTCCTCTCCTCTCCTCTCCCCACCCCTCTCCCTCTCCTCTCTGAAATTGTAGTAGCCAGGGCTACAGAAGGTTGAAATGTAAAAAGTTGAGCCCTGCATACACTACCTACTATTACTACTAGTATTGTTGTTTGCACAATCAGCCAGATGTTTGGACTTTATTTGGCATATTTATCCACCTATCGTCCTTCCCAAGTACCTGGGCAAGACATGTCGTTGTTTGATAGTGTTAAAGGCATTGTTTCAGGAGTAAGCGGTTCCTAGCAAAGCTACCTTTTGTAATTGACTGATGGAGATTTTGTCAATGACGAAAGTATTCAAATAGTGCTCCAGAGGTTTTTGGGATTTCCACCCAAGGCGCCTATTATTATTGGTACTATCTTTGTTTTCTGTTGCCACAGTCATTCTACTTCTACAAACAGGTCTTTGCATTTTGTTACTTTCTCCAATTCTTTCTGGAGTCAATCATCAACTAAATATATATCAATGCCACACTCAATCTAGACAGCATCCTATCAACCAGAAATATTTTGTGGAAGAACTAGTTTTGATTTTCCTTTTAAACATACATTTAAAAAGGAATGCTCAAATCATTCAGCTTTTGTAATGATTTTTCCTTTTCGGTGTTATTTGGGGGGGAGTGTCCCAAAAGTACTTTTCCAAAAAGCAACTAGACTTTGTTTCTCCAGAAGCTTCTTGGATGAGAAGCAAAATGTCTTCAAGAAAAAAAAAATCCAGTTGCCTTTTGAAAAAGCACCTTTGGGACAACCATGACCTAGATAGTTGAGAATCTCCTTGGATATTTGGGGGAGGGGTATTACTCTCTAGCCCAGGGGTGTCCAAACTTGGCAACTTTAAGACTTGTGGACTTCAACTCCCAGAATTCCCCAGCCAGCTCTGCTGGCTGGGGAATTCTGGGAGTTGAAGTCCACAAGTCTTAAAGTTGCCAAGTTTGGACACCCCTGCTCTAGCCGAAGTACACTTTGGTTCACATTAAATATACTGCATTCACCCATAATTTTTATATAGGATGAAGAAGCAAAATTGGCCTATATTTGCTTCTCAGCCTAAGTCTTCACTGGCAATGTTACACTTTCTTTCTGACACAAAACATGCAGGATTTAAGAATAAATTCTGACAATTATTTTTTTCTTAATGCCTATCAGCTCTGTTCCCCAATATCTTTGTCTTTAAAATCTGATCTTACAGGTTCTACCAGATGGTCAGTATAAGAAACAAGGATCTAAGAAAATCAACTATTTGACTATGATTGTGATTCGGGTATCCATGCTTCGGGGTTCAATTATTCCCTGTCTGATGAAGGCTTGTACTATTGCTATCCGATACTCTGTGGTGCGTCGGCAATCTGAGTTAAAGCCAGGGTATGATATGAAAAGAGAGAAATGCTTCTGTCTGAATGCTTAATTTCCCATAGTTACACACCCACAAAAGGGACGTGGTGGCCCAGTGGCTAAGATAGTGAGCTTGTCGAGCAGAAAGGTTGACAGTTCGAATCTCTAGCGCCATGTAATGGAGTGAGCTCCTGTTACTTCTCCCAGCTTCTGCGAACCTAGCAGTTCGAAAGCACGTAAAAAATGCAAGTAGAAAAATAGGAACCACCTTTGGTGGGAAGGTAACAGTGTTCTGTGCGCGTTCGGCATTTAGTTATGCCGGCCACATGACCATGGAGACGTCTTTGAACAGCGCTGGCTCTTCGGCTTTGAAACTGAGATGAGCAGCACCCCCTAGAGTCGGGAACGACTAGCACATATGTACGAGGGGAACACACATACACCTAATGCTAATCTCTTCTTACAATATTGTTTTTTATTTTGAGCAGGGGTAGGAAATTGGTACTGTTTTGTATGTTGCTAGACTACAATTGTCAGCACTTATTCTGAACACTATTGCCTAGAATTGCTATGTTTCTGCTCAAGTAGGAAAACATTATTTTAGAAATATTTGGGGGGGTCCAGATGCCGTACAATCTGATTTTCCCATGGATGCCATAGTCACAGCTCAACTCTCCCAACTTCGATCCATGTTGCTGCTACCAAAGAAATCTTTTCCACAATATATTAGCATAAATCCAGGAAGTCACCTGGCATTGATAACTTAATTTATTTAATTCAATCAACATTGGTGGGTTCTGTTGTTGATTATGTATTCCAGGAAGTAATTTTTGATACAATTCTTTCTGACTGAAACAAAGCAGTCGTTTTTTTTATTTTTAAGTAAGTAAAAGTCAATGAGCTAGGAAAATATAAATACAGTTTGCTGTCAATCATGGGAATAACAGCTTCAATTTTTTCTTAGACAGAGATGTATTCACTGACCCTTAGGTAGCATTTGGAGAAAATTGCTCAATCCTAATCATTATTTATACTCTTACAATTCATAAAAAATACTAAGAAGCCTTAAAGGCTTTTTTTTTTGCAGACTTCATAGAATTGAATGCAATATTTGATTTTATTGCTATGGATGAGATAGAAATTGAAGAATCTACCATTAAAAGGCTATTTATTATTAATGCCCTTTGTAGCATATCCTGCTTTGGTTCAGATTTGTCTATGCTGGACATCAGTTTACTATATCTATGTCTAGGGCAGGTATGTCAAACCCAAGGCCAGCGGGCCGGATCCGGCCGACAGGTTGCTTAGATCTAGCCCATGGGGCCACCCTGGAAACAGCGAAGGATCAACCTGAGGTACATCTGCCAGCAAAAATGGGCTCCCAATCTCCGTTTTCGACTGGGACTGCCTCCTGCAATCCTCTGCCAGTGAAAATGGAACTCAGGAGGGTCCCATGCTGGATCAGCATTGTAGTTGTGCTCTATGGACCAGCTGGGGGGACGGACGGGACGGAACGGATGGCAGATGGGACGGACGCCTCCTGCAGCACTTTGGTGAGCCATTTTAACTGGCAGAGTGCTACAGGAGACCATCCAGGCTGAAAATGGGATGTGGGGTGTGTGTGTGCACGCACCCCCCCCAATGCCCCATTTTTCCTAGCAGAGGCACTGCAGGCCAGTCCTTTGCTAATTCCAGGCTGGCCCCGCACGTGAGATCTCAGCACCCTAAGGGCTGGATCCGGCCCGCGGGCCGTGAGTTTGACACTCAAGTTTGAGTTTGGGATGAGGCAAGTCTATTGGAGGACCAAACTGTATCACCCATGGCTATAATGTCTCATGCTAATCTGCTGTCTTCAGATGAAATAAAGAAATATAACTATTGTGAAAAAGAGGGAAAAGAAGCTGAGATTTTGTGGTTTACACTAAGTTTGCTAATGGAAGCCAAAAGTGTAATCAAGTAGAAAGCTCCTTCTGTTTTGAAGATAGTTTGAAGATATGTGGGCAAAGTTTCCATTCATCATGGTTAACCCTCAATATTTCCTTTCCTCAGTGATCCAGAGTCTAAGGTTTTGGACTATCAGACCCAACAGCAGAAGCTATTTCCTCAGCTGGCCACTGCCTATGCCTTTCACTTTAGTTGTGACTATCTGCAGGAGACTTTCGAAAGATGCTACAACCAGACCAAAGAAGGAAAATTTGACTTGCTTCCAGAGGTAATGTGAAAGAGACATATAGCATCTTTTCATGTATTTAGAATGAGCCACAGTGACGCAATGGTTAGAGTGCAGTACTGCAGGCTATTTCTGCTGCCTGCTGGCTGCCTGCAATCTGGCAGTTCAAATCCCACCAGGCTCAAAGTTGACTCAGCCTTCCATCCTTCCGAGTTGGTCAAATGAAGACCCAGGTTTTTGGGGGCAATAGGCTGACTCTGTAAACTGCTTAGAGTAGGCTGTAAAGCACTGTAAAGCGGTATATATGTCTAAGTGCTATTGCTATTGCTATAAAACCTTTGGCCCGTTTCATCAGTCAGCAAAATTATTCTTCACATATCCACTCAGAAAAACTATCTCATGGTCTTCAGTAAAAATTACATGTCAGTTGCCGTTGAACTGAGCTCTGTCCTATGTCTTGAGAAACCAAATAAGGATGCTTAAAATATTAAAACAGTATAAAATAGAAAACCCTCATATACTCCAAATTCTAATGCAGGCACTATTACTCAGACTCCGGCAGCAATTCCTGTAGGTTCAAGATATGTGCTCTTTATAGATTTTAAAGATGTCATGTATATCTAAAGATGAAAAGATGGAACAATATGCTTCAATATGGTCTACATTTAAAAGCTTAGGCATTAACTATATTTGTATCATTATGAGGATCGAGATTGTTGGGAACAATGTGCTGACTCTGTAAATCGCTTAGAGAGGCCTGTAAAGTGCTATAAAGCAGTATATAAGTCTTAAGTGCTATTGCTATTATTATATGGATCCTTTTTTTCCCTTTTGTTTAGTTTCCTTTTAGTTTAGTTCATATCAGTGGTGGGTTCTGGATTCCGTTCCAACCGTACCGGTTGGAACGGCCCCAGAGTTACCCACAGGCACGCGCGTGGCACAAACATGTGGTCTAGCATCAAATGACGCTTCCACAAGCTTCCACAATGTTCCAGCTGCTCCGCAGAGCATCGTGCAGGCGCCATACGCGCCATGCACGTGCGCGGAAGCGCCAACAGCATAAAGCACTGGTAAGGAGTGTGGGCGGGCGGGTGGGCCCTCCGGAGCACCGTACGGGAACGGTATCTGGTGCTCCGGGCAGGATCCCGTACACCCGTACCGGGGTCTACCGCCTGCAACCCACCACTGGTGCATACACATTATCAACTGTAAGATCTAAAGCAGTGTTTCTCAAACTTGGCAACTTTAAGATGTGACTGGGAAATGTTGAGAGTTGAAGTCCACATGTCTTAAAGTTGCCAAGTTTGAGCAGGATTGATTTAGACTTTTTAATTGAAATGTATTTTCTATTGTTTTCTGTATTTCACTAATAAAATGAATTTTAAAAGCAATCCAAAGAGAGAGTTTCAGAAGGAATGTGATTGGAGCTTTTTCCTTGTTTGAAACAGAAGACTTTGGCTCAATGGACAGTTGTGGTTTCAAGAGATATTTGTGCATTGGCCTGTTTTACAACCACAAAACAAAGGCTTCGGGCATGGTCCAAGTAATGTTAAGAGCTTTTAAACCTGTTGTCCAGTATGGATGCTGTTATTAATAGCAGTCGTGCTTTTTTAATAGATGCAATATTGATTTAAGAAGGTAGGGAGAGTTTTAAGGGTGTGCTTAACTCTCTCCAGTATGAATCAGTGGGACTTGATCTAACCACTGGTAAGTATTTCTTGCCTACATTTGAGCGAATAAAATATTTTCCAAGCTGATGTCCTCCAGATGTGAGGGTCATTCCAATAGGAGGTTCTCAGACTTACTGTGCAAGACTTTTGAAGGCTAGAGAAGACTAACCTAAATAATGTTTATTTATTTATACTGTACTTGTTCCCAGCCTCTAATCCCTGGTCTGAATTTACCATATGAAATGTGAATTTAAAATAGAAACAGATGTAAAACCTCATAAATGTACATAAGAAAAAGAAAGTGTTCTTGCTTAATCATTTATTTTTCATACTCTGAATGGAAGTATTGGAGTTATATACCATTTTTTAAAAATGTATTTGAGTCTGTGTTTACTCTTGACAAGTTCCTGCAGTTTTCTTGTCAAGATTTTGGAAGTGGCTTGCCATTGCCTCCTCCTTAAGATGAGAGAGAGGGACTGGCCCAAGGTCAGCCAGATGGCTTTGTGCAGTGGTGGGATTCAAAATTTTTTTACTACCGGTTCTGTGGGTGTGGCTTGGTGGGCGTGGCATGGCTTGGTGAGTGTGGCAGGGGAAGGTAAAATATCCATTCCCTCCTGATCAGCTGGGACTCGGGAGGCAGAGAATAGAGTTGGTATTTACCGGTTCTCCAAACTATTCAAAATTTCCGCTACCGATTCTCCAGAACTGGTCAGAACCTGCTGAATACCACCTCTGGCTCTGTGCCTAAGTACAATTCATGATCTCCCAGTTCTAGTCTGATGAATTCACCACTACCTCAAACCGGATCTATCTTACCATTTTAATTTCTGCCATTTCGCAGCTTCACGCCCTGGCAGCAGGCCTAAAAGTGATCACTACCGAGTATTGCTCAGCTGGAGTGGAAGTATGTCGAAGGGCTTGCGGGGGACACGGCTACTCTCTTCTCAGTGGCCTGCCTTCTATTTATATGAAAGTGGTCCCATCGTGTACTTATGAGGGAGAAAATACTGTCCTCCTGCTGCAAACAGCCAGGTAACCTCCGTTAAAAAAATGTTAACTTTCATCTCTGAAGCCTTGCTAGAAACATCCTAGATCTAAGCAACTTAGAACGAAAAATAAATTTCCTGACTGTTAGAACAATTAAGCAGTGGAACAACTTGCCTCCAGAAGTTCTGAATGTTCCAACACTGGAAGTTTTAAAGAAGAGATTGGATAAACATTTGTCTGAAATGCGTGTTTCCTGCCCAAGCAGAGGGTTGGACTAGAAGACTTCCAATGTCCCCCCAAATATTCTATTCTATTCCATTCCATTCCATTCTATTCTATTCTAAAGCTTTTCCAGAATACCTTTTACAAGCACTTCTGCAGCTTGTTTATAAAACGAGGGGTCTCTAGCAGTCCAGCACTTGCATATTATGAAAGAAGTTCCTGCAGGAAAATGCTGCAGGGAGAACTTTTACATTTGCATTCTTACTTCTAAGTGTGTATATTCCTTTACTTAAAGATGGGGAGCTATTACTGCTCATTGGCTCCAGATATCTTAAGGAACAGAATATCCGAGAACATTCCCACTTCTTAGGAGACAAAGCTGCAAGAATACTTGAATTACAGCTTTTGTGACGAAGGGGGGAGGGGAATTGGCTGGATTGAGTTTCTCTCTAAGGTTCCAGAAAAGAATACTTTTCCCTTTCTTTTTAATGTTGCGGTTATCTTTAAAGGGGCAGGGCTGAACTAAGGAGCTAAGGAAATATAGTGGTGTAGCATTCATAAGGAAACAGGGCAAATAATGTGAGCACAGATTACATAGTAAAGTTCTTTTCTGTATTCTGATGTCCAAAAGCCATCTTTTTTTGCATCCCTATCGTTCATCTCTGAAAATAATTGTCATCATTCAACTCGTCTTAGGATGTGTCTTGGTTTTCATTTTTCTTCTTTATTTTCAGATTTCTTATAAAATGCTATGGAATGGCACAAATGGGCCAGCCACTTCCTTCATCAGTTGCCTACTTTTCTTCAGTGGTTTTTGGAAAATGTCAGGCCCAGGGAAAAAATGATTTCTTAAATCCTGATATTTACACAGATGCCTATAAGCATAGAGCCCTCAGGTTGGTATAAAGAAACTGGAATAGGGTTCAATATATACAGGTAGTCTTTGCTAAGTGAATTCCACCTGATTTTATGACTTTTTTTACACAGTCCTTAAGCAAGTCACTGCAATTGTTAGGTGAATCATGCAGACACCATTAAGCAAATTTGGCTTCCCTTGCTGACTTTACTTGTCAAAAGCCAGCTGGGAAAGTTGCAGATGATTTATCTGTTATGTACCTGGGATGCTGCAGCTGTTGTAAATACATTCCAGTAACAAGCACCTGAATTTTGATCACATGATCTTAGGGATGCTGTGATGCTTGCTCAATACAAGGACCCAGTTATAAGACACTTTTTAGTGCTGTTTTAACTTCAAACCGTCAGTAAATGAATGTTGCAGGTACATCTATTACATGCCAATCCAATAGTAGGATGGTAAAAGATCAGAGAAAATTAAAGATGAGGCAGAAGACTTTAGCCTAAGGTCTTATTTCTTAATATAAGCTTCTTCCCAGAATTCATATGTTTTTCAGTTGGTTCCCCTAATTCTTGGGATTAAACAAATTGGTCATATGAATATAATAGCAGGAGAAAATCTGTGTTGTCACTAAGAGTTGACACCAGCTAATGGCGCACCATCATTAAAAAAAACCCTCTCATTCAGTACTATACTTACCAAAGGAGGATGATTCTTCATCTCCAAAGGAAGAATAAACCGAGGTGTGTGTGTGTGTTCAAAAATAGAAATCTTGTGTAAAATTCCTTTTCCCGCCTTGTCCATTTAAGGATGCCAGTTGCAGCTGAATCCATACTGAAAATATTGGTGCATATTTCTGTCCATTGTCCCATTAAAGTAAAATGTTAACTAGTGACTAACATAAACTCCTAGTAAATTAAGATTCCCCTTTATAAAATTAAGTGATTTACCCCATCATTCATCACTTTACCTCATAAACAAGAATGCATGCATGGCCATGCATGCAGTTTACTCTCTCCTTCTGATACTTTTAGCAAACAGATTCCATGCAGGCCTGCTTTCCCAGCCGAGTAAATAGAATCAAAGGCTCCAGTTTTATTAGCAGGGCTGTTCATAGTCAATTTGGTCTCCTGCTGATCCTTTTGTTTCTAGCAGCCTCTATTTTCAAAATGATGCCCCTGTCTCATTCATAAATAATTGGCCGGAAGAGGATTCTATTGAACTTACTTTCTGGGAAGGTCATTGGATACAATATTTTTAGATTCCATGACTTCAGGACTGTTGATGAAACACCTCAACTGAGATATTTTACCCATAGCATCACAATCATCTCCATTGATTAACACTTGGACCAAATACTCACATAGTCAGAACTTTACACAGATGGTACAGAAAAACAACCCAAATTGAAATGTAACCATGGCCACGGAGACGTCTTCAGACAGCGCTGGCTCTTTGGCTTTGAAACGGAGATGAGCACCGCCCCCAAACGTTAATATTTATTTGTATTCTTCTCTTCTCAGGTTTATAAGAAATGCAGCGATGAAGCTTCAGCAGTTGGTTCAGGCAGGAAAAGCACAACATGAAGCCTGGAACCAGTGCACTGTGCAACTAGCAAGAGCTGCAATGGTTGGTAACTACGTTGTGCTTTTCCCCCAATTAGTTATTTTGCCAGGAATTGAGAATCCACCAATTAAATTAGGCTCAGGCAATGAAGCCAAGGAAAATAAGGCCGTTCACACTTTGAAAAAGCACCTTTCGTGTAGGAAGAATGGAAGGGAAAGATGGCATTGATTTTTTAAGCTTTAAGCTGTGCCAGTTTTTTTTCCTAATCTGCCTTCTCCCTATTTTAAAAAGAAACTTTTAAAATTAATTTTTGACCCAAAATATGTCATCCAAAATTAGAGATATATTAGTTGAGTCAGGTTCTATGCAGTTAGTAGGCTTTGGACTTATAACATTTGCTTCAGTTCCACTCTTCATCCTATCACTAACATTCCCATACATTTTTAACTACATCTAGCATTACCTAATTCAAGTTTCATCTAGAGGCACAAACATGAAGCAGGAACATAATTCAAGAGCTGTTTGTCTCCAACAAGGACTAAAAACACACAAGCTAACAAAATTTATCTGGAGTCAGCTGGCTGCTTTTACTTCTATCTTACCCTTTGTTTAGCAAGAAGCCTCACTGAAAAACATTGTTCTGTTCACTTCCATAGGCATCTAAACCTGAGTTTTGGGGTTGTGCCTTATCATCTGACTATTCAGCTGAACAGGAGAAGCTTGTGAATGATTCCACTGAATCCTGGTTTACTGATTTCTGAAGCTGATAATCCTGAAGCACAGGCTCAGCTGGAGTAGCATTGTCATATTCTAGGGCAGGGGTCTCCAACCTTGACAACTTTAAGCCTGGTGGAGTTTAAGCCTGGCGGACTTCAACTCCCAGAATTCCCCAACTAGCTTGCTCTGGGAGTGAAAGTCCGCCAGGCTTAAAGTTGCCAAGGTTGGAGATGCCTGTTCTAGGTCAAAGACAGACTGTGAATCATGACTTATAACAATTGTCAAATTGGTGTGTCTGTATGTGTGTGTTAGAAGAACAGAGTCCTACCTTATAGTAAGCAGCTGTTAGGGCCAGCTGTTTCCTGCATGGTCCACCAATTTGTTCTTTCTTAAGTTTTCTGTTGACTTTCCTTTTTTGTAGTAATAGCTCACGGCATGTGTTAAGGTCTGTTATATTTTCTCTAAGGAGTTAGGTGAATGTAAATTCAAAATGGGGGACACAAACGATTACTTATGTTAATGCTGCTTAACAGGCCTACTAATAAAAACATAGGGATTTGTCTAGAGCCACCCACCTTCAATCTCAAACTGGCCAAATATGGAGGGACATTAACCAGTTTGGGAAAAACATGCCTTTCAAATGTACCTCGCAGATATGTAAAAATATTTCCAGACAAATTTTCTGACTCCAGTTACTAAAATCACTTTGATCAGCTATTGCAGATATTGAAATGGAAACTCCACTGTGTAGAAGTAGAATCTCTCCAATGGATATATTTCCCACCATCTTTGACATACAAACTTTATAAGATCAGGGATATGACTCTCTGTTAACTTTTTCAGGCTCATAGCCATTACATCGTGGTACAAAAATTTACTGAAGAGTTGGGGAAACATGCAAAAGGATCTGCCATCAGGAGGATTCTCAAAACTCTCTGTGATCTCTTTGCACTACATGGGATTTTCTCTAATGCAGGAGATTTTATGCAGGATGCGTATTTTTCTACAGAGCAAATTGACACGGTGACTGAAACTTACCTGGACCTCTTAGCAGTCATTCGGTGAGGTGATTTTCTTCTCTTTGCAAAAATACATTTAATTGTGTATCTTGCAAATCTAACAAATTGCCTAATCTTTGAATAAACAAAAAAGGGAGGTTGGCACATTTCAGGGATCCTTCGAGAAGCACTGATATTGCTTATTGTTCTCCATAAACCTACTTTGCATGTGCTTCTCTATCAAGACTCACTGTATCATGTGACATTTCTGTGGGCACTGTATGAGTGAGTGAATATGAAAATGGAGTTAATGTTTACTTGCAGAGTCTGAGCAAAAGCCAATTTGCCCAAGAAATGTCTATTTTTATACAATTTAATTGTATCCCGCCTTTATTATTTTATAAATATCTCAAGGGGGTGAACATACTTCCTTCCTTCATCCTCTAATTTTGTCCATAACAACCTTGTTGGTGAGCTGAGAGTTTGGCTGAGAGACAGTGACTGGCCCAGGGTCACCCAGCTGGCTTTCGTGCCCTAAAGTGGGACGAGAGCTCAATGTCTCTGGTTTATAGCCTTAACCACTAAATCAGACTGGCTCTAGACCACAGTCACCGAGGAACACACTAGGTCCACAGTAGATCAGCCTCTTCAAACGTCTGGTTGACTTCCTCATTGAATTTTCCTTGTGGGAACCTGGCAATGAGTGTTAAAAATTCCTTTCCTTCCTTCCCACCTTCCTCTTTCTTTCCTTCCTTTTTCCTTCCCTTCCTTCCTTTCTCCTTCTCTCTTCCTTCTTTCCTTCTCTCCCTTCCTCCCTGTTCCTTCCTTTTCTTCCCTCCCTCCTCTATACTTTCTTACCTGAACAGAAAAACAGAAAACTTACTTACTGACTTCCCTCCCCTCCCCAGTAGGCTGGTGTCAGCGTTCCAAATATCATGCAGAATTAAATCATTGTCCAAGGCAAAGTAGTCCTTAAAACTCCAATTTAATAAGACAGGCATGTTGGCATTAAGCTGGTGAAATTTCAACTCTAAGGTACATCCGGTGAATTCACCAAGTTAAAAGTTCATCATCTATCCCCACACCCCCTAATTCATCACATGGTCCAATCTTCATCTTCCACGCTGGCATGTACACCCCTCTCTTCCGGCCAGGTGTCGAGGTGCGGAGACAAAAGACGACCTTGAGCTTCTAAGAAATTCATAACAATACATTCTACAATCCTACTCCTTTCTATTCCCCCCTCCCAACTACTATACCAGCATAATATATATATGTTTTAATTATGTGGCAGGCCAAAGATCCTAAAAGGAACAGAATTACAGGCCTGACAAATGGCTGGGAAACTGTCACAGAACATTAAAAAACAGGAGTGTCAAAATCAAGCCGAATCCAGCCCATGGGATGCTTAAATCTGGCCCGTGGAGCTGGCCTGCAAATAGCAAAAGACTGGCCTGTTGGTGCCTCTGGCAGCCAAAACAGGGTGTGTGTGTGTGTATGTGTGTGTGTATTTCAGCCTGGGCAGCCTACTGCAGCATTCTGCTGGCCAAAACAGGACGTGGGGTTCTTTAAGATTTAAGCACCCCCCTGGCCAGCCCACAGAGGAGAACTACAATGCTGATCCGCCCCTTGAAGGAATCCAGTTTGACACCCCTGTTAAAAAAGGATCACATGACCATAGCAGCGGCCCAGCAGTGCTGAAGCAGCCACAACTTTCCCACATTTCATTCCCTCAGGAATAATGGGGCCTGGCATTCTATAAGTTAGCCCAGTACTGTACCTTTGCTGACAAAGTTTTGTCCTATGACGCAATATTTTGCCCTGTTAAAGGTTACAGACATAAGAGTTTTAGCAGTATATAAATCTTGTTTGACAAGAGTGAAAATAAATGGGAGAAGCAACATCTGTTTGGCAGCAGATAAGACATATTGATTTTTACAGAGTGTAAAAAAGCAGCCTAGGTCTAATGTGCTTGACTTATTATAAACAAAACCATAATTACTTATTTTTTTCATTTTGTGTTCTATTGCTACCATTGAAATACTATCCTAGTATTCTCCCCCACCCCCCAAACCCATTCCTTTCCTCTGTAAAACAGGATTATATGTCTTTTGGGGGTCTGAAAATCATCCTAGTCTTTTAAGATTGTAAAAAGGCTGATTTGTTTTGGGAGCAAACCAGGGTAAATGGAACCGCTGAGAAAAATTTCCAGTGGTCATAAGAGGGCATAGCTCCAATAAGCTTCTTGCTTTATCTTCAGAGTTAATAGAACTCTGAATTGTGTTTCATATTGTGAAACACATGGACTGTGTATATAATTTATAAAGCTTGCAGAACCTGGTTATATTGGCAGACAATTATGGCACATATTTTTAGTTTTGTTGAAGTGATATGTGTATAAGTTCAAAGAATGTACCGTAATCGAACAGCAAACTAAGAAAAAATGTAGAGGGAAATTAGAAGGTGAGGTTTTTTATGAGTGGGTGGAAAGGGTAAAAAAGCAGCCTCCAGTAAAATGAATGGAATTAAAAATGAAAGTGATGATATTATACTCATAAAGTATTTTCCGTGCTCTTTCAGGAGAGATGCAGTGCCATTGGTGGATGCTTTTGACTTTTCTGATGCATTGTTAAATTCAGCCCTGGGAAGCTATGATGGCCATGTCTATCAGAGGCTTTATGAGTGGGCCAAGAAGTCACCAACCAATCACCAGGTGAGAAGAATCAATGAAATAACAGTAGCATTAGCACTTAGATTTATATACTGCTTCACAGGGCTTTCCAGCCCTGTCTAAGTGGTTTATTCCACAATTATTATAAAGTTCTCAGAATGTAGCATACAACCTTTTTGTCCATTTTCAAATAATTGATGGGGAATCGTTCACTCAAGCCCTGGCTACCTTGCTATAGTGGCCATAGAGAATGGCCTTGAAGGACAAGAGGAAGAACTACCAAAGCAATGGTCAGATAAGTGGGCTTGTGTCCATTCCAAAAAGTAATTTGAAAAAGCATCAAACACAACCTCCCCAGATCACGCAGATAAAACGAGGGAGGGGAAAGCACAGCCTGACTTGTAGGATTCTATTACTGTTACAGTGAAAGCAGTCCTGATTCCTGACCTATATGGCATTGGTTTCTTTGTCTTAAGTTTTTTAAGGACTATTTGCAGACCGCTATTTTGTTTTGGATAAGAACTTGGTCTAGCTGGGCTTATCAACTGGAAGGGTGGCAGTTTGAGACCCAAGCACTGCATGACGGGGTCCCAGTCTTGCCCCAGCTCCTGCCAACTTAGCAGTTTGAAAACATCTAAATGCAATTAGATAAATAGGTACCACTTCAGTGGGAAGGTAACAGCATTCCATCACCTTGGCATATAGTCATGCTGGCCATATAACCACAGAAGCATCTTTGGACAATGATGGGCTCTTCAACTGTGAATTGGAAATGAGCACCGTTCCCTAGACAGAACTGGAGAGGGGAAATTTTTACTTTCTATTAAGAACTTAGGCGCCCTGGTTTCACTACATTTAGTTTAACACAGTGACAACATAAACATGGAGTTAGTTATGAAGCTGTAATGAGAAAATCAAGCTATTATGTTCTGCCTTGTCTTTGCCAATAAGTCATATGCCTAATGCTTTCCCTTCCCTTTCCCTCTCCCTTTCCAACAGGATGATCGGGTCTTCAAGACATACTTAAAGCCACTTTTCCAGAACGCTCTTTCCAAGCTTTGAAGAGGGGTCTGGCACGGGGAAACTCTTTTCCAAACTGCCTTCCAAGCAACATTCTTGTTTTCCTTAATAAGCACATGAAATGTAATTGCAGACTGCCTTTAAGCTGGATAAGCAGCAGACTCCATTCTCCCAAAGGTGCTTTTTCCAAAAGGCAACTGGACATTGGGGTGGGGTTCCCTTTGAAAATGTTTTGTTTCTCATCCAAGAGGCGTCTTTCTTTAGAATTGAAGAGAAGAAGCTTTTTGGATGAAAAGCAAAACATTTTCAAAGGGAAAAAAAACCAAAAACAAAAAAAAATCCGGTTGCCTTTTGGAAAAAACACCTTTGGGACAACCATGACCTGGATGATTGAGAATCCCTATAAACAGCAGAGTTCTTTTGTCATACAAAAGGCAGGCAGCTGATTCCTAAAGAGCATATGATGGTGGGATGTTTCAAAAGATGTTTCACCACCGGATAGTGATTCACAGATTTTGCATACAGTCAAACGAAGTCCATCCAGTTAGAACTAGGAAAAAGTCATACATATTCCCCAAAAGAATCTTATCCATCCTGATGCCCTTCAAATATACTAGACTGCAACTATCCACAGGGAAGTTGTAGCCCAAGTCATTTGGGAGCCAGTAAGCTAGAAGAGGATGCCCTAAAGCAGCACCCCCCAATCTTTTGGGTGCCAGAGACCGGTTTCATGGAAAGAGGTTTTTCCATGGGCCGGAGGGGGTGTGGTTTCACATGCTGCCTGCCTCCTATAGATGGGGCTTCACTTGTTTGCATGGACCAGCTTCTGGCATCTCGTGGACTGATTCCTGTCCAAGGTCTAGGGATTGGGGACCCCTACCTTAAAACAGTGGTGATGAGGTGCTAATAGGAAAGGGTTCATAGAATTGAGTTGGGGGTAGTGCTTTTGAGTCAGTGCTGATTTCTAGAAATTGCCTAGACTAGTACTTGCGGTTGGGATAATAATAATAATAATAATAATAATAATAATAATAATAATAACAACAACAACAACAACAACAACAATAATAGTAACAGAGTTGGAAGGGACCTTGGAGGTCTTTTAGTCCAACCCCCTGCTCAGGCAAGAATCCCTATACCAATTCAGACAAATGGTTGTCCAATCTCTTCTTTAAAACTTCCAGTGTTGGAGAATTCACAACTTCTGGTGGTAAGTTGTTCCACTGGTTAATTGATCTAAGTGTCAGGAAATTTCTTCTTAGTTCTAGACTGCTTCTCTCAATGATGAGAGGGAGGGACTGGCCCAAGGCCACCGTTGGATTTATGCCTGCATTGGCATTAGAACTCACAAGTCTCCCAGATTCTAGCCTGGTGCCTTAATCATGACACAAAAGTTTTAAGGCTTATTTAATTTTTGAAAAAGTTCCTAGTGAAACTCCCATTGGAGGCTTACTAGAGTTATGGACCAAATCAATTTCACAAAATGACCCTGAGGTAGTATCGCTGGGAGGCAATTAGAAAATTACGCCAGCTGTCCTTACCGATTGAATACACACTCACCTCAAATCTAATTTTGCTTTACTTGAGTGCGTTCTCAGAACCAAACACATCATATATATTGTGCTGCCCCTCCCTTCCATCCCTTCTAAAATCTCAAAACTTGGGATGCTTTTTCTTACAGCGCATATTACAAATGTTTGACGTTTTATCTTGCGATTGTTAACACTGGATTCAGATCTGTATTCAAACTGGATCTCATCTCAACTGTGTTTTGGACATTTGCTATTTCTCTATCTTCTACATATAAAGTAACAAAAAATCACCGAGAAGTTAAAAGGAATATGTTGAAATATAGTGACCTTGAAACATAGATGAGAATTGAATAAAAGAAGGAATTAGGTACAGCCAGAGGTATTACAAAGACATTTACAACCTCTGTGTGATGAGCTAGTAAATTTAAACTGGAATGTGGGATTTGTCTGCTACTGCTTGGCAGTTACATTATATTTGTCTCCGTCCTACAATCCCATTTACGAAGGAGCTTTTGAAGGACAAAAGAACACAATACACGATTAGTTATATTTGTTATCTAGCTAAATTAAGAATAAAATGACTGACAGCCATTATATATATATTTTTAACTGTGTTCAACATGCCCTGTTTCAAGTTGGAGACAATTGTTCAGAACTTTCTGGAAAGTTTCCAATAGTGTTTTATTTTTTCTGGAGAAGTTACAAGTTCTAAATCAAGCATTGAACATCTTGGAACATCCAGGACATTTCCAACCATCTCAGACTAACCCATTTCAAGCTTGAAATGTTTTGAATATAAAACAGTCTCCTCTTAACATTCCACTGTGTAAAGCATTTGCTCATCAGGCATGTATTTTAAATTAGGAGTGAAAAGGTTCCTTTTTAAAAAAATCTAATGGGTATCACAAAATACATACCTAGAGAAGCAGCCTTAGGTTTGTTCCCTTGAAGGCTAGCAACCAGGTGAAAAGGATGGATTCGGGCAGATCAGGTGTCACAACCAGGGGGCTCATTTGGCTGCTGCTAAAAGTTATAAAGGCAGCTTAATTCACCTCATAAAGCTATTTAAAAATGTTTCTTGACGCACTCAACTGAGGACCTGATTGGTACAGTGTTGAAGGTGCAGGCTTAGAAACCAGAAGCCCAAACCAGGAGACTGTGTCTTCTAGTGCCCGCTTAGGTACCAAAACCAGCTAGGTGACCTTGGGCCACTTTCTCTCTCAGGTGAGTCCACCTTGCAAGCTATTGCTGTGCAGCAAATAGGGATCAGAAGCATTAGATATGCTGCCTTGAATTACAGAAAATAAAGACAGAGATCAAATGATGAATTAAAATTTGGCAATCAAGTGTAAAGATTTAATTACTATAGTCATGAGGGATTGAAATTTTAAAGTTCAAGAGGTGATATTTCAGAATCTTGACAAAGTGCTATGAATAATAAAAACCGTATTTTATTATAAAAGATTTTAATTAATAAATTATGATCTGGGCTGGGCATAGATGAATGACTCCTGTGATTTACAGACAATAAAAATTAGCTTGCTCCAGTCATTTCCTTTATCAGATTTACTTTGCTCTACAACATTTAACATTTATTTCAAAGTTTCTATTCCTTTTTTAGAGATAATCTTCCCTCCCCAGCAAAAGAAAAGAAATGGCAAAAATAATAATTATCCACACAAAGATTCTTTTCGGTCAGAAGTAGAGGCACAATTTCCTGCAATGTCAGCCACAACAACAAAAACCAAACCATTGTCTTTCATTGCATATTTCAGTGCTTACAAAAATCTTATTAAAACTGCTGTTTTTCTCAAATCCAATAACATTGAGAGTTGTGTACCATGTTGCAAATTCTAAAATGAGCTGCTTAATTGGTACAAAACATTACTGTTTGCCCAGATTCATTATGAATTTCATCTTATTAAAAATACTAAATTGTTTCTAATGCAATTAAAGTACAAGTGCTAAGGGTTTGCATCGGATTAATATTTAAACTTAACGTTTGCTCTCTATGTAAAAATTCCTAAGAATAGATCCAGTCCCAGAAATGTATGATCTCTCCCACTTAGTCTCTATACATACGTACATATGTACTGTATGTATGCATGCGTCTGTCTGTCTGTCTTTCTTATCTATGTATTTAAGCTAATTTGTAGAGGTAGTCCTCAAATTATGAGAATTGGGACCAGAATTTCTGTTGTTAAACAACTTAAGCCAGGGGTGTCCAAACTTGGGAACTTTAAGACTTGTGGACTTCAACTCCCAGCATGGCTGGCTGGGGAATTCTGGGAGTTGAAGTCCACAAGTCTTAAAGTTCCCAAGTTTGGACACCCCTGGCTTAAGCGAATCATACCTGATTTTATGAACTTTTTTTTAACCACAGTTGTTAACTGAATCACTGCAGTTGCTAAGTGAATCATTGGATCATTAAGCTTCCAGTGATAATATGGCTTCCAAAGCTATCACTAATCTGGCTTCCGGCCATTGAGACTGCTTGTGCGAAGCCAGCTGGCAAATGGTGATCACATGACCTTAGGACAACGCAGCTGTCGGAAAGACATGCCCACTGCCAAGTATCCAAATTCTGATCACATCTGTGATTATGCTGTGATAGTCATAAGTGTGAGTACTGGTCATAAGTCACTTTTTTTCAGTGACTATAGCAGTGCTGTTATAACTTCAGTCGCTAAACAAATGATTGTTTGTCGAGGACTAGCTGCATAGCTGCTCAATACATAGTGATTCCAGGGGGTTCAAACCCACAATTTAACCCCCCCCCCCCACATACACACACCGTGTTGTAGTGACAACAGAACCAGATAAGCCACTTGATCAGCTCTGAGTAGGATCCCCAAGCCCACTGACAAAAGGATGTCTTCAAGGCCTCACAAAAAAGCAACCAGGTGGGGGCCAATCTTATCTATGAGGGAAATGATGTTCCAAAGGGAGGGAGCCACCAAAGAAAAGGCCCTTTTCCTAGATTCCACCGGATGTACTTTCCTGATAGTTGGGACTGGCAATGTGCCCTGTCTTTCTGTTTTGTTGGGCCAGAGATATGTAACTGGGGAGAATCACTCTGTCAATTAACCTGCCCCAAACCACCTAGGGCTTTAAAGTTGAAAACCAGCACCTTGAATTACACCTGGAAGCAAATCAGCAACCAGTGCAGCTCCTGCAAAAGAAGTGGCACAAATGCAAATTTGGACTCCCACAAAACCAGGCAGGCCACTGCATTTTGAGCTAATTGACAGATTCTGGGTGTTTTTCAAGGACAGCACACTGCAATAGTCAATTACATTGTGCATGATGCATCCCTCTTGTTTCGCATCGTTTTGTGATTAGGGATCACATTGGAATGGATGCCACCTCTTTCAGGAGAAACGTGTTTTTTTCAGTGAAGTATAGCTCTTGCTTTGTTCCTTATGCAATGCTGGCAACGGCACATAGCATGGTTAGGTTATACCAGGATACCTGATACTTTAGTTTCCTGTTTCAAAACATGAAAGGTGTAGGCCTGAAATAATAAGTTGTTGTAGGTCTCCATCCTCTTTTCTATTTCCACTACCAATAAAGTGTCTTTTGCAATTTGGGGGTAGGAATTGAACACAGTGGATGTAGCCTGAGCAGTTTCAGTGTCACAACCAGACCCTTCTAAACTTACAGAGGTGAAATGGGAATAGTTGCTGGCATTCAGAGAATCTGAGGTTTGCTTTTCAGCATGGCAGCTGCCCTTATGCCCTCTTCCTACCGGTATTTGCCTCTCAAGATTGTCCCAGGCTAGTCTGAATTTGGTAGATTTATGGGTCTCCGGCCACCACCCAATGCCCTGTAGCCTATAAGCTCTGTAAAATAAATTAAACTAACTTTTCATGGCAATCTGCCATGATCTGGTGCATCAATTTAAATAGCCTAGAATCAGCATGCTTAGGAAACAGCTAAACTTGAGTGTGCATCTCTTAAAATAGCATACTCTTAAATGTATTTTAAAGCAATTTCTGTACTGCTCTATATAGTTGTCAAAATATTGTTCCAGGATTCAAAATTATGTATTCAAGTCAGGAACATTTAGGCAAGTTAGTAAAAGCTTTGGAAATATATAAGAAAGGCTTGGACTCATAGCTACATAGATTAATTCCCTAAGGATGCCGGTCAGCAATAGCCTTTTTCTGTTCCAAATTGCAAACATGACTATGAAATCAAATCCATATGAAAAGTACATGCATACAGACTTACTGTCTACATCTGCGCATATTAAACTATGATTTAATATTATATATGAGTCATGACAAACTCAAGGAAAACTTCCATCTTCTCTATATGGCCACGAAGACAAGAAAGATTTCAGTTTCCATAGTTCTTGCTTTCTGGCTATAAACTATGAAAAAATCAACAAGTTGTTTAAATATTCATCAAGGTTAGTTCTAAAGTGTAATGCAAGGTTCATAAGCAAAAGTAAACCACTGGAAATTTTAAAGAGCTCTGGGCCAAATGGACCAAGTATTCAGACTCTATACTGGAAAGAATAATATGCCTGTATCTGAACGGATCCTTGGAATTTTGAGATCATGTTGGGAAGATTGTCAACAAAGGATTGCCATGGAAAGATACTTATTCATGAAACAATTGCTCTAAACGGCATAGGCAAAAAGGCAATTTATCAGAACCAAAATGATGAACTTGCTTCTGCAACCAGTTTTTGCTCCCTGCACCCCAACTCACTTCATTTTCAAAGAACGCCTTACATGAGGCCAAAGGCTCCCCTAGGGAACAAACGCTACACTAGAGAGTAGGGCTTTGTATAGCATGCCAACTTATTTAATTATCAGATGGGGCAGAGATCAGAAGAGGAGGTACGGCATATTGGCTCCTATTCTAAGAAAATGTCATTTGCATTGTCCAGCCTATTTTCCATTTACAAGTGCTTTGAAAAGCCTAGCCAATAATTTTAAGTTCTGTCTCTATTTTAAATGTTCTTTCCTTTGCCATTATTACATGTCCTAGAGTATAAAACAAATAAGTAGGAAAATAGATAGGAACAAACAGCTTGCAAATATAATTTCCAGACTGTGTTTTATTAGCGTTTTGTTGAAAAGCATTACATTTGGACATAATATTGCACATGGCATTAAAAAATAAGGATTTCTACCACAGGATGGATTTGCATTCAGAATCCAGTATAAATACTTCTAATTGTACTTTCATAGCTGCAGATATAATATTTGGTTGCTTGATTTATAATGCATAGAAAGGAACAGTTGCCTTAACTGCAAAATGCTGCATTTTGGAAAATAAAAGCAATGGAGGTTTGTTGGTAACTAAATTGTTATAATACTGTTCACTCGCTGATTAAGGAAAAACAAGGTTAGATTACATGATGGTAGTATTTCATCTCCAAAAGAACCGTAGCCATTTCTGGGGACAATCCAGATTCCAGAAGGAATTTCTCCAGTTTTAACTCCTTATTTAACTCTTTAACTCTTGTTCCCAGACACTGTAATAGTAAGGAGATGGATTAAACAGTTTAAACCTGGAGGCTGATTTTTATCATTCTATATTGTGGTCCATGACCATAACAAAAGACAAATGTTATAATGTGATCATCTGCCATATTTTTAAAGGATGTCCTCTTGTTTATCCCTTGTTTTCAAAAAGTCATAATATTAAGAGCAGCCACATGCATACGTTTCTCACGAGACAAAAGACAGAAGAGTCCAGCACATGTCCACTCTTCAGTCTTTAAAAACCAATAATAAATACTCATAGCAAAATAAGAACAGAAAGCCTCCAATACTGTTTTAGACAAAGCCTGACCCATTCCTAATGCATTGTTCTAAGGATGCCGGGTCATCTTCTTGAAAATTAAAAACAAGAGAACGAACGGAAAATCAATCATCTGATTTCCGCGCCAGCCTGCAGAAAGTCCAGTTGTGCTCGACTGTGTTTTCATTGGCTCGTTCACTCATGTGGTGGACCCTCGTGTTTCGGATGGTGAAGCCTTGCTTTGTTATATACTCCATCAGGTGGACTCTGAGAGAGACTTCTTGGTGGTAATCGCAGGGGCCAAATGTGAAAGAAACTTGGCAGTCCCTGGTGTCCATCATATGCTTATTCCACTTGGTGAAATAGTTGGAAATGCCTTCCAGCAATGAGTGGACCTTGGTTGTGATGGTTAGCTGTGTGATGATCACTGCCACCGGGTTGGAGTACTTTGATAGTTTGCGTGTACTAGACAACTCTACTACCTCTTCAAAAGTATCCACGGAATACAAAGGTTTAGGATCATTCAGACATTGTATTAAGGGTTCGATCTGGTAAAAATCCGCCTCTTTCCGAAGCAGATCGAATTCCTTAAAATCCAAAGGTAGTGTTAGCTCTGAGGTTCGTAAAAAGTTGAGAATGTACCGGAAAAGTGGCCCATCTCGGTCAATGAAGTAATTGCCCTGAGAATCTCTGGCAGTCGGGAAATCGCCGCTGAACATGGCTCCCAACATTGAATCAGGATACCTCGTGAGAGTTGTAAGCGATGTCGTATACAAGTGTCCACCCACATTTAGAGTGATCGGCTCAGTCATCTTAGGGAGGAAAAAGTAAGTTTCAGAACTCTTTTACTCTCATATGAGCACGTTACCTGGTTTTAAATACAGGTAGTCCTCGACTTACAACAGTGGCCATTCAAAGTTACAACGGCACTGAAGAAAGTGACTTATGACCATTTTTCACACGTGACCACTGCAGCATCCCCAAGGTCATGTGATTTACATTCGGATGCTTGACAACTGACTCACATTTATGACAACTGCAGTGTTCCGGAGTCATGTGATCATCTTCTCTGACTTTCTGACGAACAAAGTCAATGGGGAAACCAGATTCACTTAACAAACGTTGAACTAATCTAAGAACTGTAGTGATTCATTTAGCAAATGGGGCGAGAAATCGTAAAATGGAACCAATTCGCGTAACAAATTTCTCACTTAACAACATAAATTTTGGGCTGAATTGTAGCCATAAGATGAGGACTACCTTTATTTAATAAATCACCATAATTCATCTGCATATTAAAAAACAACAACTCCTTATCAGTTTGAACTAATGTTATTGTTAAGAAGTATTTTTCAAACATTAAGTGGAAATTGCCATTCTGTAATTTTAACCCATTATTCCATCTCTCTGGAATGGGAAACAGGTTTAACCTTCTAACTGACCTTCTTTCAGATATCTAAAAAGCTAAGCAAATACAATAGATCACAATTTAAAGTGGTATCCCTGTTGGTTGAATTCCAGGATAGCTTAACAACAACAACCCAATTGAATAATATATTAAAAAGACTGCAATGTCGAAGGATCAATGTATCAGATTTGAATGGAGCTTTCAGAAGAATCAAATAACCATTTGTCTGAAATGGTGTAGTGCCGTGATGGCGAACCTATGGCACGCATGCCACATGTGGCACATGGAGCCCTCTCTCCAGGCATGCGAGCCGTTGCCCAGCTCAGCTCCACCACGCATGTGCGCGCACCTCCCACCGGTCAGCTGATTTTCAGGTCTCTGCATTGCATGTGGGAGATGCATGCACATATGGGGGGGGACAGTGCTGTGCTCCCCCTGCGCCCCATTTTTGGTCCCAGGAGGCTTCAGAGAGGCCTGCTAGGACCAAAACAGGGCACATGGGGTGTCATGTGCATGCGTAGAAGCGTGGGGAGGTTGCATGCATGCCCGGAGCACGGGGTAATGCATGCATGCGCATGGGCGCATTGCATTATGGGTGTGGGCACGCTCGCATGATTTTAGCACACAAAGAGAAAAAGGTTACGTAGCCATCACTGGTATAGGGTTTCCTGCCTAAGCAAGGGGTTGGAATAGAAGACCTCCAAGGTCCTTTTCATTGTTATTCTATTCAAAATAACAAAAAAAACCCACCCCTCACTCAATTAATTTATTTTAAAAACTGTACCACTGAAAAACAGTGATTCTGAAATGTGCATCAGAGAAAGTATAAATTGCTTCTGGCGTGTAAGGTTCTTTTAAATAAGACATACAGGCTCTAGAAAAGGTAAACAAGTTGCAACATTTCCTTGTTTATTGGAGGAAATAGTTGAAGTAGCAATGGTTACTTAAAACACAATTGGAAAGCAGTTTGTTACTGCTTCACTGAAAAAGCAATAATGCAGAAAGAACATGGGGCAGAATCCAAAGTACACAGACATTTTTTGGAATACAGTGCTGTGAAACTAGAGATGTTCACTTGAATTAACTAGAACATCCAAAGGACAACTGAGAAATTCTCCAATATAAGCTTTACTGAATGAGGTTTCACCTCACAACAGCCATTCTAGCAGGCAGAGATTAATTGAAAATAGGATCACTACGTCAGTTTTGCTGAAAAAAATGGTTGCATGAAATTTCTCCTCTTGAACCTCCATTTCAGCTTAATATCATTTAATTTCTGTTACCTCCACTATTTAAGCATCGTTGTGTTAGTCCTCTCCTTACCTTAGATATATGTGCATGTGCGCCCACATACCATTTCAATTCTTCTTGTGAGTTAGAAGTTAATTTGCTTATTTATATCCTATCTTTATCATTTTTTACAACTAAATTAAGGCAGTGAACATTTCCAATAAATCTTCCTCCTCCTATTTTCTCCATAACAACTACCCCATGAGGTGAGTTGGGCCGAGATAGAGTGATTGGCTGAAAACCACCCAGCTGGCTTTTATGGTGGGACTAAAACTTATGGTCTCCTGCTTTCTAGTCTAGTGACTTAACCTTCTAGACCAAACTGGTTCTCAAATGTTTGGTAATGGCAGAGTTAGGAACAACAAAGATACTGTGCTAAACCCCAAAACTCCGAGGCATCTGATGGAGGATCCAAAACTGAGGAAGACCACTCATAGGGGAGAAACGAGAATTTTTTATATATAAACTGACAGAGTCTGAGTGCTCTCAGATTAACCATTTCAAAATAACCTAACTTCATCCAATGCATAAAAAGGGCTTTCCAATTAGCATAAACAGGATCTCTGAATTCTCCCTCTAATTAGCTTAGCACATTAACTTTTGCTATAGGTCTGTGACATCTTTAATATTTTAAACCTAGCTTTAGGATTAAAATAACTATAACAGCACCACTTTGTATGAGAATTTTTTTATATTCTGAAAAATGTATGTTATTGAACAATAGAAATACTTACTATATGTCCCCAGTCTCCATTATCCATCTGTTCCAATGCACGGTCTACACAAATCTAGATTTATCTGGTGTTTTTGAAAAGATGTAGAATTCACCACTTACTCTTACTCTGTTTGGTGGAGAATGGGGGGGGGGGGGAGAGAAAGCATTGTACATTAGGAGCACTAACAATAAACATAAAAAGCAAGTTGTCTCTATCTTGGATGGCAGCTACAAAGAAACACAAATTAAATCAAATAAGATAGAATCCCTTCTGCATCCTGACTATTCTGAACCTTATACAGCCTCCCAGGAAATACGACAACTGGCTGAGAAATGGAAAGACAGAAAGATTTCAACATAAACTATGCATGTGTTTTCAGCCTGATTTTTTAATAATAAAACAAATTATTTCAGCGTATATTTTAACAATGTTCTAATCCAGATGACAGCACCCGAATTACTAAAGCATTTATTATCAAGTACATTTTTATGGATTTGAGTCCAAAGTCCACAAGAAGATTTTGCAATAATATCTTTTAGTCTAAAACATTTTTAGTTGTTTTTACTGGAAAAGGTTGTTCTAGAAACAAACACAGATAAGGTTTTTGAAACAATTCAGATTTTTCAAAACTCCTATCCCCAAAAATATTATAGGAATAAGAATGCTAGTACGAACTAGTATTCTTATTCAATATGCCATTCCTGCCTAACATATAAGAGATGAGAAGATTTTGATATGAAAAATAACTACAACTTTTATTTTTCATTCAAGTTTAAGTGAGATGGGCAAGACTAAAGTCCATCTCAAGTAGAGCTCAATTCCTGGTAATAATATGGTCTGTATATTTTTCTTGGCAACAATATTCTATGGAAATGGTTTATTTATTTTATTTATTTACTGAGCGCTTATAGACCGCCCCCTCTCCCGAAAGGGACTCGGGGCGGTGTACAGTCCATATCGAAAATACATCATATAAATAACTATAAAATTAAGCAATTAAAATTAAATAGATAAATAGATACGAAGGAGGATAAAAAGGTTTAACAGAACTGTACAGCTGAGTAAATCCTATCTTCCTATCTTCCTATCATTCCTATCTTCCCCCAGAATACTTTTTTTAATTTTGTTAAGTATATCTCCTTTTGGAGACTAGAGTTGAGTAGCAGAAGGTAGCAAGGAATGTGCCGCTGAATAGTCACTCTATCAATCACATCTGCCGAAGTTAAAACAAGGATACCTTTACTTGCGTTAACTAAAATA
This sequence comes from Natrix helvetica, assembly GCF_964273705.1. Classification (NCBI taxonomy): domain Eukaryota; kingdom Metazoa; phylum Chordata; class Lepidosauria; order Squamata; family Natricidae; genus Natrix; species Natrix helvetica. The sequence continues at coordinate 338,802,021 of NC_138548.1, forward strand.
AAGTAGGATAAACATTCTCCAAAACAAGCGATAAGTAGTCTTGAAATATATACACAGTCTATGATACAACACGTTGGTTTACAGATGCTCAACTCACGATTCACCATGTAGACAGGTAACTAACATACAGTGTAGCCACCATCCAATATACAGTATTCAACCCCAATAACAAGCACGAAGAACATACAGGAACAACCAGGAACAAACAATAGTAGTTCCTACTCCCTTTTATGGCTGGTTAAAGCAACAGCATCCAATCACATCTCACTTGAGCATTTAAAGTGGAAGATACATTATTTCAATCATAGCAAATAATGTATGTACACACACACACACACACACACACACACAGCCAACCCAATACTAGGGCTACATCCCTAACAAATTTCCCAAGCTACAGCTCTGGATGGTGTTACTTTCTTCTCCAAAGCTAAAATTTTGCTCTCTAATAAATAGCAAGCTGGGAATTGGCCATTATTATGGAAAACCATGGTTTCTAGTACCACGTAATGGGTTGCCTTTCATTACACTGCATAAGCAAAAAAAGAAGTTCACATATATCATTCTTTGCCTCTTACAATGGGGAATTATTATAAATCATCCCAAATGGTGACCCACGCCCACAGCAGAACAAGACTCCTCTGCAATATTTAGCGAAAGATCAATGAAAGCTTAATGCTTAGTTAAAAACAGCAGTGTCACACTCATTTTTTAAAAAGAAATCTCATTATACCCCAAAATACAAGTTTCCTATATTGAAAAATGTAGTTAAAATGTATCTTCATAGAAAAAGTGTGAGGATAAAGGAAAAAAAGAGTGAATAGAGAGCCGCTAAACCAGATCTAAAAATGGTGACCTATTTCTAGATATTGTCTATTCACAGTACAATACATTTGCACCATCCCATATCTCTGGTACTGCCTATTTAACATCCGAAGTTGCAAGTTGTATCAGCAGAAGAAAATGTGTTTTAAGTCATTAAGTCCATTACCAATTATTCTTACTTCTGAAAGATGCAGATCTTACCAAGGTCTCAGTTTCATCACATGTGCCTTACTGGAATTTATTTAGAAACTACGGTTGATCCATAGTGTAGTAGCCCAATTGCGAAGCAAGATTGAGTCATGGAGCATGATGGCTCCCTTGTTTGAAAAAACTGACTCCCTATTTCTAAGTGCTAAGATCCACTAAATTGTTTAGGGTCAGAATACTTAAATGGCTATCTTCTCCCATGTATTTTATTTTTTATTTATGTCGTCAAACATGTATTAGACAACATATGTAAGTATAAACATGATTTTGGATCCATGAAATGGATGCGAATAAAAAGAAACATTAGGACAGAGATGGTAGGCACGTTGGTGCGCTTAGGCATGCCCCTTATTCATCTTCTATAGTTACCTACCCTGTTTCCCCTAAAATAAGCCCTCCCCAGATAATAAACCCAATTGGGCTTTTGAGCGCATGCGCTAAAATAAGCCCTTTCCCGAAAATAAGCCCTCTTCAAAAATATTGCAACACAGCAGCAGCCATGAGGTGACCATGCTCGCCACATCCTGCACCTCAAAAATAATAAGACCTCCCCAAAAATAAGACCAAGTGCATATTTCGGGGATCAAAAGAAAATAAGACCCTGTCTTATTTTTAGGGAAGCACAGTATTTGTCTATTGAGATCCTCTGCTATGCATATATTTTCTATGACCAAACAACTCGTAAGGCATGGCTTTTTGGTGACTCACTTAAGCTTGGTAATCCGTTTCTCTTTTTTAATGTATTATTGACAACCCTGTGGCCCATTGGCCAATCCTCTGAGATAAAGTAGTGTAGTATGATATGACGAAAATAAACATTCGTATTTTTTTTACCCCAATGCCCATGAAAAAAAAAACCCAAAACAAAATTAAAAAATAAAAAATATATACTGTAGTGGCAAAACAACTTCAATAACAAGTCAATATTTACTAACCTAAAGAGATAAAAAGAATTAGCATGGACAGACCAAACAGAATAACTATGTGTGGTCCAATTATGACTTTCTACTGGCTTCCCCATTGATTTTGCTTGTGGGAAACCAGCAGGGAATATGACTGCTGGAGTTCTACAACAGCCACAACTGGTTTGAATATCATTGTAGTTTCAATTCCACAGGGGTATAATGGATCCTGAATTGTTTACTTCTTTACATTACATTTATATTAGCGGATTTTAAATACATTGAGACAAAAAATGCTGCGGTATAATACACCATTTGGGCTAACTAAAAAGAAAGAACGTTGGTCTTACCTGAACGTTTTTTTCTGGAGTAGTGGAGGGAGGGGTCACAGCAGGGTTTAACACAGCCTGATTGGTCCATTTGACTGAGAGAAAACTTCTTAACCTTCGCCTTCTCCCGTTGGTTCCCAGTTTCCGCGATGTCACGGCCAACAACTGCAAGTCAAACACAAACAAGAACAAGCCCCCCCGGGGCCTCCCGATTCTACACCTCCCGGACCCTGTCTAACTAACTAACTAGGGCGGGAAATGTGACCCCTCCCTCCACTACTCCAGAAAAAAACGTTCAGGTAAGACCAACGTTCTTTTTCCAGTAGAGTGGAGGGAGGGGTCACAGCAGGGACATACCCACGCTACGTCCCCGGGCGGGCCGACTGGGTCCCAGGTGAAGAATCGGCCACCACCCTCTGAAGGACCCTCCGGCCAAAGGATGCCTCAGCCGAGGCATAAGTATCCAAACGATAGTGCCTAATAAAAGGTGTGGGGGAAGCCCAGGCCGCCGCCCTACAAATATCCTCGAAAGGTGCCCTGGTGGCCCAAGCCGCCGAAGTAGCCGCACTGCGGGTGGAGTGCGCAGTGATCCCCGATGGGGGAGTCTTCCCAGAAGCCCCGTAAGCCTCAACTATGGCCAACCTAATCCATCGTCCGATGGTGGAAGAAGACACCTTACATCCTAACGAGCCTGGACGAAAAGAAACAAATAACGCTTCCGTCCTCCTAATGCCCTCAGTTCGCTTTAGGTAAATGCGAACAGCCCTGCGAACGTCCAGCTTATGCCACACCAACTCCCGCTCTCTCGAGGGATTGGGACAAAAATTCGGGAGCACGACCTCCTGGGCCCTGTGAAACTGTGAATTCACCTTCGGAATGAACGAAGGATCCAAGCGAAGGACCACCCTGTCCTGGTGTATTACACACAGGTCGCTGCGTGAAGAAAGGGCCCCCAACTCTGAAATGCGCCTGGCCGATGTAATGGCCACTAAAAACACCACCTTAAGGGTAAGCAGACGCATGTGTACCGTCCTAAGTGGTTCGAACGGGGAGCTCGTCAGAGCCTGGAGAACCAGGGTCAGATCCCAGGTCGGAAACCTATGAACCGGAGGCGGACGGATGTTAGCCGCCCCCTTCAGAAAACGCTTAATCAGTGGAGACCGGGAAAGGACGGGGGAACCCTCCCCCCCCAGAATGGTGGCCAAAGCCGCCACTTGACGCCGGAGCGTATTATGCGACAAGCCATCCTCCAACCCCTTCTGGAGGAACTCCAACACGTCTGGGACGGTAGCCCTAGAAGGATCCAACCCCAAAGGAATGCACCACTTCGCAAACGCTTTCCATGTGGCATTGTAAATTCTAACCGTGGACGGCCTCCTAGACGCCTCTAAGGTGGCTATGACTCCTGACGAAAGTCTCTGCCCCCTCAGGATCCTCCGTTCAAGAGCCAGGCGGTCAGATGGAGCCACTGAGGCCCTGGGTGATGTAAAGCCCCCTGACTCAGAACGACCTCCCCCGGGGGAATCCTCCAGGGGTCTGCTACCGACAGCTGGACCAGGTCCGCGAACCAGGGTCTCCTCGGCCAGTATGGTGCTAACAGAATAACGAGAGCCCTCTCTGTGACTATCTTCCCTATCGTACGGGGAACGAGGGGAAGGGGAGGAAAGGCATAAAGGAGACCCGGGGGCCATCGGCTCCTGAGAGCATCCGCTCCTTCCGCCGACGGAGACTGGAACCGGGTAAAGAACCGGGGCAGCTGAGCGTTGTCGGGGGAGGCGAACAGATCCACCCGAGGTGTGCCGAACCTGCTGCATATCTTCCGAAACAACTCCGGGCCCAGTTGCCACTCGCCATCGTCTAGGGTTGTGCGACTCAGCCAATCCGCCTGAAGATTGGACACTCCTGAGATGTGCTCCGCCACTATGGAGGCCAAGTGTCTCTCCGCCCACAAGCCCAACGACTGCGCCTCTCGCCAGAGAGAACGTGAGTGGGTGCCCCCCTGGCGATTGACATGGGCCTTCGTCGCCACATTGTCCGTAAGCAGGAGGACATGGCGCCCCCGCAGGTGATGACGAAAAGTCCTTAGAGCAAGCCGCGCGGCTTTTAGCTCCAGCCAATTGATGTTGTGGCGGAGATCCGAGGCAGACCAACGTCCCTGGGTCATGTCGGAGTCCATCACGGCCCCCCAGCCGAAGAGGCTGGCATCCGTCGTCACTGTGACTCTCTCGGGCTCCCAAAAACAAGCCCCCTGTTGCAGTGCTGGGGACAACCACCACCGAAACGAGAGTCTCACCTCCACCGGTAGAGGAACTGGACGCAAGGAGTTGCTCATCATCCTTCTCTGGACCGGGATCAAGGCCCACTGGAGAGGTCGCAGGTGGAGCTGGGCCCAGGGCACTATCCCTATGCAAGAGACCATCTTCCCCAGAAGTTGAGACAAGGTCAGGATGGAAACAGACCGTCTTTTTTGTACAGAGGAGACCAGCTGGCGAAGGCTGGACAAGCGCTCTGGAGACAGACGGACCCTCCCTGACTCAGAGTCTATCACTGTCCCTAGGTGTAGAATCTGCCTGGATGGGGACAGGTGGCTCTTGGGAAAGTTCACTGAAAACCCCAACGCCTGAAGCCAACGGATCGTCAGCCGAAGATCCGACTTGGCCCTGGGGAGGGACCCTGCCTGAACGAGGACGTCGTCCAAGTAGCACTGAAGTCTCACCGGAATGGAACGCAGGTAAGCCGCCAGTGCTGCCAGGACCTTGGTGAACGTCCGCGGAGCTGAGGCCAGACCAAACGGGAGAGCCCGGTACTGGTAATGCCTGCCCCGGTGAGAGAACCTGAGATAACACCGGTGAGACTGAAGGATGGGGACGTGGAGGTAGGCCTCCGTCAAATCTACTGAGGCCATGTAATCCCCCTTCCGAATGCCCTGCAGAATGGATTTCAGGGACGCCATCTTGAACCGCCTGTATACTAGGTAGCGGTTTAGGCGTTTCAGGTTGAGGATTGCCCTCCAACCCCCCGAGGATTTTGGAACTACGAACAGATGGGAGTAGTAGCCCAGACCCCTCTCCGGCTCCGGAACGACCTCCACTGCCCTGATTTCTAGAAGATGGGCGACCGCGAGGTCCATGAGACGACGACGCTTCGGGTCCCGAGCCGGGGGAAAAACTTTGAAAAAACTTGGGGGTTTGGAGAGGAATTCTAACCTTAGGCCGTGGCGAACGGTCGCCCTGACCCAACCGTCTGACGTGATCCGATCCCACTCGTCCGCATACAGTGCCAGGCGGCCTCCGATGGGATGACTCGGGTTCGAGTCATTTCCCTCTGCGGAAGGGGCGGCCGCCCCCCCCACGAAAGGGCCGCTTGGACTGCGGTTGATATCTAGAACGGTCCTGAAAACTCTGTCTATGAAATGACCTGTCCTGCCTGTACGGTTGGTATCGCTGGTCCTGATCCCTGTCATAAGACTTGAACTGGGGCCTGCGATAGGGATGACTACGGGACTCCGCCTTCTTGGTGGATGTAGGCATAACTTTCTTTTTATCTTTGTTTTCCACCAAAATCGGGTCTAAGGAAGCCCCGAACAAATTTGGACCCTCAAAGGGGGCAGCTACTAGGTCCCACTTGGCTTTATAGTCCATCTGCCAGTTCCTGAGCCACAAAAGTCTACGAGAGGCCACAGAGGTGGCCAAAGCACTTGAACCAAATCTAACTGCGTCTAGGGTCGCATCAGCCGAATACTGACACGCTGCCATTATTTTAGCCAAATCCTGGTGAGCGCGCTCCTCCTGGATCGGAATGCGCTCCTGGAGCCGGCGGAGCCACATGACCGTAGTACGGTTAAAGTACGAGGCAGCAGCCGCTGCCCGCACCGCCCATGCTGAGGCTTTAAAATTTTTACGTAAAGTGAGCTCCGCCCTCTTGTCCTCTGCCTTAAGTTTGTCAGCCGCGTCCCCCAAAACTACTGGAGAGGAGGAAACTAAAGCTGCTATGGGCTGATCTATAACTGGAAGCTGAATAGCCTGCACAAAAGACTTTTCCATGTTGTAGGCGCGACGGTCGTTGCTGCCAGGTGGGGAAAAGTTAGAAGGACGGGCCCATTGGCTAGTAGCTACCTCTAAGAAAAGAGGAGGGGCAGGAATCTCCTCCTTATTGGTGGCCGTCGCTGAGAACATGACCATGTCCGGATCCGTGGGCGGTGGGACCGTGGGGTCCCCCGTGCCCACCTTTGTGGTCCTCCTAGCCTTCTTAAGCAATGGTTTGAACATGGCCTGGAGGAAAAGATTGGAAGAGCGAGGCGGCTCAGGAGCCGCATCCTCCTCCTCAGAGAACCCCCAATCGTCCCTCCGTGCCTCCCCCCTAGAGGAGACCTCACTCATGAGGGAAGGCGAAGAAGCCCTAGATCTGGACCTACTAAAGGGAGTAACTCGACTGTGGTGGTAAGGTCTGTCCCTTTGGGAAATGCCCCTAGAAATGGCTGCAGAAATAAGCCTTTTGAGATTCTCAGGGAGGTTTTCGAGATCCTCCTCATCTCCTTCTGAATCATAGTCTGGTGCCACATAGGCCCTGCTGGATCTCCTACCCCTAACTGGACCTGCAGAGGTACCTTCCAATGGATCCCCCCTATCTTCTTCCCTAATCCCCGGGAAAGCAGAAGGAGAGCGAGGCGCCCCCCGCTCCTGACTCCTAACAGATCTGCATGGGGAAGCAGAGGAAGAGGAAGAGGAAGGGCTGAACCCCCTAGCCACCGGTGGGGGAGGGCATGAAGCCGCCACGTGTGGGGATCTGGATCTGGGCCTAGGATCCCTGGCCTGTCTCTTCTCAGCCCTTTCAATGACCTTCTCGATGGCCCTGGATCGCCTGAGCTCATCCCTTTGCAGAGCTCTCGAAGGCCTGTCCTCAGCTGAAGGCCTAGAAACCCGAGGCCTAGCTGGGGGAGTGGGCTCAACCTGATCTTCGCCTGCCTGAGCTGGCGCGGCCTGCTGGGACTCAGTTCTATCTGCCATCCCCACTCACGTGCTCCAGAACGAGGTTTTTGGTAGGAATTGCCCTTCAGCTGGTGAGAATCGCCTGCTCCGGGCCTCCGGTAAAGTTGCAAACAGCACAGCCACGTTTTTTACAGCCTCTCCGTGTTGCAAGCCCCAAACACGTGACTCAAAATGGCCGCCGGCTTCTTTTGGGCGGTGCTTTCAAAAGCGCGCCTAAAAATGGCCGCTCACCTCGCCCCTATTGCCAATGCCTGCAGCTGCAAGCTCGCTTTCCCAAAACACTCTCTAAATCACCGCTGAGCTCCTAAGCCCCTAGGAGCCTTCCAAACCAAGAAAAACGATTCCGCGCTGCTGCCGTGGGCTGTAACCGGCCCGGGAAGCTAGCGGTTCAAATTAGAAGCCGAAAAGCCGCTTTCGCGCCGAAAAGCCCCAGCGCGCTGCGAGCCTCACCGGAAAGTTTTAAGAAGACAAATTAAAGCACGTAGGATCGCCCGGCACACCCGAGACCCCAGGTACCAGTCCGGAGCGATCCCTTAAGAGAGGGGGAGGAAGCGCCCCCCCCCACTGACTATCTCAGCCTCCTGAGGGCAATCGAACAACAGCCCTGCAAGGCGGACCATTAGAAAAAAATTTTTAAATAAAAACTCCAAATTCAAGGTGCCAACAACACTAACACTGACTAATAAAACCCACTAAAACTCTACTACTAGGAACCAAACCTGTGTCTTGGACCTTGACTGAGAGGAAACTGGGAACCAACGGGAGAAGGCGAAGGTTAAGAAGTTTTCTCTCAGTCAAATGGACCAATCAGGCTGTGTTAAACCCTGCTGTGACCCCTCCCTCCACTCTACTGGAAAACAAACAGATAAATACAATGAGAGTTTTGGTAGTATATAAATTATTTACTGAAGATCTTGAGGAAAATATATGTACATAAAAAGAAGAAAAAGACTCCAGAAAGTGAAGGACCAGATAAATAAACAATGGATTTAGAGATGTATTAAAATTACTAATAAATTAACTTTTCTAATATTTCAATAAGTGATTAAATTACACAAAATACAATACCAAAAGCAATAGAATACAAGATAAATTATAATTAAATTATGAAATGCAATAAATGCCATTGTTTGAAAAAATACCTATTTAAAAACCCCATAAAAAATAAAGTAAAGCAGTTAAGAAACTACTTAGTTGCAAATTATACTGTTCACTCTCACTGTACCCCAACTATTAATTTAAATCCATTTATTTGTAAGCTTTAGGAATTAGGAATCTAGTTAGGTCCCTTCATCTATTTTACCCTCTTAGAAAGTGTGATAAGATGTATATATAAAGGAGCCATTCTTGCTTGCATTTGAAGGGAGCTCAGACTCAATAATCTTCCAAAATTAACATTATTTATATAAGAAGGAATTAAACATAATTATAAGTTACCATTTTAACCCAGCTCTTTTTAATACTCCAAATATTTTGATTGCTGGGTTTTTGTGTTTCATACGATGCTATAATTTGGAAGGATCCTTTTAAGTTACGATTTGGTATAAACCATCTAGGGCTTTTCAGAGACAAGACTCAGTATATATATTTTTTCAAACAAATCTGTTGACTAGGCTGGACAAACCACTGCCAACTGCAGAGGTTAATCTCAGTTCTCAATTCCCTTTAATATGAAAAGAAGTTTATGAGGCCTGAACATGTAAACGCCTAATTTTTCTCAAGGCAGTAAATCAAATTCAGGTGCAATCACATTTGACTACTTGGTTAGTTCACTTGATCAATAATACGTACAGGAAAAGAACAACTAAGTCTATGCTTCAAAAATGCTTTCTAAAGAATAGGCTGTTTCTTGAAAGAAACAACAAATGAATGGACGATGTGAAAATCCCTTCAGTTACATAAACACATAATGGAAAACAAATGGGGCCTTTGGTAGAAGCTGCTAGTAGCCTTCATTCTCTCTTTCAAAACCGAGGAACCTACTACATATTCATGAGAAAGGTTACCACAAGCAACAATATTTTCTTTTTAAAAAAAAATCCTATTGGAAACTATCATAGAATTTCACTGATGTTTCATTGTATGGGACGGGATGGCCTTGGAAGTCCACCGACATCCCATGTACACTCCTTGCCTACATAGAGCAGTCTGACCAATCTATTTAAATTCACTGACCAATTTTCATTACTTTTAATGTCCCCAAGGCCTTAAATTGATGAATAAACAACAACTATGGGGGAAGTAGAAAAGATTTACATCTTCCCGTCTTCTCTGTGGCAGACGAGATAGCTTTTGATCACAATAATGTTGTGCAGCATCAGAATGCATAATTTATTAAAGCAATTGGTTCAGGCAAGCGCTTCCTAGCCCTTTTACACATGGACACATTTGCTCTGCCCCACACAAAACACACACACACAGCCTTATTGATTAAAGTAGATTTCCAGAACTGTGCAGAAACCTTGTTTTAAAATGCAGCATAAAGCTAAAAAAGCACCAAGTAGTCTATCTTGTACAAGAAAACACAGCAGGGCTGCTGATTCTGATCAACAATTTTAATCTGGAAATAATAAAGCTGCATTTAGAAATGGCATTGTTTCACCTGGGTTTTTTTTTCCCCTGCAGCTTTCAATAAAAGAATTCCTGAAAGGCCTTATTTCTACATAAACTATAGCCATCTTAAAATCGAAAATGTGAAAAATACGCAGAATCAGTCTCCAGAGTAGAAGTGCAAGAATAGTACATATAGGACAAGAATAAAATAGAATAGAATAGAATAAACAGAATTGGAAGGGACCTTGGAGGTTTTCTAGTCCAATCCCGCTTAGGCAGGAAACCCTATACCACTTCATTGTTATCCAACATCTTCTTAAAAACTTCCAGTATTGGAGCATTCACAACTTCTGGAAGCAAGTTGTTCCACTGATTATTTGTTCTAACTGCCAAGAAATTTCTCTTTAGTTCTAAGTTTCTCTTCTCCTTGATTAATTTCCACCCATTGCTTCCTGCCCTCAGGTGCTTTGGAGAATAGTTTGACTCCTTCTTCTTTGTAGCAACCCCTGAGATATGTCACCCAACTTCTTCTTTTCATAAGACTAGACATACCCAGTTCCAGCAACTGTTCTTTATATGTTTTATCCTCAAGTCTCCTAATCATCTTTGTTGCTCTTCTCTGCACTCTTTCTAGAGTCTCAACATTGTGGCGACCAAAATTGGATGCAGTATTCCAAGTGTGGCCTTACCAAGGCATTATAAAGTGATATTAACACTTCACATGATCTTGGTTCTAATCCTCTGTTTATGCAGCCTAGAATTGTGTTGGCTTTTTTGGCAGCTGCAGCACACTGCTGGCTCATATTTAAGTGATTGTCCACTAGGACTCCAAGATCCCTCTCACCGTCACCACTATTGAGCAAGGTACCACGTATACTGTGCCTGTGCATTTTGTTTTTCTTGCCTAAATGTAGAACCTTATTTTTTTCACCATTGAATTTCATTATGTTAGTATGTTAATATGAACAACACAGCACAAAGCAAATTGCTTGTACCAGGTTCCTGTAATACAAAAATGCATATTTATTTGACATTGTCACATCGTGCCAAGTCTCATTCCATAAAAGTAACAATAGGTCTGATTATTATTATTCATTATAATAACAAAGAGTAAAATTATATATTTTTGGACAATTCTAAACAAAACATTTTTATTGGTTTCTAGGAATGATAGATTGTCCTTCTTCTCTCCTTTACTTCAAGAAATAAGTTAAATAGATATGTGATTTAGGTTAAGAATGAATTCATACGTCCAAATATAGGGCCAAACAAATAAGAATGTCTCTTTCATTACCTGTAAAAGATCAGTGAAATGACCTTAAGGGAAATAAGCAAGAATTACTACATCTGTATTTTCACACTCCTAAGACATAATGTGGTTTTTTTAGTTTCAAGCATTCTGTGCCCGTCATGTTTGTAAGTGATTTCTGGATCAGGCAACACCATAAAGCCATGGTTTACTACACAGTGTAAATTCAGAGCACTGGTTTATTTCAAGCAAGATATTTTCCATATTTTTTATCCAAGTTCCTTTTAGCCAAAAGTCCCTGAAATGGAATGCACAAGGCGCATAGTTCTTCCCATTTTGCCACCAATGGGCAGGTTTTCTACCCATCTAGGACATTGAAAGCATTTTGACTTTTTAGTCTTGATAAAACCCAAAAGTTCAAAAGGTCTGTTTTAAAAGAATTTACCCTACAAGAGGCTGAAACCTTCATATACAACTCAGCGCTGTCAGGCCCTCAAGCTGTTCCCAGACTGACAATTACATCCCATTATACCAAGCTTCCTGCCTCTGGCACTGAAATGTTTTATATATCTAACAGATGGAGCATGTGTCCTAGCTTCAAGGAGAACTACAGTGCTATTTCTGCTGAATTTCTTCCCTTACAAAACAGAATTTGGCAGAAAGAAGACAGAAAGGAGAAAAATGTAAGAGGAGATGGAGGAGGAAAGGTATTTTTAAAGAGCTTCTCAAAGCAAGAGGAATCAAAGTTAGTACAAAATATAATAATAGTACAGAGGAAGTATTCTGGTGACTTTGGGCATACTGTGGCATTATTGATCTACTAGGTCACAAATGGGAGAAGTAAATCACAGCTTACTCCTTGATCCCCTTCTCTCGGATTATCCAGGTCCTGCTGATTTTAGGCAAAGAATGCTAACTAGCAGAACCATAGAGATTCACTACTGAGGGATCCTAGAACTTGGCAGAAGTTTTGTTAGGCTTCCAGACTGTAAAATTTGAAAGACACACTGAAAAAACTGTCCAGGCATACAACAAAAGACATGATTCTACCAGCAACAGTGTTCTACTACCAAAGGTATATACCACCAAAACCTTAAGTTACAATACAGGTAGTCCTCGATTTACAAGAGTTTGTTTAGTGACCTTTAGAAGTTACAACGGCACTGAAAAAAAGTGACTTATGACCATTTTTCACAACATACCATATTTTTCAGAGTATAAAATGCACCAAGATTTTGAAGAGGTAAATTTTTTAAAAAAGTTTTTGTACTCTTCAGGCCTTCCAAACCCTCTGCATGCCTCATTTTTTGTGAAAAACAGGGCATGCAGAGTTTAGAGGCCTGCAAACTGCTCCTGGGGGCTGGGGGGGGGAACTGGCCCATTTTTTTGTGAAAACGGGCCTGTTTTTAGGGCATGCATAGGCTTTGGGAGGCTTATAGAGTGCTCCTGGAGGCTTGGGGGGGGGGAGGCAAAATGAGCAAAAAATGGCCCATTTTTTTGCTCGTTTTTGCCCTCCCTTGCCCCCAGGAGCACTTTGCAGGCCTCCCAAACCCTGTGCACATCCATTTCTGCAGATGGGGCGAGGTTTCGGGAGGCCAAAAATGTTGTATTCAATGTATAAGATGCACCCAGATTATCTCCCTCTTTTTGGGGGGAAAAAGGTGCATCTTATAGTCTGAAAAATACAGTAGCTTGCAGATGGCTGCACATGGACCGATGCACACACCTCCCAAACAGCACCTGCAAATAGTGAGAAGGTGTGCATCCTATATGCTGATTGATTGATCTGACTTCCTGTTCTGTGCTTTGCTGTTTAAGCACTCCCTAGCCAGAACTAACATTCACAGATGTATAAATGCAACAGCCAGCTCTCTGAACGACAGGGGCGTATGTTCCCTGGCCTGCAGTGATGGAGAAGTCCAATCCAGACTTCATTCTGATGCAGCAGAATCTACTCTGAAGCAAAAATTAGTAGTGGCACATTCCAGCTATGCCGTAATAGTTAAGCAACCCTTCTTTTGTAAATGAAATGAAGTCAGATTTAGATTTTGTGGCCATTCCCACATTTTGGAATGTGACCCTCTTTCTTCACAATAAACTTGCCTCACAATAAAATACAATATTCCTTTCCAAGCAAGACATTTAAATCTTCAGGATTCAAAAGACTTCAGCTCCATTCTACTATTTCTACCTTGCATATCATTACAGCAACATAGTTTACACTATCTGTAAATCCACTGGGGCCATGGAGGATATGAAATAGCAAGGTTTTGTTGACACGACTTCTATCTATGAAGTACAAATGGACAGCAAAAAAAACCCATCATGTATCTAATGCAGGAAATACCTGTGCAGTACAAGGATAGATTGAGTACAACAAGATGAAAAGCCAGGAAAGGAAGGGTTACTGTAGGGCATACATGTGTAAACAAGACTCAGAATAACAAAAACAATTTGTTCATAGTCTTGAAGAAATAACTTCTCTCTGATTTCCACTGGCCAGTTCACTGCTTTAATCCTCAGCCCTTCCTTCTGACCTATTCTCCAAAAACTGAGGTTCGTGCTCAGGTAACATTCAACCACACAGGACCAATGACTGATCTAGATAGCATTTGGCTGTGGAAATCGCTTGAAGGTGTTTCTTACCCAGACACAAAAAGGTTGAATCAGTCTCTCTAAAGTCACAGAGTTGGAAGGAATTAATTGCCGCCAGCCTCCTGTTCAGTGCTGGCATTCCAAGTAGATTGTTGTTTAGCTTCTCCCTGAACTCATCCAATGAAAGTCATCTCACCACTGCTGGAAAATTGCATCTAACGTTCAGTTAAATTTTGCTTTCCTGTAGCTTAAATCCACTATTCCAGAAAAAAATTCTGATCGTGACCTTTTTTTTCATGATGTTTTTGAAGCATGGAGGTTGAAAAATACAGGATCATCTTTTCTCAAGGTTAAATGTTGATACCAATATACAAAAGTTTCCATCTTTCTTTGTAAATATTGGTTTCTGGTCTCCTGATCATTCTGGCTGCATGTTCTGAATCCTTCTTATAAGAAGCAATATTTGAAATAGATATTTAATCAAAGCAGAATATGGCGCAAAAATTAAGTTTGCTTTTTTTTTTAGCCCTATCATTCTGTTGGTTCATATTCAGTTCACAATCAACTCTTACATCTTTTTCATAAGTACAATTTATTTACCCCTCCAGGTACCTTCCAAATCAAATAAGCAATCAAACTTGGAATTTGTCTGATTTTATTCATATCAGCAGCTAATACATTTGTATTGCAGATTCAATTCATTCAGAGCAAAAAGCCATTCCCAAGCCACGTTGTTATCCTTTCCAAAGCATCAAATCTGTCTTTTCATTTAGCGCTTCAGATTTTCTGAAGACATACTTTTTTGTTAGAAAATACCTAAACCAAAATAAGAGCTATCTAGTGCTGCCTTTTTGTCACTATTTTGTTGTACTCACTGAGCAATTGCCATCAGTTGTATCAGTATATTGGCAATATATGAATTCTTTTTTCTCTTTTAATGTGAACATTTCAAAATAAGCTCTTTCCATTGGTTTCCTTCCCTAACCTCAGTTCGTATTATTATTTGTCTTGGTACCAACTTCACAGTTCTAGAGTCTGCATAATTCTGTGTGACCTAAACCTCTTTCCATTTCCTATATTTGTTCTTACAGCTTTATGTTTTCACTAAGCTTTTCGTGTAACTACATTGGCTTCTTCTCCTGTTATTTTTTCATCTCAGTAAATTATTTCTAATTTCTTTTTAATACCTCCATCTTTAAAACTCCTTTTTCCAGCAGTTTTTCTTTCAAGGGCATCCTACTTTTAACTGCTGTTTATTTAAATTTTTTAGAATACATTTGTGGTTTCACTAAGTTTTAGGTTCCTTAAAATTAAGCATTAAATATATTATTTAAATTGTAAGTCAACCAGAGTCACTTTGCAGAGTGAAAAGGATAGCATGTAGGTTTAATAAATAAATTACATATTGTCAGTTTTCCCCAATGTTCCTACTCTTTCCTCAGTGAAGTCTTTCCTAGCATATAGCCTCACCAGGAATTTTTTTCTGGCTCACAAGCCGCACAGCTTTAAATTGATAAAATCCCTGTGGAAAAATACCAAGATTCATAGTTTGAGGTATGATTGTTTTTCAATAGGTGCGAGGAATGAGACGGGTACATTTAATATTCCTAAAGGAGCAATGATAGTGTTCCTCCAGCTATACTTACCATTATCCATTATCACTAGCAGAAAATCAGCTACTCTAGATATATCAGAGGTCCTGCTTTTGTGTGTGTGTGTGAGGGGGGGAGTTTTCCTTAGTATACTAACCACCCCAAGGCAAAAAAGCAAAACCACTCAAAATTATTGACAGAGCAAGGAAGACCAAAACGAAACCCAAATTTTATTTTTGATCATGTACATTTAAAATAATTAGATATACTCAATTATTCGTGTATGTAGCAATTCCTCCTTACGTTATCCTGAAAAATCTTTCATCGATGGTGCCACCCCTCACAGATTTTCCGACAACCTATTAGCTGATCAGTAACTGTAAGAGGTTGGTTTTTGAAAAGAGGAAAGGAAAACCAAGAGAGAGAACTGAAAATTGCAATATTTCTATTGCTAATAGCTATTCAACACTGTATTTCAGGATGCATTACTACTTCTGCATTTAGCAATCCTACACCAAAGAGTAGTCCTGGGTAGGTAGAATATGCAGCAATCACTTATGGAATCTCACAAACCCATAACATCTTTTATTCATAAATGAATTATGAATTACAGCTCATTGATTGAAAAGAGGTTTATAAACCTTCAACAGTATTCTAACTGGCAGGCAACCATGAACTGTCTAACAGAACACTAAGACCAGGCATCGGAACTTGCTTGAAATTCTAAGTTTAGCCATGCATGAGCCTCAGGGAAATATTTCAATTTTAGCCTCAATTCAATGTACTTTAAATTCAAAATAATTTGAGGGGCATAGCTGTTACTTTTACAATATACCTTTTTACGCAGTTTGCATGAGGGATACATAGAATATGCTGAACAAGGAACATGTATGGACATGGCTGATAGGGAGGGAATAATAAATGAATGAACTGTGAAATAAACAGCCATAAATGTGTGAATATCTGTGTCACACCTAAAAACACTTTTGTGACTGACCACTATTAATAATTCCTACATTTCACTTCCTTCTGTTTATCATTTATCATTCCTCTAGCATCAATAAACCTGTATGACGCCTAATTCTCAATTTATTGGACAGTTCACAACAAAGAAATTACAATAATAAATTGATCACTCTTTCAAATTCCATAAGAGAGTCATAAATGGACTAAAGCTTCCAAGTCAAAATTATGAGAATGATATGAAAACTATTAGACCATTAAAATTTATGCCAAGCTGCTACATTTTAGATAGAATTACCGAAATTAGTTTAATGTCACTGATTAAGAACTCTGGTCATCCAACACCTATGAAAGCTTCCCAATTTATCCATCAATTTGCAACATCTACTTATCCTCTTCCTGAGAAGTCTGAACCTATCATTAAGCAGAAATAAACAACACCTGTTGACTCAGGTCAATCATCAGGAAAATCAACTCGCTGCTTATTTATTAATTAGTGTTAAATATTATATCATCACAACAGGAGCTGCCATCTGAATTTTCTGACCCAGGCATCAGGATTTGCTTGAAACTGATCTTTTCCTATCAGTACTTACTGCACAATCTGAACCTCTATTTTGATGTACAAATCAACCAGACTAGCTCTTCTCAGATTTAGGCTTTATTCCTATGAAGCAAATAAAAAATGAAGCTAGATCATTTTAAAAAATAACTTGACTGCATTAGACTACTGAAATCCTGTATCACAAAAGCCAAGTTTAGGTTGGTGTATACATTCAAGATTGTACAATCAGTGCAGAAAAGAAAGTGAAATGTAAGTGAAGAGTGCTGCACTTGAATGTTAAATGGATTTTCTGCAGTGCAATAAATATTCTGATGGGGGAAACCACAACTGACAAGCAACAAATTAAAAAAAAACCTATTATTTTATCTTCAAAGCTACTTAATGTAATAATGGGCTACCTTGTGACTTTAAAAGGAATGCACCAAGGATTGTTACAGAGGAAGTTGGATTTGCAAAGAAAAACACACATTTTTCTTCTGCACATCTTTCCCTGCTTAGACATTCTTGAGACATCTCCTGCCAGCACACCACGGATTCTAATTCCTTGCGGATGCATCCTTTCCTTCCACCTCACCTCACCAGCTTCCAAACCTCCAGGCAACCCTATTATTTCAAGGCAATCAACCCACTTTTTTTCAAACGCTCTCCTTTATTGTTTTTTTTTTAAGTTTAAACTTTATAGACACATATTCTGCTAGCCCTACCTAGTCCCCAAAGGGGGAATACTGTACATGGCTGACTCTTCCTCGCCGGGGCAGATGGCTGCAATGCGAGGGGTAGCCCCCACGCATCTGGAGGGCTCCCGCTGGATGTATGGATGGCTTGCTTTTCTCCTAACCGCGCTCGCTCAAGCACTTTTTATTTCTTGAAAAGCAAGTTTAGGATCCCTCTTTAGTGACAGGTAGGAAAGTCACACGCCCTGACGGGTTCACGCGTTCCTCAACGGGGGAGGGAGGAGAAAGTCCACCGAAAAGCGAGCGCCCTATGGGGAAAGGAGGGCGAGAGGCGGTGGGGAATTAACAGGCGGCGGCAGCAGCAGCAGCATCCAAGGTTGCAGAACTCCCTCTTCGCCCTTTCATACGCCGTCCGCATTCCCACGCTCCAAGTTAGCCCTCCCGCAAAAGAAAAGAGCCAGCCCGCCTCGCTCTCCTCGAGAGGAGCCCAGGGACGGAGTTCCCCCTGCCCCGTTTCAATCCCCCACTCGCCCTCCCCGCGAAGAGCCCGGGAGCTCCGACCTCCCTTTCCCTTGGTCTCCAAAAGGGCGCCCGGGCTGCACATCCCTCTCCTGCCTGGCCCTCCACCCCGCTCTCCAAGAGCGCGGGGCTCTCTCTCTCGCCCCTTCCCTTAAAGCGCCCGACCCGCCGTCCCAACTCATCCCCGCGCTTCCCGCGCCATTTTAAGCCCCGCTGGA